>NC_068300.1:11496087-11866087 GCF_025860055.1 Xyrauchen texanus | reverse complement strand
CATGTGCCTGTTGCTTAAAAACCGTAAAACAGGATTTGACTAAAGCAACACTAAATCTTTCTGAAGATGCAGTCCTACAAAATTCTAGCATAGCATTCCAGTTTTTAATTAGCAAGCCTAGGAAGAAAGCCTCTCCATAATGCAGTAAAGCCAAAAGAATAGTCACATGCACAGTTGTTCATCACATGCAACAGATTTTGAGTAAATCTGCAGAAAGTATGGCATATTTCCCCGCCTCTGTTTTTCTTTCCACCAATTGTTGATTTTAACAGATCATTACTCCAGGCCAATTTAAATTACAGGTGAAACTCGAAAAATTTGAATATCGTGCAAAAGTTCATTAATTTCAGTAATTCAACTTAAAAGGTGAAACTAATATATTATATAGACTCATTACAAGCAAAGTAAGATATTTCAAGCCTTTATTTGATATAATTTTGATGATTATGGCTTACAGCTTATGAAAACCCCAAATTCAGAATCTCAGAAAATTAGAATATTACATGAAATCAATAAAAAAAAAGGATTTTAAATACAGAAATGTCGGCCCTCTGAAAAGTATAATCATGCATATGTACTCAGTACTTGGTTTGGGCCCCTTTTGCATTAATTACTGCCTCAATAGCACCTAAAGGACTCTCAGACTGTGAGAAACAAGATTCTCTGGTCTGATGAAACAAAGATTGAACTGTTTGGCCTCAATTCAGATTGATGGTTGTCCTTCTGCAAGTTTCTCCCATCTCCATGAACCACTGAGGCGCTTCTCCCCTGATTGCTCAGTTTGGCCAGGCAACCAGCTCTAGGAAGAGTCCTGGTTGTTCCAAACTTCTTGCATTTAAGGATTATGGTGGCAATTGTACTCTTGGGAACATTCAATGCAACCAAATTTTTTTGCAGCCTTCCCCAGATATGTGCCTCGACACAATCCTGTCTCTGAGCTCTGAAAGCTGTTCCTTTGACCTTGTGGCTAGTTTTTGTTCTGATATGCATTTTCAACTGTGAGACCTTATACAGACAGGTATGTCCCTTTCCAAATCATGTCCAATCAATTAAATTTGCCAATAAAAGTGTAGAAACATCTCAAAGATGATCCAGAGACACCTGAGCTCACCTGTGCTAAATTTCAAGTGTCACAGCAAAGGGTCTGAATACTTATGCCAATGTGATATTTAAGTTTTTTCTTTTTAAAACATTTGCAAAGTTATCACAAATCTGTTTGCTTTTCATTATGGGGTATGGAGTGTAGATTCATGAGGAATATTTTAGTTATTTATTTATTTTTATAGCATTTAAGCATAAGGCTGGAACATAAAATTAAGGGGTCTGAATGCACTGTTTATATATATATATATATATATATATATATATATATATATATATATATATATATATATATATATAATATATAATTAGTTACTATTGCTACTACCAATAGTAACTAATTATATACTATATATACTATATATTATATTATCTTATTATATAAATATATAGCACCATCATGTTACCATTTTATTATAGTGCTATTTTGCCACTTCCACCGTTTTAATTAATCATTTATACACTTACGTCTGCAGGTGGAGAACTAAAGTTTGACATGGGCAATGATGCACCCACCTTGACTGGTGCCAAAATCTCTTTCACGATTGACATTATATTCCCTCACAACCAGAGAGTCCTGCCCGGCGGACAAGTTGTTTGGGCCAAAAACTGCTCGATCAATGGTATTTTCTCTAATCCTCACCATCCACGAACACTAACAGAATCAAGATTCACTTTATCTACAATGTAGTTTAGAATACATATTTTGCTGTGAATGCAACACAATTGTATTATTCTTGCACAAATGCATAAATGTTCCTCTGTATTCTTTGATTCTACTCAGGCACACAGTTTCATGAAGGAGAGCCTGTCTATCCTTATTGTGTTTGGCAGAGAAATACTGGCAGGTGTGCGATGGCCCCTCCTCTTCACTTACTGTAAGCACTGATGGTGTTCCAATTGGGTCATACGTTATGGATGTTGTCATCTATCACTACAGGAAGAGGGATACATTTATTCCTATTGGACATGCCTCCACACAGTTCAGCATCACTGGTCAGCATAATGCGAACAGAAATGTTTGAAAGTTGACCTGTCTTTAACAGAAGGGTTACTTATGAAATAAATGTTATTGAGGACAATCTCACACGATTATGCTTAATAAGCAACAATGTGTTAGGTCATGTAAACGGTTCGATTTTTTGCCCTATGTATGTAAACCTTTACTGGCGTGCTTACCGACTTATGCAATGTGCTCAAGTGTTGAGCCCATGACTGTTTGCTTAGATGTCAAAAGCAGAGAATAATAAGATGATTTCAAATCTCATGTAAATGCAAGTATCTTACGTTGATGTTTTTTTGGAAAAAAATTATTTGTGAAATGTATCAGCGCATTGCAATACATGGAAACGCACACACAACGTTTATGTTAATTACAATTCTTGGTGTAAGATTTAATGCTATACAATATTATTCCTCCTCATGTTATTCCTTTCTAGACCAAATTCCCTTTGCGTTTTCCCTGTCGCAGGTGAACGACAAAGACGAAGGAGATCAAACATTCATTCAGAACAGAGCTGTGGCCTTTATCATCACCCTTCATGATCCTAGCCAATACCTGAGCAAATCAGATGTGACCTATAACTGGAACTTTGGGGATGGCAGTGGCACCGTAATCTCCAGGGAACTCACCGTCACACACACTTATATTTCATCTGGTGCCTTCAAGCCCCAAGTAGTCATTCAAGCAGTCATTCCAGACCCATTTTGTGCTACTCCACCAAACCCTCAAACTGAAGCCAATCCTACAACCAATGCCTTCACCTCTGAGAGCCACATCCAATCTAATTGGGACATCACAACAGGTGCACATCATGGTTTTCCTGTTTAGTAGAGCATGCATTAAGATCTACAGCTTTGTAAAACTCTCATTTACCTTACAATTCAACAGATCGTGCAGCCAAGAAGTCTTCAGATCCCATTGTAAAATCAACACCTGCATTTGCAATTAAAATTATTCCATCTGCACCTCCAAATGAAGATGTAGGCTTAGTTCAGAGGATAGAATTTACCCTTCCGATGAGATCCAGCCAGGAAGAGCAACCTTATCCTAATCCTAGAACATCTCTAAAAAATCCTGTGTCTGATGTTGCAACTGAGTTATCCAAAACTTTGACTACTATGACAAAGACCACACAAAAGGCAACAACTGGTGAGTTGCAATTTTCTATAAAGATTCTGTCAATATTTAGAGTGATCATTTAAAATGAAGGAGTTTTGCTGTTAATTTCCAAAACATCAGCAACAGACTCAAGGATGTTGAAAAAAGACACCATTCAAGACCTGGACGATGTAGCAATAATGAAGCACCAGGCACCTGACAACTGTGTTATTTACCGTTATGTCTCCTTCTCAACTGAGATTGAAATTATTGGTGAGCTTTCTCCCTTAAGCACATACTGTATATCATTGTATTTATGGTTTATTGTACATATAGATCCTCATTGGTGGACAATGGCATATTTGCATCCTTAGAGGGCATTGAGAGTGTGCAGATCGTCCAGGTGACCGTAGCTGATGGTTTTATGCTGTCGGAGATGGACCAGAATGCTGTTGATTTCACAGTTACCTGTCAAGGAAGGTGAGTCTGGCAAAACATGTTGGAACCAGAAAATACATGCGTGAAGCAGGATTCAATACCTTAAATCCCTCTTTTCAGCCTCCCCACTGAGGTGTGCACTGTGGTGTCAGATGCAGACTGCCAAATGCCAGTTAGGACCTTCTGCAATGCTGTTAGGCCCTCTACAGAATTCCAACTCATCCTTCGACACTTCTTTAATGATTCTGGGATCTACTGTATCAATGTGTCCATGACTAATGATGTCAGTTTGGCTGTCACGAATGCCAGGGTTAATATTAACATAGGTATGCTTATTCTAAAGAGTACATATGTGTATACACATGGAAGTTCTTTTGTGGTTATTGAATACACAAACCAAGTTTATAGTGCAAACATGTAGTAAATAGAGGATGCATTCTTCTAAAGGGACAATAGGCGAAAGTCAAAGAGATTTTGGTGATTTGAGGCTACAAGAACTACAGCAAGCACTAGCAATGCAAAAAAGGTAAACTTCATACAAATATGCAGCGATGAGATGCAAACAACTATCAATGGATGTGCAGACAGTGACACTCACATTATCTGACGCCTGATACAGTTCGATACGGCAGTCGAGTAGGAATGCCAACTAGCAAGCAACAACACAGCAATTTTATGACCTCCAGCTATTTATTTATGAGCGCATTTACATGCGTATTCTAACACATTGATATTGCTCTATAAACTGACAATATGTGTGGTCATGTAAATGCATTAAACAGTTTTCCTTTAATGTGGCAAGGTCATAAACGGTTTAAGCAAAAATGGATAGATCTGTGCCGGCATTCTTACTGTTTTTGTTTTTTCAATTTGCGATTCTCAATTTCAAAGTGTTGTGCGCATTTCTGTTTACATTTTGACATCAAATACAGGGAATAATCCAATTATTTAAAATCTCATGTAAATGGGGTTTACATGAGACTTGAAATAATCAGAATATTCTCTGCTTTTGACGTTAAAATGTAAACAGGCATACGCACAACTCTTGTGCACATTGGATAAGATACTGGTAAAGGTGTTTATATGTAAAGCCAAAATGGGGTTATGGGCAAAATCTACCTGTGCCTTTCGGTTTATGCTTAAACCGTTTATGACCTAACCCGATAAAGTAAAACTATCTAACACATTTTCATTACATTACAAGTTGTTGTCTTATTATGCATACTCAATGTTAAAACGTGCATGTAAATGTGCTCAATGTGAACGTAATGGTGTTTTTGCAGTATTATTGTGCTAAGTCATGTCTATATTTCTTTGCTGTAATTACCAGGTTCCAGATTCACATCTTCAGGTGCCATTGTTATGGTATTGGGCATCCTGACTGTTGCATCGGTAATGGGCTCTGTGGCTTTTGCATATAAGTGAGTCATTCTAAACGATGCACATTATTAAAAGCACAGCTTTATTATTATAATGTACTTTGTGAACTCTATTATCATTCTTTGTAATCTTTTGGCTGGTATGTCCAGTGAATTATTCAGCCTATTCTTGTGGGGTTTCAAGGCTTAATCAGTAAGCAAATTAGTGTATCATTAACTAGCAAAACTGGTTTGAAAACGGACTTAATTTCTCAACATTTCTAGGCATCTCAAAGGGTATCGAAAACTGACTGAGGTCTCTGCTCCGTGCCAATCAGATGGTGCTATCATGAGCTCTATGGCAGCTCTCTTCTGGAGCCTGGTGAATCGGCGGGCATTGAGTCAGAAACAAGGCGAGGTGTGAATTAAAATTTCACTTTCAGACAAATCAAACTTTCAGTAATTAACAAAAATTTCAAATGAATGTTACTTTGGCACTATTTTACATGTATAGCTTAAGTAAAACAAAGATACATTTCATTTTTGCCTTTTAATTTTTTAAGTCAATATTTGAATTGGCATGTTGTATTCTTGTTATACTCACATTTGACAAAGTAATTTTTCTACAAAAACAAACTAAAGTTTATCACAGCATTTGCCTTAATTTTTTTACTTTTTTTAAACTTAAATTTAAAGATGAAACCAGACAGTAATTTGTGTCAGCATGATGTATTCTCTAGTTGACACAGTTTGTGAACCTCCGAAACCCCATCCATGCATTTTTTTTTTAATTGAAAATGATGCAATTGAATAAAACATCAAAGAGCTGCTCTTTGTCATCATTATTTTACACATTGAGACACCATTTCAAAAATGTTCATGCAACTTGCTCTTCTGGATTATATAGATTTTTTATTTATATAATTTAAGTAAGCTTTCAACCATAAAGTAGAGCTATGGTCTTTAGTATGACCTGCATTCCTTCAATCATTAAAGCATATCACTGCTATAACTCATTTGCTCCTCCCCAAAAACCTAGAATGTCCTTAATACACTGCTTTGTGACTACTAATCTACTTTCCCTTTATCCGAAGCAGTTGGAAGCCAAACTTGGCAAAGGTCATCAGCTGCACTACTGACATCGTTTAGTAGGCAGTCTTCTTTTAAATGCAAAGAATTCCTTGTAAAAAGCTGATTCAATATTCTTTAATATCCACAACAAAGATTTTAAAAGGATTGCACACAGAATTCAGTTTTGAACATCAGCATCAATTTATTCATTCACATTTCAAAATTTAGCAAGCAAATTTCACAAATAATAAGTCTTACTGGCCATCATAACTCAACAACAGTTAGGAGTAGACTTTACACTTGATACCTCATGTATACCGTGTGTAAAAATAACGTTCTACTATTTTCCATTTTAGACATTTAGTGAGCATTTTAATACTCCTCGCCCTCCTCCTCTCCTTCACCCTCGATAGAATCGACACCAACTTCCTCATAATCTTTCTCCAGGGCAGCCATGTCCTCTCTGGCCTCTGAGAACTCGCCCTCCTCCATACCCTCGCCCACATACCAGTGCACAAAGGCACGCTTGGCATACATCAGATCAAACTTATGATCAAGACGAGCCCAGGCCTCAGCAATAGCTGTGGTGTTGCTCAGCATGCACACAGCCCTCTGCACCTTAGCCAGATCTCCACCTGGAACCACAGTGGGGGGCTGGTAGTTGATGCCAACCTTGAAACCAGTGGGGCACCAGTCCACAAACTGGATGGTGCGCTTGGTCTTGATGGTGGCAATTGCGGCATTCACATCTTTGGGCACCACGTCACCACGGTACAACAGGCAGCAAGCCATATACTTGCCGTGACGTGGGTCACATTTCACCATCTGATTGGCTGGCTCAAAGCAAGCATTAGTAATTTCAGAGACAGAGAGCTGCTCATGGTAAGCCTTCTCTGCTGAGATCACTGGGGCGTAGGTAGCAAGGGGGAAGTGGATACGAGGATAGGGCACCAAGTTGGTCTGGAACTCTGTGAGATCAACATTGAGGGCACCATCAAACCTGAGGGAGGCTGTGATAGAGGACACAATCTGACTAATGAGCCTGTTGAGGTTTGTGTATGTAGGACGCTCAATATCGAGGTTCCTACGGCAAATGTCATAAATGGCCTCGTTGTCTACCATGAAGGCACAGTCAGAGTGCTCTAGGGTGGTGTGGGTGGTCAGGATGGAGTTGTAGGGCTCTACCACAGCGGTGGAGACCTGAGGAGCAGGGTAGATGGAGAACTCCAGCTTGGACTTCTTGCCATAGTCGACAGACAGGCGCTCCATCAGCAGTGAGGTGAAGCCAGATCCGGTTCCACCGCCAAAGCTGTGGAAGACCAGGAAACCCTGGAGGCCTGTGCACTGATCAGCCTGAAATATAATTGAATATTGATATTAAAGTAAATTAGATACAACCACATCTCAAATGAATAAATATTCAAAGATACCCACCAGCTTGCGAATCCTGTCCAGTACCAGATCAATGATTTCTTTGCCAATAGTGTAATGTCCACGGGCATAGTTATTAGCAGCATCTTCCTTTCCTGTTATGAGCTGCTCAGGGTGGAACAGCTGACGGTAAGTCCCAGTGCGCACCTCATCTGGAAAGGTCATGAACTAATGTTTAGCGAACAGAACACACACTGAAAAAGTTGAATAATATTTTAATTATAATAAAGCAGCCTCCTCTTACCAATGACAGTGGGCTCCAGGTCTACAAACACAGCTCTAGGGACGTGCTTTCCAGCTCCAGTCTCACTGAAGAAGGTGTTGAAGGAATCATCACCTCCACCAATGGTCTTGTCACTGGGCATCTGCCCATCCGGCTGAATACCATGCTCAAGACAATAGAGCTCCCAGCAGGCATTGCCAATCTGGACACCAGCCTGACCAACGTGGATAGAGATACACTCCCGCTGTGGAAAAAAATGGGATAACCATTATAGGTTGTGTATTTTTGATTTATTTTTGTTTTATTGATGATATTAAGAAGCCCTCCTTTTTTGAGATGTTGGAAGGTTGCCTTCTCAAGACCTGCACACAGACACCTGCTTCTTTGTAGTATCATTTTGTTGACATCTCCATGCATTCACTATTTTAGACACAACAACAGACATCTTACTTGCATTACTTTGATTCTCAACTGTAACGTAAATGTCTAATGGTCTCTTTTGATCCATCAATGCACATTAAACACCTGCTCTCCATTTAAAAAATATTTACCTAACGACCAGACACAGAAGAAGTAAACAAGCCATATTTAAGTCTTTTTAGGCCATCAAAAAGGAAGAACAAAGAAGCAGTCAGTTCTCTTTATTCAAAGGGGAAAGAGGCAGCAGAATTGGAACAAGAGAGATGCCCCACCCACATAGTACAGGCTTGCCAGACCATGCCTGCCTACATTGAAAGAGAACAATTAAATGTTGACTGAATTGCTCCCTCACTAAATCCTCATTTATTGTAATTTATAGTGTGCTTCTGTGTCTGGGTTTTGTAAATATTTTTTTTTAATTGCTGCATGATAAAATGAAAGGTGGAGATCTGTTATACATTCAATCAAAAAAAAAAAACTCTCAACAAATGCATGAAAATATTGAATGTAAAATCCGGATGGAGACAATGACAGCTGTGGACTAGAACAGGAATAGCAATGCAGTAATTTGCTGCACAGGCCAGACATGAGCTTCTGCAGACAGCTGCAGTCCCCACCCAGTTCCTCTGCGCATAGGAGGAGGAGAGGATGCAAATTTCAGGAAAATTCTCTCAGAATCTCTGATGACAAAGAGATAATGGAAAAGCCAATCATTCTAGTTGTGCCTATTTGATAAGATCACGTTTGTGTCACTTGAATTGTTCATAAGATGTAGCGATGTGGCATTAGCAAAAAATAAACAAATAAATTAATAATCTTGGTCACGTCATAAATAAATGAGGGAAAAAAATGTGTATGTGATGTTTTAAATATCTGTAAACAAAAAGGTGTTTTATCCACCATGGAACAAAATAATCATCATATTAAATGTAGCCTATCGACATTAACCAGACGTTATAAAGGATTGGATTAATGCAATCTGGTACGCATTTGCAAACGCAATTTCAAAGCCTGTGTGACGAATAATATATTTCATATAACATTTTTGCAATGTAATCCTTAACATTATTTGCGAGAGAGAGCGCGCACACACACACACACACACACACACACACACACACACACACACACATATTTGCGCGGTCACGTCGTCGCAATGTCGCGAGCTCTGTTTCTATTTCAACAGGCGCGCGCCCGAATACAAAGAAAAGCCGCTCGAGCCTCTTTGAAGAATACCAAACGGGGCATTAAACTACATGCAAATTTGTAGATGAAAACAATGACCACGTCGTGGCAAGTCTAATTGAAAATAAATCTTAGGCTACTCACCATTGTTCTGAATGGGATGAAGCGATGCGGCGAATATCAAACGACAGGAAATTTCGGTATTGTTGAGAGTATACAGTGGATATACTGTACAAGATTGAGACAGGCAGTTGAGGATGGGTAGGAGGAGTAAAAGGGATCGTGACGTCACAGTGGGGGAGGGATCAACCTGTCAACGCTGACGAGATTAAAATGACGCAGTCAGCACTGACCGATATAAATCAGTGCAGCGCACATCTGAATTATTTTTACTGGTGCAATGGTTGCTGTGTTATTTACACTGGACTGCACCACATATTTAAGATAATTAGTCAGCATCACACATGCATGCCCAGTCATACAGCATGAGATTGTGTCTTTTGACTTCGGATTATACAGAAATATGAAGGCAATGACGGATAATACTTTCTAAATAGCTGAATGTTGGTGCAGTCACACTTTAGCTGCTATCAGACTGGACTCTGTTTCATGGTATCACGAATCCTCCCACTGATCCATTTGCAATCTCTCCTCCCTCTGTGTCCTAGATTTAGTTGAAGATGATGTCATCTTAGCCTATATATCACGTGAACAACTTCTCTCTCTCTCTCTCTCTCTCTCTCTCTCTCTCTCTCTCTCTCTCTCTTTTTTTTTTTTTTTTTTTTTTTGCTGTCAGCAAGCTGTTCACCTCTTTTACTGCATTTCCGAAAACTGCCCGAGACATACCCATGACTGCACATTCCTGTTTCCAGGGTCGGGACATCTGAACACTACAATCCCCTTGAATACAATTTTGGTGCAAATCAAATGAGCACCTGTGACAGTGTTATTTGTAGTTGTAGAGATTAGTACATGTGTATCAGTAAATTTGAAGTCACAGAGAAATGTATTTTAAGAGTTGCAAGCTTGTAGATTTTTTTCTCTCCCACAAACACAACACAGCAGTTACACCTTCTCAAAGTCTTCATTGCAGGTGCACAAATCCTTTTCTACGAATCACAAATTAAGAAACTCATACGCTCACATTTTATACAGTTGTTGCAGTAAATATGGTGCAAAACACATTCACACACCCGCATCCAAAAATGTGAAGTCACGGACAAATTTAGCTCATTCGCAAATCAGTATGTGAATTCATCCAATGAGAGTTGCACACTTGTAGAATATTTTCTCACAATTTTTTCTTTTTTTTTTTTCTTTGATATTTTTCTCGCACACACACACAAGTACAAAACTACAACTGTTTGAATCTGCTGCTACAAAATATGGAGCAAAAGTGATTTATGCATATGTAGAGGCAGCAGGCGGGCACTGTTCAGAGATCAGAGAATTTTGGCCAATCAGAAGAGCTAGTTTCTCCATTGGCGGAACATGATGCCCGAACAGGAAAAAAAACTTCCGTGAGCATCTTCCCGAGCTGGCAATGGCAAATACCAATAAAGGCATTTTTTTTCTTTCTTTTTCTGAAATCACTCACCGTTATAGATTTGTTTATAGTTTATATATGCACGCTGGTCACTGCGGTCAAGCCAGCCGCGATTAAAATCCATATAACAGAAAGACATGCTTTCTGACCCCTGTTGAGTGCAGAAGAGAGCCAGTCTATATTGACCAAAACGCGTTTATTAAGTGTCTGTGACGTGCTGGTGTTTATTAATATGTTTGATTTAGCCTATGTGAAATCTGACTGGTTAAGACTCTTGGATAGGACAGGTAAATATTTTATAACCAAAGTTTAATGAATTAAATTACATTAAATTTACATATAATAAATGTGACTTTTCTGACAAGGATCTCTCATTGTCATTCATTTGTACCTTGTAATAAACTTTGAATTGTAAATCCTGTAGGTCAATTAAAAGTGCAGTGTTTGAGAAAATTAAAGGCAACATTAATTGTATTAATGTTTTAAACAGACATGTGGTGCAGAAGGAAGAGCGCGCGAAAAACAGTGTTTGAGACTCGTAGCAGCAGATTCAAACAGTTGTAGTTTTGTACTTGTGTGTGTGCGAGAAAAATATCAAAGAAAATTTTTTTTTGTGAGAAAATAATGTGCAACTCTCATTGGATGAATTCACATACTGATTTGCGAATGAGCAAAATTTGTCCGTGACTTCACATTTTTGGATGTGGGTGTGTGAATGTGTTTTGCACCATATTTACTGCAACAACTGTATAAAATGTGAGCGTATGAGTTTCTTAATTTGTGATTCGTAGAAAAGGATTTGTGCACCTGCAATGAAGACTTTGAGAAGGTGTAACTGCTGTGTTGTGTTTGTGGGAGAGAAAAAAATCTACAAGCTTGCAACTCTTAAAATACATTTCTCTGTGACTTCAAATTTACTGATACACATGTGCGGCTAATCTCTAGGGTGCTCATTTGATTTGCACCAAAATTGTCTTCATACTTTAGCCTCCTACTTGCTTTCCACATTCAGCTATCTCTGGTATTTCAGGCGGTTTGTTTGGTCTGCTCATTCTGGTTCTGCCTATTTCATCAACTATAACTGAACTTTCATTTAGTTAAATGGATAGTTCACCCAAAAATTTAAATTCTCTCATCATTTACTCACCTTCATTCCGTGCCAGATGTGTGTGACTTTCTTTCTTCTGCTGAAAAAATTAAGATTTTTAGAAGAATATCTCAGCTCTGTAGGTCCATATAATGCAAGTGAATGGTGACCAGAAATGTGAAGCTCCCAAAAGCACAATAAGGCAGCATTAAAGGAATCCATATGACATATGACCATGTCTTCTAAAACGATCCAGTCTGTTTTGGGTGAGAACAGACTTAAAGATAGCTCCTTTTTCACTAATCTTGACATTGCTGTCTCTAGGCATGATCATTATTCCAAGCTTAATTACACTTCCTAGTGCTTGACCCATGCGCACAGCGGTAGATGGTGCTAGGAAGTGTAATCAAGCTTGAAATCATGATTGCCTTGAGACTGCAATGGCAAGACGTACAGTGAAATAGGATTTGTATTTTGGTCTGTTCTCACCCAAAACCAAATGGATCACTTCAGAAGACATTGATTAAACCACTGAAGTCTTATGGATTACTTTTATGCTGCCTTTATGTGCTTTTTGGAGCTTCAACATTTTGGTCACCATTCACTTGCATTATAAACCTACAGAGCTGAGATGTTCTTCTAAAAATCTTGTTTATGTTCTGCAGAAGAAAGAAAGGCACACATCTGGGATGGCACGAGGGCAAGAAAATGATGAAAGAATGAATATTTTTGGGTGAACTAACCTTTTAATAGATCCTTTGTAATCTCATGAATCTAATATTCTGTCCATACACAAATGCTTACTTAATCTCATACATAACAAATATTTCATATAAAAAGACACTTGTAAAATGCTTATTGGGAAATTGGTGAATATAATGCCATTTTCAAGATAAGCATTCCACTGGAAGTGTCCTATTGGCTGAAATACTGCAGGGAATTGTCACAGCTGCTGCTATGAGAATGGGATGGGTGGGACAGAGTTGTGTGCAGTTGCCAATGGTGAACAAACTTTAAACATAAACTGTAGAACCACTTTGGTATTCTGCCATTGACTTAGTGTACTTAATGTCAGTCTGTAACCCATATTAAATGAGTCATGTACTCTGCTATTAAGCTAAATGCTATCAGTTGTCTGTGAATACAGACCTCTAAACTTAACTCACAAAATCATCTGTTGTGCCTTTTCTCTGTCTCTCCTTTTCAAATGTTACAAGGTTATTAATGCCGATAAATAATGCAGAAATTCTCTTTGGCATCAGAGGAAACATACATTTTTAAAATTTGATCATAAGCAAAGTAACACATTTCTACCTAACATACATTTTATGTATTTATTTGTTTAAACTCAAATTTTCTGATATCAAATTGTCTCCATTGTGGGGTTGGTAGAGGATGGGTAGCATATTTCAGCATCTAAGTAATAACTTCTTTTGCATGGCAAAGTCAGTCATTATCTTGTTCTCATCTTATTTCCCCTTATTCCTACAGCTAGTCCTTTTAAGGCCTGCCTCTTTGGCAATATTGATTTCTGGTCCTTGTCTTGAAGGGTTGTGCACTGCAGTGAGCAGAATCAGTGATTATGCTTAAGAAGCAACAGAGATGCAATGTGCCTCAAAGCAGTTGACTACTATTGCATTAGGATGTGTACAAAACGATATTACTAAACATTCATGGAGATTTTTTGCTTTCTGTCCAGTGCAAAAATTATATAGTTATTTAAGAATAAGATTAGGAATATTAATATTAGCCTATTATTTAATGAATATTCCAGGTTTAATACAAGTTAAACGCAACTGACAGCATTTGTGGCATGATGTGGATTACCACAGAAAATAATTTTGACTCCTCCCTCCTTTTCTTTTAAATAAGCAGCTGACAGTGAGGGACTTACCCTTAAAGTGAATGGGGCAATTTTTCGGAGGAATTTTTAGAAATGTGAAATTTATTATTTTATAGAAGCACTTATTCATTAATTCTACTGTTAAAACTTGTGTATTATTTGAGCTGTAAAGTTGTATAAATCGTCATCAGTGTTGGGTGTAATCCAATTACAGAGTTATTAGTTACTGTAATCTAATTACATTTTAATCAAACAAAGTGGTGTAATGTATTACATTTTAAATTCTCGTAATCAGATTACAGTTAAGTAATTTAATTACTTTTAAGTACATTACAGGGTTATGCCTATTTCTTGTTTTTACTTCTTCTATTTTTTAATTTTTCTCCCCTTTTCTCCCCAATTTGGAATGCCCAATTCCAAATGTGCTCTAAATCCTTGTGGCCTCAATCCGGGTGGCGGAGGATGAATCTCAGTTGCCTCTCTGAGACGTCAATCTGTGCATCTTATCACGTGGCCTGTTGACTTCGTTACCCCAGAGACTTTGCGTGTTTGAAGGCTCACGCTATTCTCCGTGGCATCCACACACAACTCACCACATGCCCCACTGAGAGCGAGAACCACATTATAGCGCACATGAGGAGGTTCCCCATGTGACTCTACCCTCCCTGGCAACCAGGCCAATTTGGTTGCTTAGGAGACCTGGCTGGAATCACTCAGCACACCCTGGATTCAAACTCGCGACTCCAGGGGTGGTAGTCAGTGTCAATACTCGCTGAGCTACCCAGGCCCCTTGGGTTATGCTTATTTCTAATATATTATTTATGTTGAATATTTGAATTATGGCTTCTGTCTGGCCCTCTATAACCGCCCCTGCATGAGACAGAATCATCTTTCAAAGGCCAACCCTCATGGCTCTGTGGCTCATAGGAACCTTCCTTAAATGTTTTAAAGTAATTACACATCTCTATTGATTCTATCTCTCTTGATAAGGTATGGTGGATGACCGAATGTGGTTTTGGGGTAACTAAATAGTATCAGATGGAGGAGTAGGAGTTAAAAAACGATGGCCCACCCCTATTCCCTGCTTGGGCAGCTGCATCCTCCCCCTGAGTACTGCTATTCATGCAGAGTCATGTGATCTAAACATAATGGCAGTTAATGTGGGCTTGTGTATTTTCTCTAGGATACTGGTCAGTATCTAAGCAACTCCGTAATTCATCGCCTAGCAACGGATGGAGATTGGGAAGAGGTCGTAGGGGGTTGGGTGCCTGTTAGTCCCTGGCCTACATACCCTAACTCTACGTTCATGCTGGGTCGTTTCACTGCATAAATTTATGACAAATTTTAATTTGTCAAATGCATTTGCGTTCCTCTCTGAACATTTTGACACAGCAGAGGAGATGCTAATAAAAGACTGCTCACTTTGATGCAATAGGTCTTAGTTAGTACATACAATGAAGTGCCTTTTCTGTGCACAAGTTAAAATACTTACAAAACCTAGAGAATGGAAAAGAGTATGTGATCAATAAGATCCAAATGTACCCCAGACCAAGCTCTTGGAAAGTGGCAGAAGGTTTCGGAGAGAACAGATGGAGAATGGGATGATCACGTTACACAAGGATGCTAGTACTAAACCTAACATGTAAATATTTTTGTCGTGTAAACATATTACCATAATTGATTGTTCAAATCTATTATGGTATTAATTAAATCAGCTTTAATGCAAAAAAAGAGATCAAAAACCATGCCTCATCATAGCTTTCAAATATTCTCTCTTTTCTAGCATGATAAAGAAACGTTCTCAAGATGTTATGGTAGATGATACAATTATCTGCTATGAACCTTTTTCAGTGTTTCAGTACTGGGTGAGGTTCTGGGAGGTGTCTTACTCTCATCTTTCTTACATCCAATAGACATTGGTCCAGTTTTCAGAACTGGGCAGATCTTTACTTGTTTGGCCAATAAAATTCGGGAAACAGAGTCGCCAGGGAGACACTCATATAAAAAGAGAGATCATTCCGTTACAACGTTATTCTTCTTACATCGACCCCTTAGTTGTCGAACGGTAAGATCTCTCCGCGAAGACATTTAGGAACAATGGTGAGCATCATCTCAGATATTTCATGTTGATTATTCATGGAAATTCTGTGTTCGACCTAATGAAGGGCATTTGCTCATGTTGTCGATTCAGCATTTGAATAATATTTCAGTGCCTAAAAGAGATTTCTGAAATAGGCTACATATTTGATTTTGTAAATGGCTCGAGCTGGTGTATTTGACATATCAGTACCATTTGCATATTTGATTGCATTAAAATTAAGTGTAGACTACACTCGCGTATTGTAATAATCCATGGGTGATATGCATCTATAAATAAATAATATATAATATATAATAATAGTTATAGATACATTTATAATCTAAGAAAAATAAGAGAGGATTTGGAAATGTGATGCACGGCGGATCGAAACAATAGTGAGAGAATGGAGCCGTATAAATAATCTGGGTGTAACCGCGGCTCCATGCTGTCCGGTACAGTGTCATGTTGAACCACTGGAAAAAATGGGGTGGGGAAAAAACGAGATGCAGCGCCTCCCAAAGGACGTGGTCATTTTCTGACGGCTGGCAACGTAAACGTCCGATTTGAAACTACATTTCAAATCGGTTTTATCGAGCGTCAAACAGATCGATTAATTTAATTATTTGAAGATACCCTATCGGATTTCAGGTCTGTGTGGGTGAAGCTGTTAAATATTCATGGTGGTGTAGGCTGCAGCAGCACTAATGCAATTAATGTCAATAGTCCTACCACTAAACCCTGCTATTGTGAGTCATTTCTGAGTGTTATGTGATCACATTATATCTCACTGGTAGATAATTGTATAGAACTGGGTGAAACTCGTGTGTATAGGTGGTCTTAAAACAAGAGCTGTTACCTACATCTGCTAAACTCAGATTTAAGATAAAACAAACCAGCAAATTTCTAAATTAAGTGACATTTATTTGCTACAGTGATGTTATTTCTTTAGTTTGATTCATTTAGTTCAGATTGATTTTCAACTTTTGCCCTTTTTCCCCCCACAGCGTGAGTGTATCTCTATCCACGTTGGTCAGGCTGGTGTCCAGATTGGCAATGCCTGCTGGGAGCTCTATTGTCTTGAGCATGGTATTCAGCCGGATGGGCAGATGCCCAGTGACAAGACCATTGGTGGAGGTGATGATTCCTTCAACACCTTCTTCAGTGAGACTGGAGCTGGAAAGCACGTCCCTAGAGCTGTGTTTGTAGACCTGGAGCCCACTGTCATTGGTAAGAGGAGACTGCTTTATTATAATCAAGACATTATTCAATTTAATCAGTTTGTTCTGTTCGCTAAACATTTGTTTTTGACCTTTTCAGATGAGGTGCGCACTGGGACTTACCGTCAGCTGTTCCACCCTGAGCAGCTCATCACAGGAAAGGAAGATGCTGCTAATAACTATGCCCGTGGACATTACACAATTGGCAAAGAAATCATTGATCTGGTACTGGACAGGATCCGCAAGTTGGTGGGTATCTTCAAATATACATGAATGAATAAATTTGGTTATGCTTGTATATTCTTAGATTAATCACAATCTCCAATAATTTTCAGGCTGATCAGTGCACAGGCCTCCAGGGTTTCCTGGTCTTCCACAGCTTTGGTGGTGGAACCGGATCTGGCTTCACCTCACTGCTGATGGAGCGACTGTCTGTCGACTATGGCAAGAAGTCCAAGCTGGAGTTCTCCATCTACCCTGCTCCTCAGGTCTCCACCGCTGTGGTAGAGCCCTACAACTCCATCCTGACCACCCACACCACCCTAGAGCACTCCGACTGTGCCTTCATGGTAGACAACGAGGCCATTTATGACATTTGCCGTAGGAACCTCGATATTGAGCGTCCTACATACACCAACCTCAACAGGCTAATTGGCCAAATTGTGTCCTCTATCACAGCCTCCCTCAGGTTTGATGGTGCCCTCAATGTTGATCTTACTGAGTTCCAGACCAACTTGGTGCCCTATCCTCGTATCCACTTCCCCCTTGCTACCTACGCCCCAGTGATCTCAGCAGAGAAGGCTTACCATGAGCAGCTCTCTGTATCTGAAATCACTAATGCTTGCTTTGAGCCAGCCAATCAGATGGTGAAATGTGACCCACGTCACGGCAAGTATATGGCTTGCTGCCTGTTGTACCGTGGTGACGTGGTTCCCAAAGATGTGAACGCCGCAATTGCCACCATCAAGACCAAGCGCACCATCCAGTTTGTGGACTGGTGCCCCACTGGTTTCAAGGTTGGCATCAACTACCAGCCCCCCACGGTGGTTCCAGGTGGAGATCTGGCTAAGGTGCAGAGGGCTGTGTGCATGCTGAGCAACACCACAGCTATTGCTGAGGCCTGGGCTCGTCTTGATCATAAGTTTGATCTGATGTATGCCAAGCGTGCCTTTGTGCACTGGTATGTGGGCGAGGGTATGGAGGAGGGCGAGTTCTCAGAGGCCAGAGAGGACATGGCTGCCCTGGAGAAAGATTATGAGGAAGTTGGTGTTGATTCTGTTGAGGGTGAAGGAGAGGAGGAGGGCGAGGAGTATTAAACACATAATGAAGGGTACAACCTGCAAGAACCATCATGTGATGTCTTTTAAAATTACATTGTTACAGTTCAATGGACATCTGAAATAAACCTTTTCAAACAAACTAAGTTGTGTCTTATTTTAAATTGTTGTTTAAATACATGTATAATTAAAGGAACATTTTAAAATAAAGAACAGCAACAATCTACCAGTAAATACATTTTAAGAAAGTGAAAGTAAATATGTCCTATGATGAAACACTTTTTTATGCTGTCAACCAATATATATGATATACAATTTTGTTTTGCTGCAGTATCCATCAATATCTGAAGAGATATAATGTATTGATTGTTAAGGGGAAATTTAGTGCAAAAAAGCTGCATTAAAAAGAGAGTGCACAAAATGTTAAAGTCTATATGTGCAATAAGACTGTTCATACATGCATTTATTTGAATACAATATGGATTCCTCACTTGGGTACCATGATGCAGAGTAACAAGAAGATGACAGTTGTAGATGGAGAATCATTAGCCTGAACAATAAAGTAACATTCTGTGAATTATTGAAGTAAATTACTATTTGTATGGATTTCATTTATGAAAGCATGAAAGACTATTTTCTGTACAATGATCCTTCTTAAAAGCGGATCAGATATTTTCCCTATAACAACATTTACATAAGAACAATACTGTCTTTGTAAGTATGTGGGTAAAATTGCATGCAAATGCATGATTCCTTAGCTATGTGTGGTGTGTGTGTGGTGTCCTGTTGCACAAGCATAATTTGCATAAAATGATAAGAACTGGGTGTGACATATTATTTTACTCATGAAGATTATAATTACAATCTGAGTTGTCAGGCCAGATTCCTCATTACAAGCATATGATAAATCATATAATATCTGCATTTATAGGTATATTTTAATGATACACAATCAAATGTGTGTGTGACTTCCTTATCATGTACTGTAAAATGAAGGCATATTTAAATCAGAGATCTAAGCACATTTGCTGAGTACTTAAGTTGCTACACACCTAACATTTTACATGCATATTAAAGACAGTTTCATCAGCAGTAAAAAAAAATACAAACAAAATAAATCAATCACGTTAATTTAAAGAATTGATTGTTATTTTCGTGTGTCATCCGTTATTACTTTTGTTATTCGTCCTGCCTAATTCCGCGATGGGAGAAAGGTGCCTTAGGTTGTTCCTTGAAGGGTACTCAGCCTTCCAGGCTCCATATGGTGAGGAACAGGGTGGGGGCAGGGTTAGGACATCTGCGGCCTCCCCTGAATAAACTAAGACCCCTTTGTACAATTCAGTCTTCACAACAAAGGTTATTATTCAAAAATTGAAATAAACCAATGACGTGCCGCTAATCCAAGACGAACCAATAGGGATGCGACAGGAAGCAAAAAGTCTCCTCCCGCGAGCTCAGCCTTTGTGACGCACGACAGAGAATGTATAAATATTCCACCCCACATTTCAAGCGCTTCATTCTCTCACCAGACTCATTAAAGTCAAGCTGTGAGAGTGTAAAACAGCAAACCTTCCGCCTTTCTTCACTCTTCAGCAAAAACGTCAGTCTAGAAAATGGTGAGTATGAAAGGGTAATTTATAAAATTTCGCATAATTTATAAACGTGACAGCTAAATGTTTCTTAAATCATTTATGTTTTTCGTTTGCTGATGTAACGGGTGTCCTTTTTGCCCTACATCTAAAATTGTGATTTTTTTTTTTAATATAGTCTATTTAGGTGATATACATCTTATTTCTATGTGATTTAATATCAAACGGATCTTAGGAAATAATATTCTATCGCATTTCATGAGGCATTTTTACTCATGGTATAAACTGATTAAAACGAGAAACTGTCTGATCTTCAATTGATAATTTTAGGATTATTATTTTGGTAAAATTTGACTGATGATATTATTCAAGTATGAATAAAAATGCATCTTGGTTAAAAGAGAAATTCCCAAGGCTCCGTGTAGGTTAGCACAGTGGTGATGGGAAGTCCTATTCATTTTCAAAAACCGGTTCTTTCGAACAGTGCTTTATTTGTTATATTTTCTCCTGTTCAGCAAATAAATTTAAACGCATTTATTTCGTCCCCTGAAAGAAACTATCGACGGTCGGCATACGCATGCTCCGTATCAGCAGTTCATCATCAGTTCTCAAGATGTCGCACATGTTCTCAGTTCATTGTTCTGTTGCATCGAGAACCGTTCCGACCGGAGCGTTCAGCCCGATTTGCGAGCTAGTCTGGGCGGTTTATTACAAGGATGCGTTGGCAAAATTAGACATCACCAGTTCTAGGATAATATATTACTCTGGGTTATCCACATATTTCGAGTTGGTTCCAAGAACCGGTTCAAAAGAACGATTCGTTTACAAATGGAACATCACTATAGAACACAATTCATACACACACAAACAAATGGTATCATTTTCTTCCTTAATCATAAAGGAAGATGTATAAAAAACGCAAATCTCAAATTCGATGCCATTATAAAGAGTATTTGCGCTGACGTTTCGTAAAATGTCTTCCTTTTGTTCCAATGATTATGCAAAGTCACTTCTCTAAAATATAGTGCTGGAAGTACCGGCACAGGAAGTGAGTCAGTAACATGTGCTTTTAGAGTAACTTGATGGATTCCAGTGCTCATGTGTCTGGAGGTTTAATAAGACGTATTGACCTCATTAAGCTTAAGTGGTTCAGTAATGTGGCCAGCCGAGAAGTTTAGTGTTTTACTTAATTCTGTTTTGGCTGATGAGTTAAACGTGATTTTTGATTTGAAGTTTAAATTCCATTCTAGGGTGAATCTCACAAAACCTTTGGAGAACATGTTGTCTTAGTACAGTAGAGTAATGAGAATCACCAGTGGAAATAATAGATTTTACAAAAAAAAAAAAAAAACTTTCTAGTAAAACGTCTGGGTGCATTACAGTAGGGAAAATTTGTGCAAATCTTATATATTTATATTGTCAGTCGATTAAAATATTTAAACACAATTAATCTTAGATTTTGAAAGTGCTGAAATTTTACTATATACTGTAAATACTTAATTTCCTGTCAAAATGCAATCAGTTCCTTATGGTGCGTTCACATAAAACGCAAAGAGTTTGAACACTGGGTTATAAATTTGTGTTTAAACTTGCGTTCATGCGTGTAACGCGAACCCGCGAGAATTCCCCCTTATCTTCCGGAAAAGGACAGGAGGAGGGGCTTCTAACACTTGGATCATATTAAAGTAGGCCTACAACCAATAGCTGGAATCAAGTAGACGTGCATATTTTTAGAAATTACCAGGTAGTCTAACTTCCTTGCTCCCATTTCTCCAATGTCTTTTTTCGTCCAGTCTCTGTACATGTATCATGTTGTGTCATACAATTCTGGGTGCCCACACACCGCTCAACATTTTTTCATCCATTTTTCCAGATTTCTTCTGCTAGTACGTCAGTGATATCCGGACAATCTCAATGCTGATTGGCTTTCGCGACAACGCGTCATGCGAATTTCTCACTCGAGTTGAAAAATGTAAACTCGTGTGAATGAAGCGATTTTGCGTGTTCGAGTCGCTTCAGTCGTACCAAATTCGCATCTATACGCATCTTTGCATTGACTTTGTATGTAATCGCGCAGCGTGAAACATTCGCCTCGCGTTGTATGTGAACACACCATTAGAAAAGAAAACAATATGTAACAATGTTTTATTAACATTTCCCAAACATTGCATTAAGGTTGCACTTGATGTATCTATTGGCTGCCGATATTTATCTGCCAAATATTGAATATCGTAATAAGCATGAAAACGACGCTATGGAAAAAAACGATGGTCAATTTATAATTTGTTAGTAACACACTTTGTAAAAATGCTGTGGATTCAAATGAACAATCCAGAAATAATAATAGCCACAATATGTAGAAGAGTTGGCACTCCTAAGAGCATGTAATATTTCATTTGCATTCTTTCTCGTTCTCACATTAATGCGGAAAAAACACTATAAATGGATGCAACCGATGTGAACGCAGCACGTACCTATAGGCTACATGATGAGGGAAACCATCCAAAAGCTTTGAAACCAGCAGAATTTGACTGCTGAGACATCGGTATGATATTAACTAATGCTGGATGACTGATTGAATTATGATTGAAATTGCTATATGACCTTGTGCGATTACTAAAAAGACTGCATTTTAAACCGCAAAAACACAAGTGCAAATTTATTTTTTAAATCATTCATCATGCTATCATATTTAGTAATTGTTTTGTATCTTTTTATCTTGTTTGTATCTTTCACTGTGGCACTTAAAATGTTGGCTTGTCATGTGTTCAACAGATGTAACGATATTATTTATTGTTAGAACAGTGAAAAAGCTTTTGTACCTATTTGTAAAATTAAGCATTCCCAAGTAAAACAGTGGTCTGTTGACAGGAGTTACAGTAAGCTGCAAAATATTAGTCTGGTTTTCGCTCTTAGGGTTTTTTTATTTTTATTAAAATCATTATCAGTGCATACCCACAAAGCATTTTACACTATAAAGATAGAAATGCACTAAAATAGAATTTGGGAAACGTTTAATGTTACTTGAATTTGTTCTAAGTGAGTGTTATCTAATTGAAATATCTCGTAGTTTGCATTTTCATAGCAATGGGCATTACATCTCTTAAACCCTCATCCTCCACAATATTAATGCTGGCTTTCCACTTTACTGCAGCAATCGTGAAACTGCATTTACATGATTTGCTGCTTGAACTCCACATGAAAAGTGCTTGCAGAGATTGTCTTGTTTTACTCCAGTCCCATCTAGGTTTTTGTTTTTGTTTTTTTTGTACACAAAATTATGGTTAAAAGGTCCTTTCTCCATCACTTGATCATTGACAGAATTGTTGTGTTTGCATCAGTGCAATGACCCTTGACACAGCGCAAAGGTTCTGCCATATTCCAAACAATGTTCACTGTTAAGCACCCGCCCAAAGCTGAATAAGATGTCAGAATCTAATGTGAAAATAGGCGAATGTGTTAATCACGATTAAGAAAGTTAACGTGGACATTTTAAGTTAATTGCATAAGTTAACATTTTGATACTCAAACATTAGTGTTTAAACTAATATCAACATATTTGTATATTATAGTTCTTAAATGCTGCAACAGTTGTAGGCTACATGTTAAAACTAAAGGCACGCTGGCTACACTAATGAAACAATGGATGAGAGCGCCCCCCTTCATTTAAACAAGGGCTGATCTGTTTCATCAGTAGTTTGCGTGGTCGGGGCTATTGTGTGCCTATCGGCTGTGGAGCCTGTTTCTATCAGTGCTTCCCTTCATGCAAAGATATGAGTATCTTGATTTATAAAAAGACTGCTTTGTTAAACAAAAATGCCATCTCAAAGATAATTTTTTAGCTGTACAAACATACACAAGATTGAACTGATAAATAATTGCCATTTTTACATGATGTTGACTAAATCTGTATAATGACATTGTCTATAAATCTGACTAATTTCTCCACAGCGTGAGTGCATCTCTATCCACGTTGGTCAGGCTGGTGTCCAGATTGGCAATGCCTGCTGGGAGCTCTATTGTCTTGAGCATGGTATTCAGCCGGATGGGCAGATGCCCAGTGACAAAACCATTGGTGGAGGTGATGATTCCTTCAACACCTTCTTCAGTGAGACTGGAGCTGGAAAGCACGTCCCTAGAGCTGTGTTTGTAGACCTGGAGCCCACTGTCATTGGTAAGAGGAGGCTGCTTTATTATATTTAAGACATTATTCAACTTTATCAGTGTGAGTTCTATTCGTCAAATGTTTGTTCTTTACCCTTTTTAGATGAGGTGCGCTCTGGAACTTACCGTCAGCTGTTCCACCCTGAGCAGCTCATCACAGGAAAGGAAGATGCTGCTAATAACTATGCCCGTGGACATTACACTATTGGCAAGGAGCTCATTGATCTTGTTTTGGACAGAATTCGCAAACTGGTATGTTATGAATTGATTACAATTAATTCGTAATGTAAAAAAAAAAAAGTTTTATAAATTTTCTTTAACCTGAATTTTGTCCTTTAGGCTGATCAGTGCACAGGCCTCCAGGGTTTCCTGGTCTTCCACAGCTTTGGTGGTGGAACCGGATCTGGCTTCACCTCACTGCTGATGGAGCGACTGTCTGTCGACTATGGCAAGAAGTCCAAGCTGGAGTTCTCCATCTACCCTGCTCCTCAGGTCTCCACCGCTGTGGTAGAGCCCTACAATGCCATCCTGACCACCCACACCACCCTAGAGCACTCTGACTGTGCCTTCATGGTAGATAATGAGGCCATTTATGATATCTGCCGTAGGAACCTCGATATCGAGCGTCCTTCTTACACCAACCTCAACAGGCTCATTAGTCAGATTGTGTCCTCTATCACAGCCTCCCTCAGGTTTGATGGTGCCCTCAATGTTGATCTCACTGAGTTCCAAACCAACTTGGTGCCCTATCCTCGTATCCACTTCCCCCTTGCTACCTACGCCCCAGTGATCTCAGCAGAGAAGGCTTACCATGAGCAGCTCTCTGTATCTGAAATCACTAATGCTTGCTTTGAGCCAGCCAATCAGATGGTGAAATGTGACCCACGTCACGGCAAGTATATGGCTTGCTGCCTGTTGTACCGTGGTGATGTGGTGCCCAAAGATGTGAATGCTGCGATTGCCACCATCAAGACCAAGCGCTCCATCCAATTTGTGGACTGGTGCCCCACTGGTTTCAAGGTTGGCATCAACTACCAGCCCCCCACTGTGGTTCCAGGTGGAGATCTGGCTAAGGTGCAGAGGGCTGTGTGCATGCTGAGCAACACCACAGCTATTGCTGAGGCCTGGGCTCGTCTTGATCATAAGTTTGATCTGATGTATGCCAAGCGTGCCTTCGTGCACTGGTATGTGGGCGAGGGTATGGAAGAGGGCGAGTTCTCAGAGGCCAGAGAGGACATGGCCGCCCTGGAGAAAGATTATGAGGAGGTTGGAGCTGAGAGTGTTGAAGGAGAGGAAGAAGGTGAAGAATATTAGATTCTCTTTCGCTTCAATTGTTTCCTGTCTGTTGTCATTTTTTGTGTGTTCTTTCTCACTTTTTCCAGTTCTTAACTTGCTGAAAGGTCACTTTTCCTTTTTAATGGTTATGAATTAAAATTTGTAATGCTTAAATGTTCTCCTGTTGTCATTGTCACATCTGTTAAGTGAGCCACCATTTTTATCCCTAAAAAAAGCTCAGTGTTAAATCGTGCTTGAGATTTGTATTTATTTTTTTACTCTTGATTTTAGATTGCCACTAATTTAAGGCAACAGACCACTCGAGCAAAACGGAGCAAGTTCAATACAACTTTGTGCAGTATTAAACCTCAATGCAGCTTAAAAGTCAACATGAACTCAAAATTGATCCCATTTACTTTCTTAAAGGGATAGTTTGAAAATTCTCTCCATTACTCACCCTCATGCCATCCCAGATGTGTATGACTTTCTTTCCTCTGCTGAACACAAATTGTAATTTTTAGAAGAATATCTAAGCTCTGTAGGTCCATACCATGCAAGTCAACAGGGTCCAAAATTTTGGAAGTAATATAATAGGTGTGGATGAGAAACGGATCAATATTTAAAGAGCCCATAGTATGCTAATTTACAGGTTCATGGTTTTATTTTGAAGGTCTACTAGAATAGGTTTACATACTTTAATGTTCAAAAAACATATATTTTTTCATACTGCTAAACCTATTTTTATCCCCTGGCTCAAATGCTCTGATTTAACTCCTGTCTCTTTAAAGCCCCCCTTTTAGAAAGGCCTAGTCTGTTGTGATTGGTCAACCGTGTAGAGGATTTTTCGGAAATGTTACACCCCAAGGAGTTGTTTCAGGCTTCCTTAACAGCTGTTAACACAGCAAATACTATACGGTAACAATGGTGTCTGTTATTGCCATACCAGTTTGAGTCTGAACCCTATAAAGAAAGTTTAGAAGAACAAGCTGATCGACCCGAACCACCTTCGCAAGCACGAATAGAGTAGGACTTTTCACAGTGGTAAGTTTTAATTTGGTAGCTTTCCTATAAATACACTTGATTATTGTGACCCTAACAAAGCTTCAAGTAAAAGACGCATACTGCATGTAAATTAGTCATCTTTTGCGGCAATGGGTGTGGCCAAACATTTTTCACCAGTGCACTACTGGTAGGGGCCGTAACATTACAACTTGTAATTTTATAAGACTCTTGAGATTGAGCATTTTGTTTCAAAGTTTTAGGTAAAAGCTGGCCCACAGCTGAATAGTAAACCCTTACCAAATCAACGTTACATAGCAGGTTACCTGATCAATATATAATCCAAAATAAGTCCAACCCAACACTTGATCACTATTCTTGATAGTATGAACAACAAACTGCATGATTCTACACAATTTTAGGTAAAAGTGGGCCCATAGCTGATTAGCAACACTTTTTCAACACAATAACATTAGCTAGCCGGTTAGCAAAGGCCTACAGTTGTGCACTGGGTGTTAACTACAACACAAAACTCTGCTTGTGAACTCTCCGGTAGCAGATAAATCCACAAATAATCAAGCATACTTACAGGTTGTGATCCTGAAGCACCAGATTATCTCAACAAAGTGGGAACTGCACCATCTTTCAGGAGTAACCGTCTGGAAAATCCGGCATTGGTTGTGGTCATACTGCTAAATAATTAAAATACATTTGAACTGATTCTTCAATTCACCTGCTTTTGGAATTCCAACATGGTGACAACACAAACCCAACTCAACCTGGCGGGCGGGCCAAAATACCCCTTACGCAAATGTGTTTCATAGTGACGTAGATACTTTACAGAAGAAATAGCTAGACTACAATCCAGCCGTTTTGTGTAGTTCTTGAGCAGTGTTTTCTGTGGGACAGAATAACTCCCTTTTGTGTGGACTTAGTGCTTTGTAACTTTGCAGACCTTTTACATGCACAAACTGTTATGTTACACACTATAGGAAAGATAAAATCAAAGTAAAAAAAGTGTGAGATAAAGGATCCAGTAGGTGGCAATACCGAAGAATGCAAATTGCCAAAAAAATTAATAATAAGAACTATAGTTAATAAAGGACTTAAATATATTGATCTGTTTCTCACCCACACCTATCATATCAGTTCTGAAGACAGATTTAAACACTGGAATTGTATGGATTACTTTTATGTACTGGAGTGCTGCCTTTATGTGCTTTTTGGTGCTTCAAATCTTTGGACCCTGTTAACTTGCATTGTATTGACCTACAGAGCTGAGTGAATCTTCCAGGAAACTTGTTGGTGTTAAGCCAAAGAAAGTAAGTCAAACACATTTGGGATGGAATGAGGGTGAGTAAATAATGAGAGAATTAAACGTTTTGGTGAACTATCCCTTTAACACTTGGACCTTGTCTTATTGTGCAGGATTCATTAGTGCATGTATTTAAAAATGACTTTAATCTTTCACTGAATTTGTTTTGTTCTGCCTGAAATCTGTTTTGAGATGATTTTTACTTTCAGTTTATGTCACCTGCACATTTGGGAAGATCTTAACCAATAACCATTTACTAATTGTTCTAGTCTATGATTATAAGTCATATGCTGCCTTTTGAATATAATGCTAGTAGTTAACAATGTAATTAAATGCTAGTAAATGCAAAGATTTTAAAATGTGTTTGCGTTGGTATGTCGTTATGGTCTTGAGGATAAACTTGAACTTAAGCGTCTACATCCCAGTCACCATCGAGGTGGCTCAAAATATATTCTAATTCCTGATACAATTTACTTATTTTTTTATCTTATAACTCCAAATTCACAGTCAGGTCTGACTTCATTTTGGTATGGAACACCCATATTTCATGATCCAATCAATACCCACATTTTTATAATGTTTCAATTAGAATTTTAGATATAGAATTCACACTATAGAAGTTAAATGGGTTGCGAATGCCATGTTATACGACTTTTAACTTTTATATGGCTCTGCAGGCCTTAGGTTGAAAATTAGCTGTAGTTTTTTTTCATTTTGTATACAGAGGGCAGTGTTGCAGTACAAATGGCTATTCTAATCTCATCAGGGCTCAATCTCATGACTGACGTTGAACAGTACAAGGGGTGAGCAATAGAAATTAGCAACCACCACAAACCTGAAATAAACAATCTGAAATGTGAAAATGTTAATGCTTGATAGTGCAACTTGGTGGCACTAACCAATGTATGCTAGTGAACATGAAATGCATGTTCCCATGTCCCAGAGTACAGGCATAAAGAGAGACCAGTTCACCACCCTAATCTATAATTGGGTCTGGCATCCAGACCCTGTCAGGGAAAGATATGTCAAAGCGGTGAACAGGTGAAGTTTAAATATATATTCTTTGTTCCCCCTTGTATGCCTCTTCTTGGACAAGGGAAGACAGAAAACTGATACTATAGTAGTCAAGTCTCAAGGCTTTGAGTTGTCAAAAAGCAAAGCCAAACTGCAATATGTAATGTAGCAGAATGCTACAGACACGGGTAGAGAAGAAATGAATTTGTGAAATGGAGTAAACATAAACTAAGTAATGAAATGTATCATAATCATGTTGAATATTATTGCTTCATCAATAGCCAAATGTAATGCATTTACAAATCATATCACAGAAACCAATTGATAAATAATTTGTTATTGTATGGCTTGATCTAAAATTCTCTCTGAAGACACATTTTGTAACAACACGCTACAAACGCTAAAAACAACACAACGAATTCCGTGAGTTTAAAGGATTAACAACTGGTTACTGTATTTGTCTCTAATTTGAATGTTTAGTATTTGGACTTAATCTGTAGCTTGTAGCACATTGATGAATTAACTTAGTTGTGATTCTAGAAAAAAAAGTAATTTAAAACACCCCTTTATTTCGTCAATAAATAACATTTTGGACAGTTAACAGAGTGCTTACATGCTCCTGTAAGACCTGGAGTTCCAATATATATCATATCTTATCAAATCTGACATAATATTAACTACTCTATCAAGGTTAAAGTAGTTTTGCAGTTAGATAAAACCATGAATTATGCATTTTTAGAACAAATGTTCAGACAAAAAGTCCATAGTTTAGAAATGTACAAAACACTTATCAAATGTGCACACATGCATATAAAATTTGGGGCAAACATAGTTACTGAATTTGTTGCACAACCGGGCTTATATATTCTCAATCTCTTATTTTATATCTTATACAGGCAGAAAAATGCTAAAAAACCATCTGCCAGAACAGACAGTCATCACAAATTCACAGTAAAACACAGCCAAACAGTATTCCCCCCGTCCCATTCAGTAAATAGTATAGTTTAAAATCTCTCAGCCAAACTGTTGGAGACCATATTTATAGGAGGAAGCTTGTGCTATCTTTACAGACAACATGATTCCCTCTTAACATTAACCACCTTACACATTTAGACATTTAATTGTCTCATTGCAACTTTAAAAATGTAGTTTTCTTTTTTTCAAGCATTTCAACCATTCAACTAAATTCAACTTCAACTATGTTCAAAGCAAAGACGATGCTCTGAATATTTGTCCAGTATTCATACAAATGAATACTACACAACTATTCCTTCTTTTATTATGGAATATACTTACAGGCACGACTTTTGTTTTACAGTCAGGATCTCTCTTTGTCATGCAGGGCAAGTTTGAGGCTTTAAGACATTTTATTAAATGTGCATTTTTCTACAGCATCTGAGATTTCATAATGTTACTTGGTAAAACTTTAGTAGTGTGACAACCTGGTGTTAAGCTAAGTGCACTGGTGGACTTGATGTTTGTTACAGCCATTGAAAGAAAAGAAATGTCATAACCGTATGTATGTTTATTCTCTAAAGTAGAATATTGCATGCCAATTGACATGTCCAGCACAATTGAATATGTGACATGTGATTGTGAAACATACACAGTATAAATTAGCCCTTTTCACAGATTAACTATCAAACTGAGTTGAAACTGTTAAATTCAGCAGTGCCTTTTACAATCAGCAAATGTGTTCAATTGCTTTACTCTTCAATGTTCAGACACAGAAACACACCGATCATTTGGGATCACTCAGTTCAACCACAGATGGCAGCCATCTTTAGAGTAGCTCAGTAGGGCTGTTCTGAAACTGGATATTGCAACAACAGAGCCGTTAATGGAGTGCAGTGCATCTTTGCAGCTCCCCACGGTAGTTTCTTTCACCTGGATGAGTTTGGCAAGAAAAAGGTGTGCGTAATAATACCCACAGAGTCACAAGAAAAAAATATTATTTCCCTACTAAAATTTAAACATGCATTATATTCTGGTGGTCTATCTATCAGGCTGAATCAAAAATGAATAAAATCCATTGAAATGTAAACTGTTTTCAAACAGTAGCAGCTTACCTTAGGCTTTGATGCCTCAAGACAAGATGTGAACAAAAAGAATCGCCAAACCAATGTTGAGGAGTATAACCATGCAGATCATAATGGTATTTGGCCCCTGAGAAAAGAGTGTTGTTTACAACTTTTAGTCTGTGTTGTTGCAAGTATAATTATCAAATACCACTGCTTGGTATTTACATGAGGAATCACTCAAAGGAAGAACATTGCAACCAGTTCTCATGACAAGTCATAATAAGAGTACAAGATGGCAAAGAGGAAAGATTTACTGAAGGAAAGATTTATAAAATCAGGAAAGGCACAGGTATCAGACACACACACAGGACAAGCTAATACGGTGCAGCAGATGGCAGATCAAAGTTACGAAGGTTTTTGTACTTCAAGTGGCAGCAGAAATTTAGAACGCGCTGTGTTGTCCACCAGACGTGTCCGGTTTGCCACCATCTTTAATATATCCTGTCACTCACACTTTTCCAAAGTTGTGTTGAGAAACATGTTTGAAAAGACTATAGTGCAACAAGCAGCCCAATTTGTATCTGAAAACCATCTATATTGATATATATATATATATTGATAATCAGTGGAAAAATCTTCTGATTATCAATGCGTGAAAAAGGCATCAATCCCAAGCCTGCAACTTTCAAAAAAGAAAGAAAACATCAGGGTTTGGAACGAGACAAGGCGAGTAGGCCTATATTACAGGTTATTGACATACATCAATATCTTATTTGTACTGCATTAATTAATATGTAATGAGTAACCAGATTTGTTCACAGACGTTACCTTCAAATAAAATTATTATGTATTGATATGAAATTCTGTTTGTTGATTGGTTGGTCTAAAAGCAGTGGCGAATTCTCAGGGCCAGCAAAACTGTGCTGGCCTAATATGTATAATGCCAAATAAATTAAAACTTTTCATCCTTTCAATCTCAATCACATTTTTGCCTATGTATTTTTATTCGCTTTCCACTCTTAATTAATCTACAAACAAATGCGTGTTCGCTGTCCTTTTCTGCTTATCGCGGCTGCGTTTTGTGGTCCGTTCTGCATAACGCGGCGGCTCAGTGTTGCTTATCGCGGCCCATTCGGCACGTTTCGTGGCCGAACCACCGGCACGCTCAATCCTCCCGATGGCCATTACGCCCCTGATCGGCCCACTAGGAAAATGCCCAGTATGCCAGATTAACCATAACCGTGTACCCTGACGAAAGAAATGTATTGCAAGCAACATTGAAATAGCAATTGATTTTTCTAGGTATTATAGACCTCCTTGGTAGATTCATATGAAAAAGTATGATTTTTGAATGTTTATTCGGGAGTCATACTGCAGTTAAAATTAGGCTTGCTTGAGCATTAAGTGTCATTTCAAGTTCTGGCTTTCGTGTGTGGACATGTTTATAAAATGTCAATCGGTATTACTAGTTAGCCGCGACCTAATGTATGATGCATAAAGGCATGGGGGTCTTATTCATTGTGAAACTGTGTTTTCTTAATGGCATGAATCACACTGAAGGCCTAGACTTTAAATGCACGTCCCACCACTGTTTAAATGTAATTTTATTACAGGGCAAGTCACATGTTATCTTACAGTTTAGCCATCTTGTACAAATTATTGTCATGAGACTATGTTGGGCATTTTGAGTGAAAAATCTTTTCAAATCAGTCACTGTCACAAGTCACATTTCAAATAAATCAAAGGTCATACCTAAAACCTAAAGATCTTTTTGGTAAATCACCATGCAAATTCTTAAATTCTTTTATGAAATATAGCATGGCTTTCATATACGATGAGCTCTTTGAGTGCTTTCTGCATTAGAAACAGCCAATCTGTGTTAGCCATGAGATGTTGCAGTGATGCAATGTGATACTGGGTTTCTGAGGGAACACAAGGGCTTTCTCAAGGTGAGAATTTGTCATTTTGATGTTTAGCCTTGCATACAGTAGATATGCCTGATTGTGAAAAATGTGGTCATAGGACTGGAGACAGGGCTGAATTTCAAGGAACACAATCTGTCGGTGACAGCTATAGTTCCCTGAGCAATATGTTCCAGGATACTCAGGAGCTGTTGGCTTGGCCGGGCCGTGAGGGTGCATGCCTGGCGCTGAGTGGCTCAATCAGCAGGAGAGAGATAAGAGGAGTCGTCGGGGATGCCAAGAGAGAGAGAGAGACATACTGTGTGTGCCCATCTATGCGTTTTATGTTATGTTCAGTTCTTTTATGTCATTAAAGTTATGTTGACTGTTCTGCCGGTTTCCGCCTCCTCCTTAACCATCCTAACCCATTAAAATGGCCCATTGGGAGGACAGCTGAAGCTAAGACAGACTGGCCAGTGCACACTGGGCTTTGATTATTCAAATAGATGCACATTCTAAGACCAGACAGAATGTGTTTCAACATGTTCAAAGTGAAACAAAAGGTGCTTTTCCACCAACAGACTGAACAATTCTGAGCATGGTAAGCAACAGTTCCAATAGCAACAGTTCCAGTAGCATTTACACCTGAGCACGGTTTGGTACGGAATGATAGCAAAACATTTTCAGCACTGTTAGCTCATCTTAATCAGGACAGAGGACTATACTGGTATGATTCCTTGTAGTGATGTGACAACTACGATTGGACACTTCCTAAGTCCATCCATGTTAACCCTGATATCGCAGCACTGCAGGGTAAAAAAATCTGTAACCTACTCTAAAATTCTATAGAAATCTAGGGAGAAATGTTTGTATTGTAAAAAAAAGAATCTTGTTGAATTTGTTAATACTATGGTGCAAAACTTTTGATTTTTGATCTCTAAGAAGTGAAGAAATTACAGTGGAGCAAGAACTATTTACACTAGGTGCTCTCACTATTTTACGCTATTTGCTCTCCGATAGTCTAGTACAAACACACAAATTGAAGACAAACTGTGCCCCCAGTGTCGCTGCAGTGGTGTGCGTTGTAAGGCTGATGAAGATGTGCTTTTCTCATGTGGCCTTTTTTCGATTTTGCCTTTTGTCCTTCTTTTTCTGTCCCACCTGTTTTCTGTCTCCATTCTTAATATTTCCTTTAATACTACTTTGTTAATTTTATTAATAAAAAATAAATATAAAGGTTGATTTCCTTGCAGTGATTTGGTCACATTGAAGGTTGGGGAGTTGCGATGAAGGTTTGATCTGGGTAAAATTAACCATGGATTTACTGTAGTAATATTGCAGTAACCATGTTTTTTTGCCAAAGTCATAAATGTAATGCAATTAACCATGGTATTACAATAGTAATTTGGCGTTTAATATAGTAACCATGTATTAAATGTGGTTACTATGATTTTACCACAAAATAACATGGTGATCCTAATTTTTATAAGGGAATGTTAGGATTAGGTTTAGGGTTTGTTATAGGGTGTCTATCGGACTCTATATAAACACAATAAACACGTTGCAGTGATGCCCAGATACTGTACGTTAGTAGTAGTGTTGGTATGGCAGTAGTATTTAATTAGGGGTGTAAAAAGTATCTATATTTGTTATGATTAATGGGACTGAAATACCCACGTGAGATATACCCATGTGAAACAAAGGTATCAAGGTTTGATTTGTTTGCCTTACCTCATCTAGCTCCAGAGACTCTTGTGCTGTTTCGCTGGGGGCTTTGACCAAAGCCTTCTGCCTCAGCTCTACTTTGGCCTCAACCTTAGCAACCGGTTTAACAACTGGCTTGACCACAGGCTTAGGTTCTGGTTGAGACACTAACTTGTGCTCAGGCTTTGGTGCAGCTTTCGGGGCTAGGCTTGGCTCTCGTTTTGGCGAAGGTTTAGGCTCAACTTTGCTGGTTAATTTCTTCTCCTCCATAACTTCTGTCCTTGGCTCAGACTTGCTTCTTATCATAGAGGCTGGGCGCTCATTTCCAAGCTGTCTTGATTCAGCTCTCTGTTTGACTTCAGGTGCCTTTGGCTCAGGGGTGACTGCTTTGGAAGACAGCTTGGAAGCAGGACGAGGCGGTTCTTCTTCATCGGTGGTGACGACGAGGCTGTTCCTTACCGGCATAGCAGCGGGGGAAGGTTCTGCTGCTTTTGAGTCCAATATCTGCAGTGGTTTGATTTCCATGTCGGAACCCTGCTCAGCTTTGGCGCTCTGGCGGCTGGAGGAACGAGATGCACCCTTGCTGCTGTGAGCAGACCGCTCCTCATGAGTGGGTGGTGGGGCAGCAGCTGGAGTAGGAGCCACAGCTGTAGTGAAAGACGGAGTAGTAGGTCTACTGCTCGGCCTGCTACCTGCTCGACTGCTGCCTCTGCTACCACTACCTTGACTGGTCTTGTCTCCATTCCAGCTCCCTGGACTCAAGAGGTTTGAATCTTCCTTGCTGGAGACCAGAGGGATGATGGCAGGAGTGGGTGAGGGCGTGCGTGCAGAGGTAGAGCTTGGTCTCAAATTTTCAATCTCATGCATGTAGGGGCTGTCCGGGGGTGTTGGCTGGGAATCTTCAGCTAACAATGTGTCAGTGTTCTCATTGTTCTCAGCGATCTCCTGCAAGGCTCGTTTTTTCAGATACTCTGGGCCTGAGGGACACAGTGTAGCATATCGATTCAAATACATGCTCATGATTCTTGTTTTACTGGCTAATATTAGGTTGACACTAGCATATTGTACACAATAATAATTTCTAGTCTTGAATGATTTAGCTTGATCCTATTTCTCTTCACAAACAATAAGCAATAGAGCAGCATCAAGGCAAGGGTATACTTTGTTTTTACATGTGCCAGTATGTCTCTCACAGGGTCGAATGCACAGCCTTTAAAATTATACTCTTTAGACCACAAGGCCATATGGACACGTTCGACACATGCACACTACGACTGCTTTCTGATATTATTAAAGTGCAGTCAATGTCAAGTGTATGTGCAGATGGTGCATACAGACGTGCATTGCCTGTGTGTCTTGAAAACCTAGGCTGCATGTGGACAGTCAGGCTTGCCTTTCTAATGATGAAATTTGCATCATGCGCACTGTGAGGGAGACATAGTGGCACTGGGAAAACCAAAGTATACCATGGCCTTTAGCCCCTTTGCTCTGGAGCACCCTAAGTGTTTCTGTGATGTTACAGGTTGACTAGTGTGCAACATAACAAGCTGAGTATTGTCTTCATCTCATGTTTGTGTATGTAATTGTATACTTACATATACATTTATTTGTCAAAATTACTACTCATTTCTTTAGCTGTAAACTTTTTTACTCTAAAATTAATTAATTCTATTTTATTTAACCCAACATTTACTCTACTAGTAGTCCATACACTTGCTCATATACAATGCTCAAAACAGAGATGACGGAATCTTAAATGTCAAAACCTTTCCTGGCTTTTCCCATTTTTTTCTAATAAAATATAGTAGTATAAAAATATAAGATAATATAAAAGAAATCTACGTTTTTATAATTTTGTGTTAAATTAAATTAAATGTCTTAAATAACATACCCAGTTTCAGGCTGACAGGTAACTGACAGAGGCCAAGATTAAAGTTACAAATCCCTGACTTTAACAAGAAAGAGGAAATGTGATGGAACATTTGCAGAAAAACTTCACAAATGCAGATTCTTATAGTTAATATAGCAATCAGCTATAATGATGTGTCTTTTGACTTGCTCTTTGTCCAAGATGTTGGAGACAGACCCTTGAGATATTTGTGCCAAAATAAACTTGTCAAGAGCGTAGCCGTGCCCTTAAGAAGGGACAAGACACAGGAACGTGGTGAACTGCTGAGAAGCTTGTCTCAGAAATCTAATCCTGTTTCAGACACCAAGAGAGGTTTACATGAAGACATTCAAAAGCAATGTACACATTAACAGCATGGAGTATGTTCTGTAATCGATGTTACTGTAATGTAAGTCTGACTTTAAGCCTGGACAAACGAGCATTCTGGCTGCATTTACTTCAATGAGCTACTACATCCACTGATCAAACATGCTGTCTTTGGACAGAGACGATCTTAACCAGACTCTGCTCCTGTGGACTCTGTTAATGCACAATTAGCAAACAATAAAGTCTTGAACCTACCTGGTTGATAGAAGGAGGGCGAGAGCTCTCTAGCAACCACACGAGCAATACTAGACTCATTGTTAGCTGCGATGGCGGATTGTTCTGCGGAATCTCCTTTGCTTTTGGCATGGTTTGTTCTGTGGAGAAGGACAAAAGGACATTTAGTCAGGCTCTATGTGGCTGGACCAAACATGTCTTGGTACACTTGTGAATTCTGTGGACTAGAAAAAGTAGTTCATTTTTATTACCATCGTCTTCATTTAAGATAACTTTGGGAGGATTTATAAAATGATATTGGAGAGAATTGGACCGTATTATAAAAATAATAACACCTGCTTCTTTATTAGAAAAAATATATTTTTAAATGTAAAGAAATATTTTTAGGATAGTTATTAATTATATTGGACAAACAGCATATACATAAGAAAAATGGGCTCTCTGTAAACCAAATACGAATTGGCCTAATTCTTTCAGAAAACCCCCCAATGCAAAAAAAAAAAAAAATTTAAATAATAAAAAGACTCTAATTATTCATAATAAAATATGTTTTACAATCTTATGATGAACATACAATACACACACACACACACACACACACACACTACCGGTCAAAGGTTTAGAAACCCTTACTCATTCTTTATTATAATTGTTTTTTATTTTTTCACATTTTAGAATAATAGTGAAATCATTGCTAAACTATGGAATAGCATAAATGGAACTACGGGAATTATGTTGTTACTAAACAAAATCCAAAATTAATCAAAACTTTGTAATATTTTAGCATCTTCAAAGTAGTCCCCCTTTGTCTAGAATTTTCCTGAAATGTACTCTTGATATTTTCTCAAACAACTTCTTTTGGTCTCACTCTGGGATGCTTTTTAAACAGTATTGAAGGAGTTCCCATCTGTGTTGGGCACTTATTGGATGCTTTTCTATATTATTTGTCCAAGTCATCAATTTCAAAAACTTTTTGTTTTTTAAATAAATTGTAGTTTTATAATGAAATAAATGTATATGGTGGCACAATTATATTTTTGTCTACAAAACATATTTCAAACATTTAAGCATACGCCTTTGAAATCATGAGAAACATTTCAGTCAAGTTTTGACCGTGTGTGTGTGTATTTATTTATTTTATTTTAATTTTTTGTGGTGATAACAATCACGTATTTCACGATATAGAGGCCCCTAAGGACCCGCCGGCGGGTTCATGAGAAAATGACACACAAAACTGTTAAAAATAAAACAAAACACATGGACGTGTTTTTTTTCTAACAAGCTGCTGGTTTCCTCTTTTCTCGAACAATCTATAACAAATACATTATAATTTATTAATTTGGTTAACACTTTTATTCAAAACAACTTACAAAGCATTCAATGTATAGATTTGTAACAATAGCCTAAGTACATTATTCCATATGAGACTCATACCATATCCTTGCCATTGCTGTCATGCTACCAGTTGAGCTACAAGAACCAAAACTTCCTATAGCATCAATACAGCCAAAATATTCTGGACTTCATGTGATGACCTATAAGCAACAGAATGAATGTAATACACGGTGACAAAGTTTCAGACCATCACTATTAAAGGAAAACTGTGTTTATTTCTAAATTGAATGTTGCAGCTGTTAATTTATCCTGTGTCAAAGATAACACCAAAGGTCTGACATAGTTAGGCTGCATTGGAAAACACACCTACTTTTGTTGTTATGAAAGGTAATATGTTCAGTCAATAATATTGTGCTGATATTTCAGACAACAGTCCGTTTACATGTGCAGTTACTGTATAATCAAGATGGATTTTTGCATAGTTGGGTTACAGTCTGTCAAAGTATGCATGACACAATGTGTAATCGAATATTTGAAAAAAGGATGTCAGCTGAGAAACTGTTAAACACACATTAGGCGCCACCTTTCGAAGCATGTATGCAATGCAGACACCAACTGTGGTCTGATTAATGTGTATAAATGTAGACGAAACAGAGCTACAAGTGCATAATCAACACTAATAATCCTAATTTTTAACATAATCCTAATTTAACATTACTTGAAATGTCAAGTTTTGGGTTTATAACACAGATATCTAAGTACCTTTAACTTATTTTTCTTAAAAATCCATAGACTTAAGATTTTAAGTGTTAATAACTCTTTATAAACTTTATAAACTAGTTATAAACTATTGAGTACACAATTGAGGCTATTGGGAATACTCACAATGCCTTTCGCTTGAATTATTTAATGATGTTTCCTTTGTCAAAGTGAACATATAGGGGCATTTAAATAGTTGATAATAAGAATTCAATGAGGTTTTAGCTCTTTTGTAGTATTATTTATGATGTTTTGTTGCAAATAGTTGTTTTGTGATGTCACAATTAGGCTGATCTGTGTCCCCTTTGGTCAAGTTGGACCTTGTTAACACTATCTCAGTTCTACTCATGCATGTGCAATGGATGTATAGGCATATATTAATTTATGTGGTGAAGTAAGTTTATTTAATGATTGACCTAGAATCAGTTATAATCTTCATTAAGCTGTGTTATTGTATGACCTAAATTTGAGCCCATTCAATTAAAATTAATAAGTTGAAATAGCAAACCATTTAGAGAGTTATGTCTACTTATATATATAGCTACTTTAACTTAAATAGTTAAGTTTATTCTATATGAACACTAAGTTAAGTGAACTTAATCACACAAGTTTTGACCATTACTCAATTCAATTGAGGGAACGAGTTTACTCAATCAGTTCAGTAGAGTCAACTTATTAGGATTTTCATTGTAGTTAGGATTTTCATTAGGATTTTCATTGTCAGTCCAACTTTGCAAAAATCTGACTGGAGCGATTTCTGTTTGACTAAAGTGTAAATGAAGAATGACTATTTCAGTCTGACTGAAAACAAACTATTAAAGTGCATGTAAATGTATTGAACAGAGTATTTGTTTGATGTCCGCCCATTTCTTTGGACTAGCTGTTCTTGCTAGTTCAATCAGAGCACCCCAGAGACATCCCCGCCTTGTCCTTATTTGGAGAGATGGGTTAGCAGTTGTCTGCACTAAAAAAAGCAACATCAACATCCGTTCAACTCTTAAGAACTCCATGCAACACTCATCCCAGTCAGTGCAGGAGCCCAGTACAACAACAACAATATAATAGAAGAATGATCCAGAGAGAAGCCCCAATGGCACAAGAGTTTAGGTTGCTCAAAGTGTGTTTCAATTAAATACTAGAGGAAGATGTTTGGTGAGGGTTCTATGGCAGGAGGTTATTTTTAGCAGAAGACGGTGTCCTCTTCACCCATTGAGCTGGAACTAAAATAAATCTCTCATTTAACACCCAGCACCTCACAGTGAGATATGAGTGTTGCTCTGCTGGGACAGACTGCTTTAGAGCAGGGCAGGCCACCCTTTATTTTCTACCATATGCATTGATTATAATTACAAGTGCACAATTACTCATGAGCTAAATTATTCATGTGCTACATTACGAAATATTTCACTGCACAACTAAAATGGAGGCTAATAGTTTCATCAGCATAATGCATTTAAAGCAAACACCTATTTTCCATATTTTCCTGTATTTCTTTAAAAGATGTACTTATTTTAATAAAGAGCAATGACTTAACTTTGCCGTTACAGTTTGTTTAAGTGATTCTGTAACATATCTGCCTTGTCTGTATCAATTTTGTTATAAAGTGATGATCACTCAGATGTATTAAATGCATTTATACAATTCACATATGAGGAAACCTCCACTGTAAAGTCTCAGGGAAAGTTGTTAGTCACTCTCAGTGAGTCTCAATCGCTATGAAGTATTTGCTCTGTGATATTTTCCATGCTGTAATGTTATCCTGGGTTCAAAATAGCCAGACCTCTTAAATATACTGTACTAAAGATGGCTCCCAATAGTTTATCATAGAGATACTGTTGATTCATATATAATTATGTTCTTGGCAGGAACTTTCTTAATGTCCTATTAAAGTAGCTATCTATAAGTCAGTAACATTTTGAACATTTTACTACCACTGACTTGGCAAGCTTGTAAAAGTTTGATCCTACTGGTTTGTTGCAATAAAACGTTTGTGACAGCAAAGACTCACAATTTAGTAACCCATTTTAAGACTTTTAAAAACTTTGTGAAACTAGTGAATAGTGAGAATAGTGAATATCTTCATTATAGATATATTTCCATGTCAATCAATAACACAACAGTCCATAGTTTCTTTATGTTGCCATATAAAATTTAAGCAAACCTGACCATGTACGAACAGAAAATATTGAGCAATGCTTTCGAAGAAACAAGTTGACAATTTGTGTGTGTATGGATGTATTGTTCAGTATTGCTTAGGTTGCCAGCCTGTTAGTAGAGAGAGACGTGCGACCAACTATATCAAAATCTTTCCTCTATCTCCACATTTTGAGCTGTAAGTTACAACAAAGCAAAGAAATCAGTAGGCCTACTATACCAATACGAGGTAAATATGATAAGATATGTCTGACATTACAGACTTTTGGTAGATCAAATGATTTGATGTTGTTTCCCTGTTCATCGTTCTCATCTTTCATAACGTATCAAATATCAACATATATTATACCAAAGCTTGGACTTCACATGACTGCTGTTAATCTGTATAATACAGAGGTATTATTTGACCTAAATGTCCTGTCTAAACTCTGACCTTTAGATCCATCTGAATAATCATTGCATTGTCCCGATACCTTCATACAGATACACTTACAGAAAATACGAAAATAATCTATATCAATATCTTTTTCAGTTTCACTAAGCGAACAATAAAGAGGTTAATTATAAAACTGCATTTAAAGCTGTTGTAAAATTACTATAAACCCACACCTTAGACCACCAATTTGCTTCGTTGCTTAGCAACCACAAACTCCTTAAGTTAGGATAATGAACTATATTACTTGGTGGAACATTTGTATATTCAGATTATAAAATAATAATAAAATAATCTTTTTTTTTTTAACATTGTTGTCTTTCATCATATTGCTCTGCTCACTTGCAAAAAATGCAACTGGATATGATGTATTTTGATAAACACCAATAAGTACTGTAATGGCATAGAGGGCTGTAGGCTACAGTGTGCAGCATTTAAGCAGGGTGTTGTACATCTATATACCATCAGCCTTCTCACTTATTTGCAGGCTGGACAATATTTATAACCCCTGAATGATCCGACACCATTGCTGACATGCACTTCTTCATGTAAGACCGGCAAAAGTGTTTCTGTTGAAGTAGTCAAGTGTTTCCCTAACTTACATTAAAGTCGCTTTTAAACAAAGCAAATAATTAACTGAATAACTAAAAAGATTTAAATAAATACCCCTAGTTGGGAATTACTGCCCAAGACCAGCACAAAAGGAAACAGCAGAGTTTTACAGTGTTATTTCAAAGACAGCCACTGAATTATTGTATTGAGCAATATGTTATAATGTAATTAGGCAATACAATAAATAAAACAGATTTGTATCTTTGGATTTGGATACATAGCAGATTACATCACTCAGCTGGGTTTATAGACTCAATGTGGTCCAACTGTGAAGTCTTGTCTTGTCTAAGAAGATGCAGATAGAAGGGGCTATCAGCTGTTGCATTCCCCTGTGATTGTGATATAGCAACAGTGCCTGTCCTTTTTTAGGCAGGCCTCTTTTCTGACACCAGACCCATGTGCGTCATTTACACCCAGTGCCATGGCCTCCGAGGAGCCTCGTCTTCCACACAAGACCCTCTGCTGTTCTAAATAAACTGTGATAAAGCAAAGGGGGCTAACCTGCACCTGGACCTGGTCGAACAAACTACAAGTCACACTATTTTTATCCAGAGTCGGAGCCAGGATAATTTACTCAAGGGGGCATTTGAAATTTTGAAGGGGCACAGATTTGCCACTTTACCATAAGATTTATCATTGTTTAAAAAACCACACAAACCTAAACACCTCCTAAAGCAGAGTGTGTGATATATGTGAAGCAGAGGCTGCAGCCAGAAGATGCTTCTTTATCCAATGCCTGTACATGTGTCTGAAAATGTGGCAGAAATTTACAAAAAGCTAAATCAATTTTTTTTTATAAATGTCTAATCAAATGAGCCTTTGGAGAGCACACTCCAAAAACTGGCCTGTATTTCAGATTTACGCATTTAAATTTAATTACAAAATTACATTAAATTGAATTGAGTAATCTTAAACAAAATTAAATGAATAAAATCTTAATATATTTAATTTTGTATTAATTACATTTTTATAAATCTTAATTAAATTTGATGGAATTTTGTTGTGAATTTTGTTTGTTTGAGTAAATGAAATTCTATCTATTTATCAACCTAAATAATGTTTAAGACAACTTCACTTATATTCATTAACAAAACACAGCAAAAGGTAGTAAACCGCTGTACTCACAATTAAACTTAACGCATCGAGTGCTGGTGCTTTTTAGTTACATCAATAACATCATTCATTCATCCTTATCCTCTGTAAAATCCTTTTCTTAAATCCATTTCCTTCTTTTAGCCTTTGAGCCACTGAGCTCTGACTGAATTACATGGCAGAAAAACATTTTCTAATTAAGAAGAGAGCAGACAACTGGCCAGACAGCGTAACTCCTGTCCCCACATTTCACATGAATTGTTCAGTTACTCACTACAAGTAGTTTAAGGATTAATTTTCTTTATTTCTTTATTTTATTTAACAATTTAGTTGAATATTTAGGCTTGAATTTTATTTAAAAACATTTAAAAGATAATAACTAAATTATAGAAATGGGTTAAAATACAAAGTTTTTACAGAGGGGTCACAGTGGTCTGGCTGAGGGGGTACTACCCCCAAAGTCCCCCGAACCCCCGCCCTCGGTGCCGATCCTGTTTTTATCTCTGATCTCACCACATGTCTTTAGAAAGGTCGTTTGGATTATGTAAGGTAAATGTAAACCCCAAAAACATGTCAGTTGGCCTGTAGGGTCAAACGCAGTAGAGTTTTTCCATAGAGGACTTTTCTATTTTTCCCTTCAATTCTAACATTTTGTTTTGCACACTGATTGTGTGATGTGTTCCCAAAAATCAATAATATGGTATTATTCTTCAGCTAGAAGAAAGACTGGCTATTACTGTTGATTCTGTGCTGGTTGTGAACCTTCTTTATTGTGAGTTCAAGTAATAAAAAAGAAAATGTATCATATGAAATCATCAACAAAAATTTTTTTATGGAGCTGTTCTTTAAACATATATAAACAAACTCTAAATAAAAATCTAATTTTGTATAAATAAAAAAAGAAATTGAAAACATTTAACTGCTTAATTTACTTAAAGGTGCTGTAAGTGATTTTAGCTATTCTACTTCCATGAGATTGAGCCTTTTTCATTAGCCTCGCACCCTCTTTCCAAAGCCCTGCACTCCAAAGACACCAAAGCCAGACATCATGCAGAAACGCCCACACACATTCTCATTACCTTACTGCAGTGCTTCATAATCTTTTTTGCCACAACTACCCTCACAGCACCATAAGTAAGGCTTAAGTACAACTACATATTTTCACATTACAGTAATAAAAATGAGATTTGTTTGCATATAGCAATGAGAATTGGGGGGAAAATGTGCTTGATTGTCATAAAAATGATGACCATCTGAATAATGCAACTGCAATTCAAATAAAATATGACTTAAATGAATTGCAAACCTCTTTGAATTTGTAAAAAAAATAAAATAAATTCAGAATACACGACAAACCAAATTTTTATGTCAATTTGATATTTGATCCGAGAAGCGATATATTCAACATTGACACTGAGTTGATGATGATGTGCTTTCTACTGTAGAATCACTTTTACATGGTGTTTGTACAGAAATGTGAGTTGGCAGTGTGTGTGCACAACCACCCTACAATGTTAAAAGTCCACCCGCTCCTCTTTCTTATATTTCTATTAATCAAAAACAGTGTGACAAAATGAACAGTTTAGAACCCTATTATCTTAGATCCTCCCCTGAGTGATCTACACACAGTCCCCATGTTTTTCCACGCTGGAGCAGATACAGTGAGAAGAATAATGTCTCAGCTTCGTAAGCCTCATAAAGACTTTGTCGCTGCAGGTCGCCAGTGGCTGGCGGTGAAGTCGCTAGTGGGCGTTCCCACTACTGGTTGCCTAGTAACGTTTATAAATGACATTCACGGATGTCATTCCATTGCTGTTGACAGCAAATCTCTTTTCTTGCCGCTAAATCAAACATTTTGGAGGGAAAAGACTAAATATAAATGGAATCAGTACATAAAATGCTTTATATCAAAGATGAATGACAAACTAGGCGTGCTGTTTGCCATAGCGGCTGTTTATCTGCGGCGAAAATGCAAATGCCGGTCTGTCTGGGTCTACAAAATCCCTGTGATCTCAGATACACCTTTCCACGCAGTATTTTTCTTAAAAATGTCCTTGAACGTGGGAAGAGACATATCATAGAGCACTGGAAAATTTCTAACAGCAAGAATTAGCCTTTTATCCATCTTTCCATTACTGCAGGAGCTGAGAAGAGAGAGAGAGAGAGAGAGAGAGAGAGAGAGAGAGAAGGATCACGTGAGCTCTCCCGTCTTCTCTCCTACTGACTGTCACTTCCGTAAGTCGCTCTTCATTTGAATAAAGTTGAACTTGTCTCAACTTTGTCGCGTCGCTGGACACGCCCACATCTAGTCACCAACGGTCGCGACAGCTCGTGTCGCCGGAAGTCACTGTGCTCTCATTGAAAATGAATGGGATGGAGTCGCTGTCGCGCGCAATGTCGCTGGCAGTGTGTACGCACTTTAAGTGTTCTGTTGTTGGCTGTAAAAGTGAACATAAGAGTCTTCATGTACTCCCTGCATCAGAGTCACTGAAGACACAGTGGACAAGTTTTGCTTTTGAAGAAAATGTGTCCCAAAACATAGAAAAATGTGTGTTTGTGCAAATCATTTTACACCGGACTGCTTTGAATGTCAATAATGACATGTAATAATGGCAGGATTTTCAAAATTTTTTATTCTCAAGCATGGATCAGTATCAACTGTTCGTGTTCCAGCTTTATATCCTGAAGAGGTAATTAGTGCATAGATCGCAGAGAGTAGCATGAGCCTCCACATGCTGGAATGTCATGCAAAATGAGCTACTTGATAAGATGTACGGACTGACTGTTTCAGAAGCAGAGGCAACAGAGACTTGTCCACCGCCACCCGGATTGAGGTGAGTAACCCCGCCACCATAAGGACCTAGTAAGTAGTGGGAATTGGGCATTTCAAATTGGGGAGAAGAGGAGATAAAAAAAAGAAAAAAAAAGATGTGTACATAAAAAACAAAAAACATCCCCATACCACCTTGCAAAAACAAACAGACGCTAGGCAGACTACATGCTCCAAGCTTCTTTTCTATTCATGGCGTCAATATGTCTAGGCCTGACTCCATACATAATGAAGAAGAATCTAAGGCACTGACACTAATAATGCAGCTTGCCTCCAGAATAAAATATTTAGATTTCCACACACTCCTGACAGCATCTGCAGATCATCATACTGATGTAAACAGCAGGCCAATTGCAGGTGCAATGGCTTTGATAAAATATTTCCTCCTTGTAAGGAGATGCACAAACTAAAGACAAACAGCCCTGCTCTCTCAGTCATTAGATGCACACCACTGTTTTTGAACGAGTCCCATAAAAATGCATCTGTGCATTATTAAAAATGATGCCCTGACAGCAAAGGTAAACCATATTGCACAAGATAGTATCAATCAAATAAAGAAATTAATGTTTAAAACAAAAACAAAAGATTGTAATGTTCTCATTCCTTATTAATAAGCAAACTATTTATACCCATCAAAATAACATAAAAGTAACTTTCAACCCCATTTCTGAAAAAGTTGGCACAGTATGAAAAATGCTAATAAAAACAAAAAAAGAGTGATTTGTATATTCACCCTTTGCTATATTGAAAGCACAACAACTACACATGATATGATGTTTTTCTTTGTGAATTGCATTGTTTTTTGACAATGTACAATAATTTCAAATCAGATGATTACAACCTGCTCCAAAAAAGTTGGGACAGTCCAGTGTGAAACATCACCATTTCTTCTAATAACACTTAATAAGAATCTGGGCACTGAATTATGTACAGTAGGTCTTTATCTGCTTAATTGAACAGGGTCTTTGTTGCCGTATGGTGTGGTTAATCATGCACCTCACATTCTCAACTGGAGACCGGTCAGGACTGTAGAGAGGCCAATCTAGCACCCACACTCTCTGCTCACACAGCCATGCACTGGTAATCCGTGCAATATGTGGTTTGAAGTTGTTCTGCTGGAAAATGCAGGGACGTCCCTGGAACAGAAGGTGCTGGATAGACGTATATGTTGCTCCAAAATTTTTACATATCTGTCTGCATTCATGGTGTTCTCACAGATGTGCGAGTTACCCATGCCATGGGCACTGACACACCCCTGGCACATACAAATACTGGCTTTTGGACCTGATGCTAATAACAGCTTGGATGGTCCTTTTTCTCTTTGGCCTGGATATGGGCATGATGGCTTTGTTTATTAAAACTTTTTTGAAATGTGGACTCTTCGACCAAAAAACCCAGATCCACTTTCCATCTAAGATGAGACCTAGCCCAGAGAAGTCGGCAGCACTTCTGGACAGTGTTGATGTATGGCTTCTGCTTTGCATTGTAAAGTCTTAACTTGCATCTGTGAATGCAGCGGCGAGTGGTGTTGACTAACAAAGGTTTACTAAAGTTAACCCAAGCCCACGTTCATGATATCCATTACAGATGAATTAGGTTTTTTAAGACAGTGACTTCTGAGGGATCAGAGATCACGCGCATTCAGAAATAGTTTTCGTCTTGCCCTTTACACACCCATATTAGACCAGATTCCTTGAATCTTTTAACTACATTGTGCACTGTAGAGTGTGAAATGCCCCAAATCCTTCCTATTTGTCTTTGGGGAACATTGTTCTCAAAGTGCTGGATTATTTGCTGAAGCATCTGTTGGCAAATTGACAAGTCTTGAATGATCCTTGCTCTTGAAGGACTAATCTGTTTTGGAGGCTCCTTATATACTATGACATGATTGCCTCACCTGTTTAACATCTCCTATTTCACATCACCTTGTTATTTCAACTCGTCAAATGGTTATTAGTCTTAAAAGGCAAATCTCAACTTTTTTGGAGCATGTTGCAATCTTCTGATTTGAAAATAATGTTAATTTGAAATTAAATTCACAAGGAAAAACATCATATAATGTGTAGTTGTAGTGCTTTCAATAGGGCAAAGGGTGAATATAAATTACAAATCCCTCCTTTTTGTTTTTATTAGCATTTTTCATACTGTCCCAACTTTTTCGGAATTGGGGTTGTATATAAAAGTAACTTTTATGTTTGAGTAAAGATAAGTTGCCTATTGTTTTTGAACACGTGGATGTTTGAATGTAGGAAGAGAGAAATCTAAACAAACCTTTATAGACAATAAGAGACTAGCCCAGACAGATAAGAGAACCAGAATTTGACACTGACACACAACTGTCTGCAGTGAACCTGGAAGTAACATTTCTGTTGCCACTGATTAGACTGTAGATCACAGAAAGGGATTTTTTTTGCTGCAACTAACTGGTGTACACTGAAAAAAGTGGTAACCTACAGTTGTTAACTCATAACCCATAAATATTACTTTAGTTGGTGTGACATAATTTGTCTGGTTGATTTAGTTCAATTAAATAACATTCTAATAATAAACATTGACATATTTTGAAATAAGAGCCAGCTTTCCTATGATAGCATAGCCTAATGGCTCTTGGTTAACTTACAAGTTGTAGTTTCAAAACCTACCATAACAGTATATGCTAGTTAGTATCTTTCTTACTCAGGATTAATGGCCCAAAGTGGCATTATAAAGTTTAAATCAGAACAATAATAGCAATAACAAATAAAAAAACATGGAAATATTTTAAAAAAATAAGGGCATGTAATATATGTATGAAGTATGTAATATATGTATGAAGTATGTAATATATGTGGCACTAGCGCCATTGAATGGAATTGCAAAAATAAACAATGTTTTCAAAACAGCCTGCTGAATGCACCCCTCGTCTGCAGTTGTTCAACCACTCAGATAGCTCTGCCCCCAACTCACGCCATTGGTGGAGTAACTTTGTTGGGTCTAAGCGGGTAGCTCAAAATAAACACAGATTTTTTTATATGGCCACAGAGACACAGTGTTTACAGTTTTTGAGAAAATTAACCTATGAATTGATTACATATAGTTTCCTCTGTATATTAAGCTTGGATAGAAGAAAGTAACACTGAAAATGTCACATACTTCATCTCAAAGATTGCATATCCTTGTGATTCTTAATCTTACGTAGCATATAACTACGTATCACTATGGCATAGGTATGGGGGCTATAGCTGCTTCAATTGGCCAAGAACTGCCCATTTAGCCAGGAAAAGCCATCTAATTGACAGGTTAAGTAACCAATCACAATCAGTTTTGTCATTATGGGGTGTTTGGGGCGGGTTATCAGCAGTGTTGGCTTTGATCCAATTACAAATTAATTAGTTACTGTAATCAAATTACTTTTAGTCAAAACAAGCAATGCAATGCATTACATTTTAAATACTTGTAATCAGATTACAGTTACTGACTTTCAATCTATTTAATTACTTATAACTACATTAGAGGGTTATGCTTATTTCTAATGTATTATTTATGTTGAATACATAAATTATGGCCACTTAACGAGTCATCACGAAGGAGACATGAGGTGCTGAATATATGGCAAGTGTAAAAATGAACAAGAAAGAAATGTAGACATTATTTTAAATTTGTTGAGCGGAAAAGCATTTAAGTAAGTAACTTAAAAGTAAAGTAATTAGTCATGTATTTACTTTTTAATGAAGTAATTAGTAGTAATCTGATTACAATTTTAGATAAATGATTAGTCATTTGTAGTGGATTACCATTTTTAAGTAATTTACCCAACACTGGTTATCAGAGATGAATCATACCATAATAAAAGACTACATTATTTATACAGCATAATGGTGCCCGAGTTTTTGCAAGCGGTTCTGCAGAAAACACATGGGAGAATAGCAGAAAATGTGTAGAGAGTCTAAGTACAGCACAGAAAAACCTCATTATAGAGAATTTGACAGACATAACTAAGTAAACAAAGCCGAAAATGCAGCTCTGCTAGTAGATATCCACTTCACTTTTTGCTACATGCCTCAAACAAAACTCTAAGTAGAGTTGCTGTGGTGGCTCAGTGGTTGAGGCTCAGGGTTACTGACCAGAAGGTCGGGGGTTCATGCCCCAGCACCACCAAGATGCCACTGTTGGGCCCTTGAGCAAGGCCCTTAACCCTATCTTAACCCTATCCAGGGGTGCCATATCATGGCTGGGTTATATCACTCTGACCCCAGCTTAGCTGGGATATGTGAAAACTAATACATTTCACTGTATATATGCAAACAAACTGTGTATAATGTGTGACCAAAATAAAAGATTCAAATTCTGTGATTATTTCATCCTCAGTAATGCTCATTCTATCAAAACAAAACCTTGTGAACAAAACTTCCAGGTGTCCTGTGCTGTTACTCGTGGAAGCTATATCGAACTAACCAATCAGATTTGCACTAAGCTGATCGAGGAGGGGTTTTCCAGTTTTGTGTGCTGCATTAGACAGTTAGAGAACAGACTTTGGGCACACCCTCTGAGCCTGAGATTATGTGGTTCTTGGCTGGTAATTTAAAGGCTGTAGGATTAAACCAAGGAGGTTGTGATCCATAAACAATAACCATTGTCTCCTTGAGCAAGACACTTAACCTCAGGTAACTCCAGGGTGGACTGTCCATGTAATAAATGTACTGTATAATAACTTTGGATAAAAATATAAGCCAAAAGACAAATTCATATTAAATTTACTGAGATTATTTTGGAATTTATTTCACTCATGCAACTAGAAGAACCACTGAAACTAGTTAAAATCCTAAAATTGTAGTTATGGCTTGCAAAAATAAGATAAATGTTTTACTCTTTACCTTGAGTTGGCGATTTCAGCTTTCTGTTTGGCTATGGCGGCAGCCCTATGGGCTCCTTCGACACTCCGCTCCACTTTCTGCTTAATCTTCGTGCCCTTCAGCTGAATGACCTTCTTCTTAACCAACTTCACCAGCATGTTGTTAACGTACTTGCCTTCTTCTTTGCCGCCCTCTGCAAAAGTAGTGCAGCCATAACCATGACGTTGGTTGTTCAGCCATTCGCCTTCATATTTAAGCCCACTCGAGCGTTCGCTGATCCCATAACCTGAGCGCTTGTCATTCTTCCACTCGCCCATGTAGACTTCAGTGGTGGTGGCGTCGATGTCCGACTCCACGGGAGGAAACTCGTGACCCTCCCCTTCCCCCTCACTCTCACCCAGGCTGATGGTGGAGTTGGCATCACTGGCGGTGGAACTAAGAGCCGACTCAGTCCGCAAGAAGCTGATCTTGCTCTTCTGACTCGATAGGGATGTGCGAGACTCTGACTTCTTCAACTTGCCCAGGAGCGAGCCACGGCGGAAGAGGCCTTTCTTCTTGGGCTTAACCGCATCGGGGTCCACGTGGAGGGTGAGGGCAAAGCCTCCACGAGATGGGCCAAGAGGCGTGGGAGCATTGACCAAAGTTTCCTGACCAGATGCATTAGTGGCGGTGATGACCGGGACATCCTGTTGCAGTAGTGTGCCATTGCTGTGTTCACTGCGCAGGGAGCTTAGCGAGTTCCGTAAAGGAGAACGCACCACCGCTGCCATGCCATAAGGAACGCTCTGACGTACCCCATAGCCATGTCGCATCCCACCGGTAAACTGGCCCTGGAAGGTACCTGCAGTACCAGAGACATTGTTCAGGGTATGTACATAGTCTGCAACTGACCAAAAATGACATTTGAAATGATGACAACAACTCTAAAAAGTGATGGAGTTCATCTAGTCCTGTCAATCACAGTCTGAAGGGAACTATGATAATTTCCACAATATTCCATTTTTGTTTGAAAACTCAATTTTCAGCTACCTAATGTCATTGTATTCCAAACTATGAGGTAATGGAGAGCACTTTCGAAATTCTCTGTTTTCGGTGTGCAGAAAAAAGCCGTTCTAGTGTGGATGAGAGGTGTTAATGTAGCAAAATCCCTGTGTTTTCAAACGGCAACATATTATTGTGGATGTGGCCTTAAATCGCTCCAGTAAAAACAAAATTGGTCCACCATTACTTCTAGCATCTCTGATGTAAATCGACTAACTTAAGTAGTCTGGGGGAACTAATGCCATGTCCGTACTAATTCACTTTCATTTGAAAACTCAAATCATTTTATTACGTAAGTAAAATACATAATTTTATTACGTACGTAAAATAAGTAAGCGGAAACAGATATTTTTTAAAGACTGTGATAACATGTTTCAACCTTATTTAGCTGCATAAAACTAACAAACTTTTATATATTTAAAAAAATGTATTACGTGTAAATGTATAACATTATGCTTTGTGTTATATATATATATATATATATATATATATATATATATATATATATATATATATATATATAAAGTCTTAATCAGCTGTTGTGTTATAGGAAACAGCAGCGAAACATAGAACGTGGCATGTAAAAAGTTTTTTTGGTTAATCTCTGCGTTTTTAAACACAAAATGTATTAGTGTGGACATGGCTTGAGTTGGGTTTCATGAGCTCCTTCATTACGGACAGCTAGCCAAATCTGTATAAAGTATTTTTATTGCATTGTAAGCCAATATTATACTGCACATTAATATGATATCTTATATCATTTGTACTTATAATAACACACACAAATGACACAAAGCAGTTGTCAGAATGACGTACACACAGACACAGTTTCAGTGTGTTCTTGGATCGTACTGTTTTAGATGTAAATTTGGCTAAATTATGCCATAATGAGTTTGGAAAAACTGGCCAAGTTTTTCTGCTGAATGTTTTTATGTAACTGTTGAATTCTTGTCCTCTCTCACTATCTTACCTTTTCTATTGATCTTCTTGACAAACACATACACTGAAATTTAAAGAACTAGATGTAATAGTCCAAATGTCCTTCAGGCAAGTCACTTGACTCAAAAATAAAGCCACAATAAGCTGTGCTTTTTTCAGGCATGTGAGACAAAGGTATTTACAGCTATACAACTGCTAACGAATCTTCTCTTTCATATAGACCTCTGGGGAAATAAACCACGTGCAGTAATTTATGTCATGGGGGCTTGTGGGTCTGGTCCTGTCATGCAACACATGTCTGAGTTCCATCAGTCCTGAGGGACAGGCAGAGTAGAAGGGCACAAACACAGCTATTTTTGTGTCTTCATTAGCACAGTGCAGCACTGGCACCAGCACTTAACATTAATTATAGTGATGACTCAGCTACCAGGTCAGGAAATGCATATAAACTCACTAAGAACTTTTGGAACACCTGTACAGCTACTTATTTATGCAAATATTGTCTAATCGGCCAATCATGTGGCAGCAGTGCATTGCATAAAATCATTCAGATACGGGTCAGGAGCTTCAGTTAATGTTCACATCAAACATGACCGTGGCATGATTGTTGGTGCCAGACGGGCTGGTTTGAGTATTTCTTTAACTGCTGATCTCCTGGGATTTTCATGCACAAAAGTTTACTCAGAATGGTGCTGAAAACAAAGAAAATACAGTGAGCGGCAGTTCTGCAGACAGAAACACCTATGATGAGAGAGGTCAACGGAGAATGGCAAGACTCATTCGAGCTGACAGAAAAGCAATGGTAACTCAGATAACCACTCTGTACAATTGTAGTGAGCAAAATAGCATCTCAGAATGCACAACACATCGAACCTTGAGGTGGATGGGCTACAAGAGCAGAAGACCATATCAGGCACTTTATTAGGACCATAGTGTCCAAGAGCTAAGTGAGTTTATAAGAGACACACACAAGGCACGCTCCTAATATGGTGTAATTGAATCCTATAGTCAACCAATAAACCGTTGCCCCAAAAATTTATTTGAACACTTAAGCCACATTTTCAATGCATTAGAAAACAAAACATTGAAAAAAGTTGCATCTGCAAATAAAAAAATGACATATTCTCAGAAATAACTTCATATCCCATTTTTGCAACAACTTTTAACCAACTGGTCCTAAGATAATCTTTAGTGGATGTATGAAGTCACTTCACACTGGTGTTCTAGCAAAGTAATTGATGTAGTTTATCACTTTAATACTGACATGTTCCACTAAGTTTAACAATCAGAAAGTGTCATTTTAATGCTCATTTTAAACAGAATATATATTATTTAATTAAAGTTAGTATTAAGTTAAACACCTGTTTAGGGTAAAAAATTTCCCTATCCCTGAGGTCATCCATGAATCTAACATTGAATAGGTTTGAAAATGTTGCATATGTATATAGCTAATGACAAACCAAGAAACTAGCCCATGTATTTTGAGAGAAAATACTTATTTGCCATTTTCAGTTGTGTTCAAGTTAATTAAATCAAAAGTTTTTCAATAGCTTTTAGATAAGTGAAAGGATATTAGCCTATTTGGAGTAAAACGCCCCCTTGTTGCAGTGGCTAAAGGTTTGAGTAATTTGAGTAACTCATTAGTTGATAATATATATTGCTCCTAATTGGAAATGATAAAAATCGTAATTGAAAGAATGCAATAAAAAGGGAAGCCCTTTTGTCATAAATGCCCTGTTTACAACACATAAGACATTCATGTCTAACAGCAGAATATGTGGCTAAATAAATCAAGACTTGGCCACTAGTGAAAGAGTCCTTTACTTGTACTTATACCACAATAAGAACAGGCTTTGCGACACCTCTAATTTACACTCCACTCTGCACTGGCAAATGCTTCTTGGCAACGGGAATTTACCCAAAAGACCATCTGTGGCACCGCCAGGGTCTCACGCTTGTAAGTATACCCTGTAGTGTACTTAATAAATGCGCATTCATCTAAATTTAATTACAATTGATTTCCTGAAGAACAGACAAATTCACGAAATTTTAAGCCGTGCGTAAAAGAGTAGTACTATCCATACATTGTGGTCCCTGGTCTTTAAATGTCAGCTCACAATGTTCCAGTTCGCACACACGCTGGGAAAACACTCACAAAAATTCATTCTGCAACCTTACCGCCATCCGCATAGGTCTCCGTGCCATAACCGTCCTGTAGTCCGTTATTCCAAGTGCCCTCGTACTTGGCGCCGCTACCCTGACTCATGCGCATCCCGTATCTCCCTTTAAATCCGTGCGTCCACTCTCCCTTGTAGACCCAGTGTCCCTTGGTTTCAACACCTAGCCCATGGCGCTTCCCTTGCGACCAGTACCCCTCGTATGTGTTTCCGCTCGGCCATGTGTAGACTCCCACCACCTCGAAGCCGTAATTCCAGGAGCCGGAGAACTCGCCCTGTCCTTTAGGTCCGGTACAGATCCCGTGGCCGTGCGCTTTACCTCCCTCCCAACCTCCGCAGTAAGCCCCGCCATCATCAAACTCAAAGCGCCCTCCACTCATTACTCACCAATGCAATTATTACAATCTTTTCAATTCGAATTTTCAAATTAGAATTTTTAAATCAACACTAAAGGACGATTTAATCTCTATCAGACTACGGTAACGTGTTAAAATCATGATAAAGCATTCAAAATCATTCCATAGGCATGCGTAAATTGGAGAGAGCGCTTTCCCTTGTGCAACTTTACACGCATCATTTGTTGAGGTATATCCTTGAACATGTCAAAATACTTTTTCTTTTTAATAACTCCGTTTTTGTCGCAAAAGAATAAACTTCGTCAAAAGATTGTCGTATACGAAATTACTTGGGAGAGGGATTGCCTTTTTTAGTTACATGTTTTTTCTTTTTTTTTTCTTTTTTTTTTTAAGTTAACAACTATTAATCAAATCGTCGAGGCAGTGGTGTTGCATGGCTTTAAACCACTCTCCCCTCTCCCTGCCTCGTCGCTTTGCAATTGGTGCTGCTGAATATGTTTTAGCAGTCCCAACAAGGCTAGCAGATCCCAACGCCTGTTCCAAAAATACAGCCCAATCGGCCCTCGGCACCCAGGCACTTTTAAAAGCGCTGCCAGATCGCTTGCAGAATAGGGTTTGGAATGAATGTCCATATCAGGGGCCGGTGAAGCTTGTGGCAGTCATGTTAAGTGTGTATTTTCAGGAGAGACTAATGAAATAGAGAGAAAGTGAGAATAACTCTAGAAGCTGACGCTTCATTACACAAATAATCCTAAACAATCAGTGGGTGGAGAAAACAGATTGGATAGATTTGATTTGATCTTTGAATTCTGCAGTTCAACAAAAGATTCTGAGACTAAAAATGTGTTGAATGGTGCACTAAAGGGTATTATAGAACTATGATATTATTTTTCATATAAATTCTTCCTATTATATTCTATTTAATTATGTATCCCCCTATTTACTACACCTTATTTGTTTTCAGTTTTTTTTTTTCATTTTCTTTTTTTTACTTGGTAGACTACTTTTCTTAATAGAAGGGTACAATGGGTTTAAAGGCAAACCTTAAGGAAAAACAATTATTTTCTGGTCACAAAGTGCATCAAGACTCAAAAAATAAATGTATTTTTATTGAATATTGATGGAGCAACATAATTTGTGAAAAAAAAAAAAAGAATATCAGGTTGATGGATGGATGGACAGACAGACAGATAGACAGACAGATACAGTGCATCCGGAAAGTATTCACAGCGCTTTTCCACATTTTGTTATGTGGCATTATTTTCCTCAATTCTACAAACAATACCCCATAATGACAACTTGAAAGAAGTTTGTTTGAAATCTTTGCAAATTTATTAAAAACGAGAAAATTACACCAATTACAGCCTCAAAGTCTTTTTGAGTATGCTACAAGCTTGGCACGCTGTTTTTTGCAGGACCTCTCAAGCTCCATCAGGTTGGATGGGGTGCGTCGGTGCACAGCCATTTTCAGATCTCTCCACAGATGTTCAATCGAGTTCAAGTCTGGGCTCTGGCTGGGCCACTCAAGGACATTCACAGAGTTGTCCCGTAGCCACTCCTTTGTTATCTTGGCTGTGTGCTTAGGGTCGTTGTCCTGCTGGAAGATGAACCTTCGCGGTTCATCTTCCATGAGGAGTGGCTTCCATCTGGCACTCTACCATACAGGTCTGATTGGTGGAGTGCTGCAGAGATGGTTGTTCTTCTGGAAGGTTCTCCTCTCTCCACAGAGAAACGCTGGAGCTCTGTCAGAGTGACAATCGGGTTCTTGGTCACCTCCCTAACTAAGGCCCTTCTCCCCCGATCGCTCAGTTTGGCCGGGTGGCCAGCACTAGGAAAAGTCCTGGTTGTTCCAAACTTCTTCCATTTACGGATGATGGAGGCCACTGTGCTCATTGGGACCTTCAATGCTGCAGAAATGTGTCTGTACCCTTCCCCAGATCTGTGCCTCGATACAATCCTGTCTCGGAGATCTACAGACAATTCCTTGGACTTCATGGCTTGGTTTGTGCTCTGATATGCACTGTTAACTGTGGGACCTTATAGAGACAGGTGTGTGCCTTTCCAAATCATGTCCAATCAACTGAATTTACCACAGGTCGACTCCAAACAAGTTGTAGAAACATCTCAAGGATGATCAGTGGAAACAGGACGCACCTGAGCTAAATTTTGAGTGTTATGGCAAAGGCTGTGAATACTTATGTACATGTGATTTTTTTCGGTTTTATTTTTAATAAATTTGCAAAGATTTCAAAACAACTTCTTTCACGTTGTCATTATGGGGTATTGTTTGTTGAATTTAATGAATTTAGTAAATTTTTGAATAAGGCTGTAAAATAACAAAATGTGTAAAGAGGGAAGAGCTGTGATTACTTTCCGGATGCACTGTAGATAGATAGAGGCAACACTGTTTTTGAAACTATCATGCCAATAAAGCCCATTGAATTGAATTGAATTGAATTGAATTGATAGATTGATAGATAGATAGATAGATAGATAGATAGATAGATAGATAGATAGATAGATAGATAGATAGACAGATAGATAGAACAACCGACAGACAGACAGACAGACAGACAGATAGATAGAACAACCGACAGACAGTCAGACAGACAGACAGATAGATAGATAGAACAACCGACAGACAGACAGACAGACAGATAGATAGACAGACAGATCGAAAGAACAACCGACAGACAGACAGACAGACAGATAGAACAACTGACCGACAGACAGACAGATAGATAGAACAACAGACAGACAGACAGTTAGAACAACAGACAGACAGACAGTTAGATACAGTAGATAGATAGATAGAACAACAGACAGACAGACAGACAGACAGTCAGTTAGATACAGTAGATAGATAGATAGAACAACAGACAGACAGACAGACAGACAGACAGTCAGTTAGATACAGTAGATAGAACAACAGACAGACAGTCAGTTAGATACAGTAGATAGATAGATAGAACAACAGACAGACAGACAGACAGTCAGTTAGATACAGTAGATAGATAGATAGAACAACAGACAGACAGACAGACAGTCAGTTAGATACAGTAGATAGATAGAACAACAGACAGACAGTCAGTTAGATACAGTAGATAGATAGAACGACAGACAAACAGACAGACAGACAGTCAGTTAGATACAGTAGATAGATAGAACAACTGACAGACAGACAGACAGACAGATAGAACAACAGACAGACAGACAGTTAGAACAACAGACAGACAGACAGTTAGATACAGTAGATAGATAGAACGACAGACAAACAGACAGACAGACAAACAGACAGACAGTCAGTTAGATACAGTAGATAGATAGAACAACTGACAGACAGACAGACAGATAGATAGAACAACAGACAGACAGACAGTTAGATCAACAGACAGACAGACAGTTAGATACAGTAGACAGATAGATAGAACAACAGACAGAGAGACAGACAGACAGTCAGTTAGATACAGTAGATAGATAGATAGAACAACAGACAGACAGACAGACAGACAGACAGTCAGTTAGATACAGTAGATAGAACAACAGACAGACAGACAGACAGTCAGTCAGTTAGATACAGTAGATAGATAGAACAACAGACAGACAGACAGTCAGTTAGATACAGTAGATAGATAGAATGACAGACAAAGAGACAGATAGATAGATAGATAGATAGATAGATAGATAGATAGATAGATAGATAGATAGAACAACCGACAGACAGACAGACAGACAGATAGATAGAACAACCGACAGACAGTCAGACAGACAGACAGATAGATAGATAGAAAGAACAACCGACAGACAGACAGACAGACAGATAGATAGATAGACAGACAGATCGATAGAACAACCGACAGACAGACAGACAGACAGATAGAACAACTGACAGACAGACAGACAGATAGATAGAACAACAGACAGACAGACAGTTAGAACAACAGACAGACAGACAGTTAGATACAGTAGATAGATAGATAGATAGATAGATAGAACAACAGACAGACAGACAGACAGACAGTCAGTTAGATACAGTAGATAGATAGATAGAACAACAGACAGACAGACAGACAGACAGACAGTCAGTTAGATACAGTAGATAGAACAACAGACAGACAGACAGACAGTCAGTTAGATACAGTAGATAGATAGATAGAACAACAGACAGACAGACAGACAGTCAGTTAGATACAGTAGATAGATAGATAGAACAACAGACAGACAGACAGACAGACAGACAGACAGTCAGTTAGATACAGTAGATAGATAGAACAACAGACAGACAGTCAGTTAGATACAGTAGATAGATAGAACGACAGACAAACAGACAGACAGACAGACAGACAGTCAGTTAGATACAGTAGATAGATAGAACAACTGACAGACAGACAGACAGATAGATAGAACAACAGACAGACAGACAGTTAGAACAACAGACAGACAGACAGTTAGATACAGTAGATAGATAGAACGACAGACAAACAGACAGACAGACAAACAGACAGACAGTCAGTTAGATACAGTAGATAGATAGAACAACTGACAGACAGACAGACAGATAGATAGAACAACAGACAGACAGACAGTTAGAACAACAGACAGACAGACAGTTAGATACAGTAGATAGATAGATAGAACAACAGACAGAGAGACAGACAGACAGTCAGTTAGATACAGTAGATAGATAGATAGAACAACAGACAGACAGACAGACAGTCAGTTAGATACAGTAGATAGAACAACAGACAGACAGACAGACAGTCAGTTAGATACAGTAGATAGATAGATAGAACAACAGACAGACAGACAGACAGTCAGTTAGATACAGTAGATAGATAGAACAACAGACAGACAGACAGTCAGTTAGATACAGTAGATAGATAGAATGACAGACAGACAGACAGACAGACAGACAGACAGACAGACAGACAGACAGACAGACAGACAGACAGACAGACAGACAGACAGATAGATAGATAGATAGATAGATAGATAGATAGATAGATAGATAGATAGATAGATAGATAGATAGATATGCCTCTCTTGGAATTGGTGGAGTGACTGTTGAACAGTGTCCAGTTCAACATGCGGATAATGCTGACAGTGGAGAAACGTCCAGAAATCACACAAGAGCAAATTAATGGAGAGAAATGCGCCCTCTGCTGGGTTAAAGTTAATATTGCGTTTTTGCCTTGTTACAGTAATATTCGAATGATACTTATTAAATAAATACCCATAACATGCCATATCATTCGAGACAGATAATGCATAATTTGCTTATTAAGCATGCTTCTAACATCCCTGCATTATGCCGAATTATGAATAAGCGATACAATATCAGAGATTACAGGCCCTAATATAAGCAAACACTGAAAATAAAATGCGATACACAGATGCATATATATTAAAAAAGCGGTTTGATTGGGCGTCTGCACTGAATGAGACCGTTCTTCAGATGCCCCCAACGGAGCCCGGACGGACGCAAACAGATGGACCCTTTGTCCATTGCGCCTCTGCGTTTTTAGACGCCTTTTCGAGATAAATATAACTGCAACTGTTAAACACACTTTCATGGTGCAAGAACGCGTTCGGTGTGAACGGCCCTAAAGGAGCAGTTCGCGCGGGAGGATGATGCCCCGTTCGTGGTGCTGAAATCCCCCCCGCGTGCTGCCTCTCCCTCTCTCCCTGATACCCTTTCACACGCACAAAATCCTCTGTCATGGCGTCTTCCAATAATATTAATCCCACCAACTGTAGCTGGTGGCCCATATCAGCCATGGACGAAGATGGCAAAATCACAGACGGAGAGGAAAGCCACGAACCCACGATAGACCACAAGCCATATTCCAAAGACAGGCTCGTTCTGTACCACTGGACTCAGTCCTTCAGCTCTCAAAAGGTAAAAAAAATAACACAGCTTGAAAATGGTGGAGCTCTCTATGAATGTGTACTACCCTATGCAGTGGGACATGAGAGTTTAAATGTCAAACTAATAATTGGGCGCTTTCTATGGATGGTTATGCATTTCATTGGCCGACCTGTGTATTCTATTGCGTGCTTTATACAGACATTACGAAACCTCAGAAGAAGGTGGAATATGTCTTACTTCACTAGCTCAAAGTAAACCGTATCTGTTAAATGCATAGTAAATAGCAATGTTATTCATTTGGCAAAAATGCTAATAAACAGCAGATTAGCCTTCGTTATAGAGTTGCTTTGCTTTGGAGTATGGCACTCTAAATTATTCATTAAGATGAATAATGAATAATAATTAAATGTTAAACCTGTCAATCGGTTCGTGCAAATTTGAGCCAGGTGTGATGCGTATGCTTATTGTGCAAGAGAAACTACTCTCTATGGTGGTCATCGTGTCTGCTGTAGGTAGTTGCTTGCTTTGAATGAATGTCACGGTTTATCACAGGCCAAATCTGACACCTCACGACATTATTATATTGACCAGAACATTCGTTTAAGTATGCTGAGCACAGTAGTTACAGACTCGTATGGAAAGCCGAGGGGAAAAAATAAAAAAAATCAATAGCCAGCCAAAATCCACCTAAGTTAAATATGGCTCTGCACCATTGCATGCTTTTTTGGTAACACTTTACAATAAGGTTCCAATAGTTAACATCAACTAACAATGAGCAATACTTTTACAGCATGTATTAGTCCTTATGCATTAACTCATATGATTGGAACCTTATTGTAAAGTGTTACTGCTGCTCCTTTATGCACAGTAGTTTTTTGGCAAATCATTTTATTGAAATATCAATCGGAGAACATTTAGTTGACTTCAGAACAACCATTGGTGTTGCTGACCTTTTAAATATTTGATGAGGAATTTTTGTTTATTTAAAGTTCAGATAACATTCTGTCTGAGCCTCATATTCCGGCTCAAACATAGACATTGCACAACTGATGTAAAATGCTTCATTAGACATATCCATTGGCTTTACATCACCTCCAGTGGCCTCACAGTTCAACTTGAATGCAGCTTGACATTCATTAGCCATTCCTCAAGATTGATGCTTTTGCCACTTTTCAGTCAGAGTTGCCTTATCTTGATCGTTTAATCTGGATTTGTGATTTGATGCAGTTTTGTATCTTTTCAATCATGCATTAAACAGGATCAGCTGTGTTCCTGTTGTATATCTAGTCAGACTTTAAAGTAAATTGACTTTTAGTCATTTTCACTTTATATAATTGTCTGTAAACAGATAAACACATTACGTTCTTCATCTTAAAGAGATAGTACATCCAAAAATGTAAATTAATTCACCATTACTCACCTTCATGCTATCAGATGTGTATGACTTTCTTCTGCTGAAAACAAAAGAAGAATATTTCAGCTCTGAAGGTCGTCACGTTGCAAATAAATGGTGGCCAGAACTGGTCCAGAAAGGTCCAAAAAAAAAAATCGCATAAAGGCAGCATAAAAGTAATCCGACTCAAGTGGTTAAATCTGTATCGTATGAAGCGATATGACAGGTGTTGGTGAGAAACAGATCAATATTTAAGACCTTTTTTACAATACACCTCCACATTCAATTTCACATTTTTCTTATTTTGTTTTTGGTGATTCACATTCTTTGTGCATATCGCCACCTACTGGGTAGAGAGGAGAATTTATAGTAAAAAAGTACTTAAATATTGATCTGTTTCTCAACTTTACCTATCATTTCTCTTCTGAAGATACGGATTAACCACTGGAGTGGTATGGATTACTTTTAGGCTGCTTTTGTGTGTTTTTGGAGCTTAACATTTTTGGTACCCATTCACTTGCATGGTATGGACCTACAGAGCTGAGATATTCTTCTAAAAATCTTTGTTTGTGTTCAGCAGAAGAAAGAAAGTCATACACATCTGGAATGTCATAAGGGTGATTTTCATTTTTTGGGTGAACTACCTCTTTACTGCCATAGTTTTGGAGCTCAGGTTAAAAAAAATCTGTGGGTACCGCAAGCATTAGACAGGTCTTTTTCACATACAGTACTGCAATGTATTTATCGTTACTATATCCATTGTAAAATTACTATAGTTACTGCAGTAGACTTTAGAGGGTCACTTTTGCTGCTTGATAATGAATTTATGAACTATAAACAAACAGGCTTTTAAAACCTTGCAAGCCTTTTAGGCCTTATAAAGTGACTTTCTTATTTTCTTCACATTGTTTATTACAGTTTAGTGCCAAATATCGAACAAAAATAAAAACTAAAGTTATCAAACCTACAGTACATACGATAAGCCATACCTTTTTTATTTAATCTAAATGTTTAACTGCCTGCCAGTTCGGACCATGAGCTTTATATTTCATTAAAATTACGGGTCTTCAAACTTCATGATCACAATAAACATCCTAACATTACATCTTAAACAAGAAAAATAAATAGTCCAAAGTATACTTTGTGGTTTGGTGTGTAGAGAGGATGTTTAGGTTGTGTAAAGGTATAGCTCATCCAATTGATGCCATTACTGCTCTTTTGTTATTCCAAACCATATGACTTTTTTTCTTGTTCTGTGGAACACAAAAATAGATGTTGAATGAGGTCTCAATCACAATTGAATTTAACTGAATGCAAAAAGATGCTGTAAAAGTGAATGGTCACTGAAACTTTTAGTCCCTAACATTCTCCATTTTGTGTTCCACGGAAGAAAGAACATTCACTATCCTTTTAAGAGGATATACGTTTCCTCTTTGACCTTTGGGGTTGGTGGATCTGAGACCTTTCTTAAAATATCTGTTATCATTCCATCCAAACTATTGCCCCACAGAACTGTTGGCTTAAGTTTCAAGCTTTACATGGGATGTTCAGATTCACTTGTTGTCTTATATCACTTAGGTTTGAAATCTCTCAGAACATTCCCTCTAATTTACCTATTAATATCAGCCCTGCATTTTGGGTCCACTGAAAGCATTTTCTCAGTCAGTGAATGGTGAGGCATTGCGAAACTGTGATGTCATCATATGTGTGTTTTGTCTGGCAGGTACGTCTGGTAATCAATGAGAAAGGGCTGCTGTGTGAGGAACGCGATGTCAGTATGCCTCTCACTGAGCACAAGGAGCCATGGTTCATGAGGCTCAACCTAGGAGAGGAAGTGCCGGTTTTCATCCACGGAGACACTATCGTCAGCGACTACAACCAAATCATTGATTACATAGAGACCAACTTTGTCAGAGGTATGGCTGACAATAAACTTATCATCGACTTATGATTAGGTCTGGATGGGATCTGCAGACATCTTGCAAAATTTTACACTGACTGAACGCACTGTGAATTCGTTAACATTAGGTGGAAAGTTTTGCTGATAGAATTGCTTTTACCAAAATTCGAATCACTGCCCCCAGTGGCCGAAACTGGAAGTGTTGTTGAACATATGGGCATTTGTGTGCTCCAGTTTTCGGGTGAAATGTCCACAGAGTTGCGATAACAGCTAGTATTCTGAGTTGTAATTTATGTAATATAGTCAAAAGGAATGCGTAATTTATAGGGCTGTGAATCGATTAATCAAATGCACAGTTTTCTGTGATTAATCACGTTAAAAACACACAGACAGCTTTGTGCTTCTCTCGCTCTCTAACTGCGGCTCTGCCTCCTCATTATCTCTCTCCCGACTGATTGCGATAATTCTCCACCAGCCATCCCCATTCTTATCACACAGCCACACCCTGCTTACCACAAACGTATAATCAAATATATTTACTTAATACTTAGTCTCAAAGAGCTTGCAAGAAATTGGTTAGTCATCACTAATTTTAACTATTGAAATATGTACATGTTAATATGTTCAGCTTTTTGGGGGATAGAGTTAATTACACACATATTTATTTTTTTTGCTTTTGACACTGGTTTAGATGACAGTGAGTGAGTGTTTTCAGGGATTGCAACGCGATAAGGCAGCTTGCCTGTATCTCTCCCACACCTGGCTCATCACTTGCGGGGGAAGTCTCCATTCTCCGTACAGTCTCCGTTTATTATGCCTGCGACATGCATTGCGTTCATGCTTATTTAATAAATATGCATACACTACTCCGCACAATCAGTTTCTAGGATGTGCAGTTAGGTCAAGTGTGTGCCTCCTGGACATTTAAAGAGTATATGCAAATATTAGCCACAGGAAGTGGGAAAAATCATTAGTGAAGTTTAAGGTTAATGCATTTATTGCATGAGTTTTTATTAATGCATTAAACAGTCAATAGTATGCTCTTAAAGGCACCTGCAGCCCCCGTTCTGTACACATCAGTGCTCTTCACCCTAACCCCAGCCTTAAAGGTCCCCTGACATGAAATTTTCACTTTCTGAGGTTTTTTAACATTAATATTAGTTCCCCTAGCCTGTATTTGGTCCCCTCGTGTCTAGAAATTTCAGTCGGTGTAAACCGAGTTTTGGCTATCTTTCTCTGCCTGTGAGAAAATGAGATCTCATACGGGGGAAAGGTTACCTCCCCCTTCTTTGCTTTGCCCGCCCAGAGAATTCGAGCTAGGAAGTTAGTTTATCCTCGAGAGATATCATGGCATGTGACCGATCGAAGCACAAAAGTTGCTCAATAATTGAATGCACAAATGATCACAGAAGTCCTTTTTTACTTCCTTCATCCAATCCCCAGAAGGATCAATGGATAAATTTCATTTACTCTGGGAATGCACCGACACAACACACCAAATTTTTGTATGTCTGCGCCAAACATTTCACAGACGACTGTTTTCACAATATGGGTCAGTTCAGAGCTGGGCATGCTGAACGTCTGAAACTGAAGTCTGGATCAGTACCAACTCTCTTTGGCTCACCTACAAACCTCGGACAAGTAAGTCAGCTAATTATATATAATTGTGTTGCTTTACTATTTATGGTTACCTAGCTTGTTACACGTAGAATGTGGCTGTAACATTAGCTATGCAGCTAACAGCCGAGTTACTGTCGCTAATGTAAAGGTAGATAGCATCAGGTATATGTGTGAATACACACACTGTAACGCAAGCTGGTCAAGACCACACCCACACTACACCTTGCCCCGCCTTTCTCCTCCTCATTAGCATTTAAAACTACAGACACCGAAACGGCACGTCTGAAGGAAAGCTCATTATGGGTTGGCTTGTAGTGGCTATAATTCTGTACCAAGGCTGAATTTTGTAAAAGAGATTTCAGATACAGTACTAGGGACCACTAAGGCCTATATCAAAGCCTACAAAAAGAAGCATGTCAGGGGACCTTTAAACCTAACTGTCAGTGGAGTAAAAATGTAATTTTAGGGTGAAAATGCAACCAAGATAGGAAGAATCGCAATCTCCATTGTTTATGTGAACAAGATTACTTCCTGGTTCCCACAGGACCAGAAACTGTCTTTCAGCGATTGCAATGCACTATCAGCAGTGCTTGAGGGAAATTTATTCATACTTAAATTGATGCAAAAAATGTCTGATGAGGGATGCCGCTTGTCAGTATTTCAGCTGAATTGAGTTGATTTCAGGGTACATTAACTTTTGGAAGCAACATGTCAATATCCTGTGTGATCGTGTTGTTTTTCTGTGCTGATTGAGGGGAAAATCTGCAAGATTGTCCGTAATATATTTAAATATGGTAACGTGTTCAATGGAACTGGGATTACTATGCTGTAGCTGAAGACATTGTGAAATTAGGCAAAAATATAAACATTTTACCTAAATAATTTTACTTTTTATTTTAAACTAATTTTGAATTCAGTTACTATTAGGGTAAACACAAACAAACACACAAGGGATGAGTAATATTGTGTGAATAATTGGAATGTGAGATTACATTAGAATTCTGCCAGCAAAGATTCCATGCAGTCCTTGAGTTAAGTTTCTGACTGTCAGTATGGTAATTAGCTGTCTAAATAAGCAACATGACCTCAACCCATTCCCTTTGTAAAAATGCCTGACAGATCACAGTTTGTGCTCAAAGCGAACAGCAGAGCAATTAAAACTCTAACTTACTCTTTCTTCCATTTGTTTCACCCCTAGACTTGTGTACGCAATACAAGAACTAAATCAGCACTGTTGCACTCTACTATATCATCTCTCTCACAATTGCTGTCATTTTGAATGTCCTCACAGTTTGAGTGTGGGAGGTGGAGTGTTTTCACTGATTTTTCAAGCTCTTTTTTGAGCCAAGCTCACTCAAGTGAAAAGAGATCAGTGTTTCTCAATGGTCTTAAAGAGCTAACAGAGACATCTCTTGACACCAAAATATTTTAAAAGGTTTTAGATGAAGTAGTAAGATGTATGATGCATATATTTTAAATAAACTAAAAATAAATAATCCTTTCAGATAAATTTAAATGCACAAAGAAACACAAAGCATAAACACTATGTACAAAGATGGTTGACAGATTTACTTTAAAGGAATATTCCGGGTTCATTACAATGTAAGCTCAATCGACAGCATTTGAGGATTAATGCTGATTACCACAAGCATTTATTTCGACTTGTTCCTCTTTTACTTTAAAAAAAGCTGGGTTACAGTGAGGCACTTACAATGGAAGTGAAGAGGCCAGTCCATTTACGTTATAATACTCACTGTTTCAGGACGTAACTCCACAAGACGTAAACAATATAATTTTAGTGCGATAAATCACGTACTAACCTTTTCTGTGTAAAGTTATATCCAATTTTTACAACTTTGTTTCCAACTATGTAACCTCGAACCATACGAGTGAGTGAATGAGTGAGTGATAGATAGATACAGCCAGACAGACATGATGACAGTATTTTCATTTTTGGATGAACTTTATCTTTAATGTCCTAAAGTGCAAATTGTGAAAATGCTTGCTCACACTTGTGCTGGATGCTATTCTGTTGGCCAACCTGATTTGCAATAGCTGTCCAAGATTTTAATTTGTAATTAGACTTGTAGATTAGATTTGTAATAGATGGGACAAAAATCCAGCATAATAAACTTTTGAGACAACTAACTCTAACACTGTGATACTATGACTGTACTGCAGTGTTACTCTAGCAATCATTCAGAGTTATGTGTGTACCTTGGAGGTATGTGCCAGTTTGCTCGAATAATGGAAAAAACATTTTGGATCCTGCCATTGTAGGATGAATTGATCCTTCACAGATAGCCTGGAGAAATGCAGGTCAGCCTTTGGCCAAAGAACTGATTAATCAGCATGTTGGAGGTCATTCAGATGCAGCCCTGCAGTCTCTCTGCCCAAGTAGTTATAGTGTCAGGCATATTATTACTAGGCATGACAGCTTTATCTCAGTGTTAACAGTTCAGGAAAGGAGGATGCTTGAACCGAATTAACAATCAACAAGACTTAATTAGACAGAACATCAAACTAAAAACACAGCAACATAAAACACACACATGCAGAACGGCCTCGTGCGTGTGTCTCTCTCTCTCGCTTGCATGCGGCTCTTCCCTTTTCTCCCTCCTGCTGATTAAGCAACCCACACCCTCCTCCTCATCACACTTCTCCACTGCCCGACCCAGGCCGAGGCGCAATCCGGACACCCGATGGTCCTCTCTGCCTCCTGAGAATCTGAGAGAGATGAGGTGAGGAAGGGGGAGAGAGAAAGAGCGAGTGGGAGAGACAAAGAGAAAAGAAAACGCTCTTCTTCGGCTCCCATGGCACGACCAGCCACAGGTGACAGCCGCTCCTCTGTCCCCTGGCAGACGGCAGCAATTCCTCCACCTCCCTGTGGACAGCAGTGGGTCCTCCATCCCCTGGTGGATGGCAGCATCTCCTCTGCTTCCTGGTGGACGGCATCAACTCCATCCCCTGGCGGATGGCAGCAGCTCCTCGGTCTCCTGGCGCATGGCAGCGGCTCCTCGGTCTCCTGGCGCATGGCAGCGGCAAATTCTCCTGGACAGCGTGCCCTTCCTCCTTTCCTGGTTTCAGCACCAGTGTTAACAGTTCAGGAAAGGAGGATGCGGGAACCGAATTAACAATCAACAAGACATTAATTAGACAGAACAACAAACTAAAAACACAGCAACACACACACACACACACAGAGTGGCTCTTTCTCTCTCTCTCTCTCTCTCTCTCATCCCCGACTCTTCCCTTATCTCCCTCCCACTGATTAGGCAACTCAGCACCGGGCGTGCATCCTCATGGCCTGGCCACGCCATTCTCCTCGTTACACTCACTTTGTCACTTTTCACGACACTAACAATTCTGACTGTAATTACTTCTTGCAATGAATCTAGTCAATTTTGACAAATTTCCTTTGTCTTGATTATATTTTCACTTTATTTCACCATATTGTATTTCTTTTTCAATTAATAGTTCAAATATAAAAAAATCAGTCATCATTTACTTACCTGCATGTAGTTCCAAACCAATATTACTTTTTGATAAAAAAATACGATGCTAGATGCTAAATTTTGTAAGCAAAAACTTGCTTTTGCGACATTTCATCCAGAAACTGGAGCTAATATACATTCCACAACACTTCCTGCTTCTGCCTCTGGGGCCGTGATCTGAATTTCCATAAAAACAGACCCGGTTCAGCAGCAAAACGTTCTACATATTATCGCCGAATACACAGTGCAATCAATCTACAAAATCAACCCGGGTATTTCTTTTCTATTTTATCATGAATAGAATAAATGGACATCCTACTCATTTGATGTACACCTTTTTCATAATATGCTGCAGGGAAGAATGGATATTTGGTTATTAGAGGATGCTATAGAGCCTTGCTTATTAGCAGTAAGTTTTTGTTGGAAAGCAGCAGCTTCCTTCATGGTGTCCTGCCATGGACACATGCCTGTTTAATGTTTTCCTTATAGTAGACTCGTGAACAGAGATGTTAACCAGTTACATTCATTCCTTCAAGTCTTTAGCTGTCACTCTAGGGTTCCTTTTTTACCTCATTGAGCATTCTACGTTGTGCCCTTTGACACTTCTAGGAAGAGTATCCACAGTACTAAATTGTCTCCATTTAAAGGCAATTTGTCAAACTGTGATTAGACGAATATACAAGCTCTTCAGGATAACTTTGTAACCCTTTCCATTCCAATCCATTCCAAACCATTCTTGATCGTAGGTCTTTTGAGATCTCTTTTTTGCAAGACATGGTCCACGTCAGCAGAGGTTTCTTGTGAATAGCAAACTCAAACTTAAGAGTGATTTTTGTAAGTCAAATTAGTTCTAGACCACACCTTCAATCTCGTTTCATTAATTGGATGCCAGGTTTGCCAACTCCTGATTTTTTCTAACCTAAACTGTGAATGTTTGAATTATGTGTTCAATATGTACAAGAACAATACAATAATTTGTGTGTTATTAGTTAAAACAGATTGTACACTGATGAGCCAAAACATTATGACCACTTACAGGTGAAGCGATTAATGTTCGATTAATGCAGGACAAATGGGCAGGAGTCAAGACCTGAGCAACAAATTGTTATGGCCAGACAACTAGGTCAGGCAAGGATTGTGTGGTGCTCTTGGTCAGCAATGGTGAGTACGTACTGACAGTGGTCCGAGGAGGGACAAATCAAAAACCAACAGAAGGTCTACTGTTGCACAAGTCACAGAAAATTGTAATGATGGTTATGGGAGGAATGAGTCACAATACATATTGCATTTCACCCTGCTGTGTATGGGGCTTCAGAGTGCCCATGATGACCCCTGTCCAACGTCAAAAGCACCTACAAAGTGCACACGAGCATCAGAACTGGACCTTGGAGCGGTGGAAGAAGGTAGCCTGGTCCAGTGAGTCCAGTTTTCTTTTACATTACATGTACGGCCTTGTACATGTGTGCTGTTTACCTGAGGAAGTAATGGCACCCGGATGCACTGTGGGAAAACGACAAGCCGGTGAAGGGAGTGTGATGCTCTGGGCAATGTTCTGCTGGGAAACCCTGGGTCCAGCCATTCATGTGGACGTCAATTTGACATGTGCCACGTACCGAAACATTGTTGCAGACCATGTACACCCATTCTTAGCAATGGTATTCCCTGATGGCAGTGGCCTCTTTCAGCTGGATAATGTGCCCTGCCACATTGAAGACATTGTTCAGGAATGGTTTGAGGAACATGATGAATAGTTCAAGGTGTTGCCCTGGCCTCCAAATACGATTGACAATCTGTGGGATGTGCTGGACCAACAAGTCTGATCCACGGTGGCTCCACCTCGCAACTTACAGGACTTGAAGGATCTGCTGCTAATATCTTGGTGCCAGATACCACACGAGACATTCAGGGGTCTTGTAGAGTCCATGCCTTGGCAGGCCAGTGCTGTTTTGGCAGCACAAGGAGGACCAACAGCAGGTGGCCATAATGTTTTGGCTCATCAGTGTAAATTCAGGTAATTCAAAAGGAATAACGTATTTTTCTTGCCACTGTATATTCAAATAGATATAAAATACTGTATTTTATTTCAGACACAGTAGCCCAGCTGATTCCTGATGAAGGCACTCCCATGCATGCAAGGGTAAAGCAGTACCAGGAATTGCTGGATGGGTTGCCCATGGATGCTTACACACATGGATGCATCCTCCATCCTGAACTAACGATAGACTCCATGATCCCAAAGTATGCCACTGCAGAAATACGTAGTAAGTGAAGCTACAATGCAGTGCTCTCTGACTCTGAATAACCATTTATTTCAAAAAGAGATACAGTGGGGTCCAAATATATGAGATCTGGGATTCAAAATGATGAAGTACGTAGATAGTTCAGACTGACAGACAGACAGACAGACAGGCAGGCAGGCAGACAGACAGGCAGACAGACAGACATGCAGATCAACTGATGTAAAATGATCTGCCGGTCCAGTGTAAATCAAGCCAATGAGTTGATCCAGCCACAGAATTGTCGTAGAATAAATGATGTCATGGAAATCTGGCATAATTGCAAATAAATCTATTTTATGGTTTATAACTTGGACGGAGTCCCTCTTATAGGTGCTGTTTATCAAAGTCACTGCTTTGATGTTGTGTAAAATCTTATTAAACTCCTTAATTAGTTGTCAAGAGCATTAAAACTAGAAAATAGTGCCTGCTCATGCTGTGCGGTCCACAGCCCACACCCCACAATATTAAATATACACAATTTATCATGAAGGAACTTACAAGGCAATAGCCAGATAACGTCACGGATTTCTGGTTATTTTACAATGTGAATATGCAAAGCAGATGAAAGCTCTTTTACTGAAGTAGTCAATTCGGTCTATGTTTCTCTCAGGACATTTGGCCAATGCGGCTTCTGAACTGATGAAACTGGATCATGAGGAGCCCCATCTGACAGAACCATACCTCTCCAAGCAAAAAAAGCTGATGGTAAGACAGCAGTAAATGCTTTATTGCACTAATGGTACATACTGATGCAATGCATTGCACATTGTACTGCCAGCATTGATTAAAGGCATGACAAGGTCAAATTTGTTAATATTGCTTATAAAGTATGTTTGGAGAATAAGCTTATAGTTTGAAGAGAAGTTTTATTGCAAGAACATTCTGTCATCATTTACTCACCTTCACGTTGTTTCAAACCAATATGACTTTGTAACTTTCGTGAAACACAAATGGGGATGTTAGAATGTCCAAACAATAAAAGTGAACAGTGACTATGGAATAACATTCTTTCTATAATCTCCATTTGTGTTCCACAGAAGAAAGTAAGTCTTATGGGTTTGGAACAACGTAAGGGTGATGTACTGATGACAGCATTGTCATTCTTGGTTGAAGTGTCTCTTTCTGTCATGTTTGTATCTGAAAATGAAATGTGAGCAACTTTTGAATACTTACCTTTTTGTAGGCAAAGATCCTGGACCATGACAATGTGAACTACCTGATGAAAATCCTCGGTGAGCTGGCCATGGTACTAGACCAAGTTGAGGCAGAGCTGGAAAAAAGAAAACTGGAATATCAAGGTATGTTTTTTATTGAAATAAAGTAAAATACAATCACGAATTCAAAATTCTTGCAAGGTAATTCTTGCAAATCAGTCATTAGAGGGTGTTTCTTCAACTTTGGGCACTTTTAGCACTGCAAATTTCTAGAAATTTCTCATTCCTTACTATATTTAATTAGTCTGCTAACAATGTCCAAAAGTGTATGTACATGCATCACATGAGATTTATGTCATTTTTTGTCATTTTCCCTTTTAACCACATCTTAACATTTTTCTCACATTCAACAATATTATATTAAATTTTTTTTTGCATTTAATGTATCCTAAATACAGTTTAATATTTTCACACTTTTTGCATAATTTGGTAAAATGACATTTTGATTGGAAATGACGCCCAATAAAAATGTTCTGCTCATGAGTGATTTATACCTTGATTTTCAATTTCCTTTTCAAGCATGCCATTACTCTTCATCAAATTGCTTAACAAGTCCACTAAATTTAAAACAGTCGATTTTATACATAAAAGGCATTTTAAAATAATCCAAAATAAATGAAGGCATAGACAAATGTGTCAAAGTGAGTTTTTAATGTGACCTTCCTATAAAAAAAGAAAATATTTGAAATCGGTTACAAAAATCAACCCCTCTGACATGAACACGCCAAACTTCCAAACACCCAAGAATTCACATTTCTTAGTTTTGGTTTAATTGTTTAAAATAATAAATGCTAAAATATTAGCTAACTTCTGTTTCTGGTCTTGTCTTTTTTGTCTACACAGGTCAAAAGTGTGAATTATGGCTTTGTGGACCTAATTTTACACTAGCTGATATATGTCTCGGAGCCACATTGCACAGGCTAAAGTTTTTGGGACTCTCAAAGAAATTCTGGGAGGACGGGAGCCGGCCAAACATCCAGTCCTTTTTTGAGAATGTGCAAAAGCGCTATGCTTTCCGTAAGGTGTTGGGGGACATCCACACGACCCTCCTATCTGCAGTTCTACCTAATGCATTCCGAATGGTAAAAAAGAAGCCAGCGTCCTTCTTTGGGGCATCCTTCTTAATGGGGTCTCTCGGGGGAATGGGCTATTTTGCCTATTGGTTTTTAAAAAAGAAATACATGTAGTGAATGTGCTCTTGTAATGGTTTGTGTCTGTGTATCTGTGTGACATTCGAACTTTTCGGTAACACTGTTTTACAAGAGCAGGAAAACAAGAAAACATACAGAGATAAACTAATACTTATTTGGGTGAATGAATAAATAAATATATAATAAGAACATTCCAAGACTAGGAATTCTTCTTAACAGCACCTTCTCTGGTAATCAATTCTATTTACCACTCTGTTTTCTGATTTAATAGTCTGCTCACTTTAGGCTTGCACACAGTCAAGCAATATTCCGTAAAAATGATAAACACTGCACATTCTACCATATTGGACACCTGTAGTACAATTTGATTAAATGGTATAGCTCAACATCCAAGTAAACTTTAAGTACATTATAAACTTAAAGCCCAAAAATATGGTACAGTTGAAGTCAGAAGTTTACATAAAAATGTATTTGGCTAATGTGTAACTCAGTTTTTCACAATTACTGACATTTAATCTTAGAAAACATTCCCTGTCTTAGGTCAGTTAGGATCACTACTTTATTTTAAGGATGTGAAATGTCAGAATAACATTAGAGAGAATTATTTATTTCAGCTTTTATTTATTTCATCGTGTTCCCAGTGGGTCAGAAGTTTACATACACTTTGTTAGTATTTGGTAGCATTGCCTTTACAGTAAAGCCTTCCACAAGCTTCTCACAATAAGTTGCTGGAATTTTGGCCCATTCCTCCAGACAGAACTGGTGTAACTCAGTCAGGTTTTTAGGCCTCCTTGCTCGCACACGCTTTTTCAATTCTGTCCACAGATTTTATATTGGATTGAGGTCGGGGCTTTGTGATGGCCACTCCAATACCTTGACTTTGTTGTCCTTAAGCCATTTTGCAACAAGTTTGGAGACATGCTTGTGGTCATTGTCCAATTGGAAGACCCATTTTCAACCAAGCTTTGACTTCCTGGCTGATGTCTTGAGATGTTGCTTCAATATTTCCACATATTTTCCTTTCACATGATGCCATCTATTTTGTGAAGTGAACCAGTCGCTCCTGCAGCAAAGCACCCTAGAACATGATACTGCAACCCCCATGCTTCACGGTTGGGATGGTGTTCTTCGGCTTGCAAGCCTCACCCTTTTTCCTCCAAACATAACAATGGTCATTATGGCCAAACAGTTACATTTTTGTTTTATCAGACTAGGGGACATTTATCCAAAAGTAAGATCTTTGACCATATGTTCACTTGCAACAGTTTTGTCTGGCTTTTTTATGGTGTTTTGGAGCAGTGGCTTCTTCCTTGCTGTGCAGCCTTTCAGGATATGCCAATAAAGGACTTGTTTTACTGTGGATATACACTCACCTAAAGGATTATTAGGAACACCATACTAATACTGTGTTTGACCCCCTTTCGCCTTCAGAACTGCCATAATTCTATGTGGCATTGATTCAACAAGGTGCTGAAAGCATTCTTTAGAAATGTTGGCCCATATTGATAGGATAGCATCTTGCAGTTGATGGAGATTTGTGGGATGCACATCCAGGGCACGAAGCTCCCGTTCCACCACATCCCAAAGACGCTCTATTGGGTTGAGATCTGGTGACTGTGGGGGCCATTTTAGTACAGTGAACTCATTGTCATGTTCAAGAAACCAATTTGAAATGATCCGAGCTTTGTGACATGGTGCATTATCCTGCTGGAAGTAGCCATCAGAGGATGGGTACATGGTGGCCATAAAGGGATGGACATGGTCAGAAACAATGCTCAGGTAGGCTGTGGCATTTAAACGATGCCCAATTGGCACTAAGGGGCCTAAAGTGTGCCAAGAAAACATCCCCCACACCATTACACCACCACCACCACCAGCTTGCACAGTGGTAACAAGGCATGATGGATCCATGTTCTCATTCTGTTTACGCCAAATTCTGACTCTACCATCTGAATGTCTCAACAGAAATCGAGACTCATCAGACCAGGCAACATTTTTCCAGTCTGTCCAATTTTGGTGAGCTCTTGCAAATTGTAGCCTCTTTTTCCTATTTGTAGTGGAGATGAGTGGTACCCGGTGGGGTCTTCTGCTGTTGTAGCCCATCCGCCTCAAGGTTGTACGTGTTGTGGCTTCACAAATGCTTTGCTGCATACCTCGGTTGTAACGAGTGGCTATTTCAGGCAAAGTTGCTCTTCTATCAGCTTGAATCAGTCGGCCAATTCTCCTCTGACCTCTAGCATCAACAAGGCATTTTCGCCCACAGGACTGCCGCATACTGGATGTTTTTCCCTTTTCACACCATTCTTTGTAAACCCTAGAAATGGTTGTGCGTGAAAATCCCAGTAACTGAGCAGATTGTGAAATACTCAGACCGGCCCGTCTGGCACCAACAACCATGCCACGCTCAAAATTGCTTAAATCACCTTTCTTTCCCATTCTGACATTCAGTTTGGAGTTCAGGAGATTGTCTTGACCAGGACCACACCCCTAAATGCATTGAAGCAACTGCCATGTGATTGGTTAATTAGATAATTGCATTAATGAGAAATTGAACAGGTGTTCCTAATAATCCTTTAGGTGAGTGTAGATACTTGTCTACTTGTTTCCTCCAACATCTTCATATGCTCCTTTGCTGTTGTTCTGGGATTGATTTGCACTTTTCACACCAAACTACTGTATGTTCATCTCTAGGAGACAGAATGTGTCTCCATCCTAAGCGGTATGATGACTCTGAGGTCCAGTGGTGTTTATTCTTGCATACTGTTTTTGTACAGATGAGCTTGGTACCTTCAGGCATTTGGAAATTGCTCCCAAGGATGAACCAGATATGTGGAGGTCCACAATTTTTTTTCCTAAGGTCTGATTTGGCTTATTTCTTTTGATTTTCCCATGATGTCAAGCATAGAGGCTCTGAGTTTGAAGGTAACCCTAACCCTAGGCCTTAAAATACATCCACAGGTAAACCTCCAATTCAGTACACCTCCTATCAGAAGCTAATTGTCTAAAGGCTTGACATTATTTTCTGGAATTTTCCAAGCTGCTTAAAGGCACAGTTAACTTAGTGTATGTAAACATCTGACCCACTGGAATTGTGATACAGTCAATTAAAAGTAAAACAATCTGTCTGCAAACAATTGTTGTAAAAATATTCGTGTCATGCACAAAGTAGATGTCTTAAACAATTTGCCCAAACTATAGTTTGCTAATATTAAATCTGTTGAGTGGTTAAAAAAATAATCGTTTTAATGACTTCAACTGAATATTATTCATCATGGTACCCTGCATTCTTATTTTAAATGCTCACCTTTTGTCTTATTTGCCAAAGAAGGGTTTCTATTTAAACCCTGATATTTATTGCACACAAACGTTTTGCAAAACTCAAAATTATGAAAAACACATCACTGTATACATGACAACTTTCTGAATGGTCCAACAGTTTGCTGCTGTAGTTGGTGAGAAGAATCAGTGCTAGCAAGCACGGATATTTTTACAGACCTCCTCTGCAGAGGTTTTAAAAAAAGTCTTAATGTGCTTTTATTTTTGGAATATGACAAAAATCATCCTAAGAAAGCAAAGATTAGAGTTTTCATTCAGAAATCACTGAAGAGAACAGAATGTGTTCCCTTTATACAAGACTGCCAATCTGACCAAATACTGTCTTTTTATTTATTTATTGTATATATATTGTTTTATTTCTTTATAATTTTACACTTTTGTTTTCTTTTTTTATTATCACTAATGAAGTCCACAAAACTCTATTGAGGCACAGATTGAAAAAATATATATATTTCTTGAAATGGAGATGGTGTAGAAATTGAATGTCGAGTGCCAGTACTGAGTGTAAAATATATTGGGCTTTTGTTATAAAAATCAAATACACCACAAATTCAATCAGAAAACTAGACTTGTAATAAAAATGTAATGATTAAAAGTTTATCCATTTTTCCCAAGCATGCAACAAGATGTGATGGGCTTATAACCAAAGAAAATGACAAGGTTCAGAAGAGAAATGTTTATGCAAATTCAATTTAATTTGATTTATGAAATACTGTGAGAAACCATGAAGTGTAAGATTATATGAAATTCTATACCACCTCACATACAAGCCATATACAACTGCAGATGTATTAACACAGTGATTAAATGTAATGTACTGCTGATAATTCTGCCACTTACAACGCTTTTCCAGAGTACAATGTCTGAGATTAATATCTTAACACCTCTCTTTTGAGATATGGGAAATCTCATTTAGAAAGACACAATCTGGAATGTTTGTTTTAAATTGCTAGTGGCGGTCACTGGGTCATCTTCCCTCTAAGTTACTCTAAAATGGAATGACTACATTGGTTAAATTAACAGATGAAAACTATTATATTGATGTTTGTGGTCAGTAGACTTCACAATATTTTTTATTTTGTAATTTTTATTTTTATATATTTTAAAAATATGCATTTATTAACAGTGCTCCTTAAGCTGTTTGTTCATGAGCCTTAATTTGTTCAGTTGACATCAATTGAAATAAATGAAAATGCTTATCTTAAACTCTTTTTATGGTCTGTTGGAGCAAAAACTTGATATAGCAATTATCAGATTTGTAATTTATTTTTACAGTTTTGCAAAAATGTCCAATTCACCCTGAAACAAATTGTCTATAAAATATGTCTTTACTTTGAGACTTAATTACAACGATATGGCATAGGTAATTGGTCGGTACACGTTTGGTCTTTCTTGGTTGGCTGGAATGCTGAAAGCAAAATACATTAATTACAATAATGTTCAAAATTATGCTTTCTTAAAGCGACAGTTTAACCAAAAATTTACGTTTTGTCATTTACTCACCCTCAAGATGTTCCAAGTAAATCCTAGTAGAAGTTACCATTACTCTCTAAACCCTAAAGTTGTTATTAATAAAAACATTTAAGTGGTCCCAATTAAACAGAACTAGAAGTGTTACATTTTGAAATCATAACTCAAATATACAGTATACGTTCTTTAAAATATGGCTTTGAGGACAACTCAAATTGATCAAGTACAAAATCGCAGCTGTGTGGAATATCCATAAGACCTTGCGCTTGAATAAATTATGAATGTTAGGTCAAAACAAGGTAACTTATGTATAAGTATTATAACTTATTTAAAAAACGTGGGTGGTTTTAATTCTGATGACTATTGTGGTTGTTTATTGTAGCTTATTGATAGTTGTAATTTGTGCAAAGTCACCATTAGGATTAGTTTTACCTCTGGTGAACATGGAGCCTGTTCAATTTAAATCATGCATCTCCACTCAATTGTACTTTTCAAAAGTGCAGATTTATGTGCACCAAGAAGTACTGATTAGAATCCAATGTGCCATTTGGCTAACTGAGATTCCAGTCATAATTACCTTTATACTGTATATGCTATAACTGAAGTTAAATAATTAAATAAAAACAATGACACTTTAGTCAAAGTTAAGTTTACTTGAGCCAAATAAGTATGTTTACTTTGCATGCAAACAAATTGACTAAAAAATTATAAACAAGGTCAACTACTTAGATTTTACAGTGTACGTGAAACAAAATCAATGCCAAAATGTTCATTTTTGGGTGAACTATCCCTTTAACATTGTCTAAAATCTGTTACTAATACAAATGTCCTTGCATTTTTGGCCGCTCAAAGTAAAAAAGTTCAACAACATTTTATAAGGTGTTTATTGGTTCTATTAACATGGAAATAAGGAGGAAGAATTTAAACCATATACTTTCTGATCTGTTCTACCTTTAGATACAAATGATATACAATCGATATACAATTATCCTCATTTTGTAATCCAGTGTCCATCTCTACTATACTCAGATTTCTCCTTCCAATTTGGTCCCCTCTAGTCTCAAATCTGCATCATTCCTGCCCACAGTGAAAAGACTGACCACAGCAAGCAGAGCAGCCAGCATCATCCCAGCACAGCCAGCAAACATATGTCTGGTGCCACTACCAGTCTCACCCGCACCCGCACCAGAAACCTCGCCATGAAGAGCCAGCAGCCCCAGGCAAGCCAGGAGATGGAGGGGCAAACGGAACCATGCCAGCACCACGCCTCGGCGCTCCATGGGGATCACACGGCTTTGTAGAAAACTCACCGCAGGGAAATAAAGTCCGCAGGCTAGTTCAAGCAGAAGAAAGGCAAGCAGAGACTCCTTTGGCCTGGGTTGGCCAGGCACAGTGGAAAATGTCAGCATGAAGAAGGAAAAGAAAGCTAGTAGCATAGCCAAGCAGAGCAGGTGACCTGGCTGGAGTCGATAAGGTGCTGATGTGGCTAGCCGGAAAAGTGTGGAGCCGGCCATGCTTGCAGCCATCAAACTAGAGAAAATGATTCCCAAAGGAGGGCCGTGGGGGTCCAGCACAGGGGTCCACAGAAACACAAAAATATAGAGGACACTTTCGAAGAGTGCTTGCACGCCACCCAGTAGCATAACACGGCGGTCCGACAGCAAGCAGCGCAACCCCTCCAGACAGCCGCGCCAGAAGCGGGCCTGTGCTGATATTTGCAACTTTGGGGCATTTAGAGGGTTCAAAAGAGGGCCGTTCTTGTCTCTTTGTGCACCCTCTAGTCTGTCCTCTTGACCCCATTCAGACAGCACAAACCAGCCACAGGCAGCAAGGCTCGGGATCGCCAATAGGAATGGAGCGACTGGTCCCAGACCCAGCCATTCAGCAAACAGGTTCGCCACGAGCCCGGCGGCTACCGCCAGTCCGTGATTCCAGTTTGCAACTTTGGTAAAGGTAATAGGAATCCATTCTTTGGGAAAGTCATGGACATCTATGTGACTATGCACATACCAGGCCTCAAACGTGGTGGTCAGCAGGGACGTGGAGAGGCCTCCTAGGACACGTCCTAGTATGAGCATAAAATAGTCCTGGGACAACTTGGTAACACAGCAGATGGAATAGGCCAGACAGAACAGGAGACACGTCCGTCTTTGGCCCAGAAACTGCGGTAGCCAGCCGGCCACTGGAGCAAACAGCACACAAGAGGCGAGACCGCATACATATAGGATGGCAATCTGAGACTCCAGGAAGTTGTAATGCCGATAGAGTTTATAAAGGTATGGTCCATGCAGCCAGTCAGCCCAGAGGGCCAGGAGATAGGCCTTCAGAAAAAGGTTCTGGAAACGTCGGAATGCTGGATTAGCAACAGCGGTCTGTGTGGCTTGGGGTGAGGTGAGGCGGCGAGCAGTGATCTCTAAAGTCACGCATAATCCAACCAAGACTGCAAATGCCAGATATGCTGTCACAAACATGATGGACCACAATCTGTCTTCAAGTGCACATAAGAGATAGGAGAGCTTCTAAATAAACCTCAGTAGTGGACCATCTCCCTCCGATAGCTCTTCCTCCAATTAATACATTTATGTTTTTGCTGTGGAGTCAAATCAGAAAAACAAAAATAGTATAAGATATGACACTATTTAAAGAAAATACTAAAAAGTAGCACGTTATTATGGGAATCCCATGTTGTAGTTTTTTTTAAAATTTTAATAGGACATAGTTGTTTAGGACATTGTAGTGCCATAGTATTCTTTAAAGTACTTTGGAGTAACGTAAATATCTTGACATACAAATATGGTAATAATTCAGTACGGCGTTATCAAAGAATCATTGCATTAGCGTTAACTGTAACATGGTGCTACCACCACAGCACTGTTTTATAATGGGAGAATTGTTTAAAAGGGCACTATAATAATAATACTAACAAAAATACAAATGTCTTACCAAGATTTTGAAGAACTACCATGCTGCTGGATAAAGCCTATGGAGGCGGAACAATTCTGGCAGTTACAACTTGACTTCCGAATTGAGTCACACCATCACTACAGAAACATTAATATAAACAGACATAGCCCCACAGTAGATAACAATAAAAACATGGAATTTGTAATAATTATATTTTTTGTGAAAAACATATGAATCGATAAATGGCATCATATTAGCTTATAAGCAGTTGAATACATTTCAAACATTCGAAACACGTACCTTCTTTATGTTTAGCATTGTCTCAGTTGGTTTGGGGGACTATATACATTGTTCATTTGATGATTTCGAAATATTTTACAGCAGATCTGCCAACAAAACTCACATATCTATTATACGATATCCTGGTGAGTTTCCGGGTTATCAAAACGTCATGACGCAAATGAGGGACGCTTGTGGTTGGTTTATGAATGTTAAATACGTATCGCAACGTTCACCTAGCAAGGCTATCTGATTGGCTGCAAACAGTTATTTATATTCATGACAAATATAGAATATTCAGGAGATGAGTGCTATCTGATTGGTCTGAGAAATGATTACCCAACCCTAACCCGCTAGCTCATTAATAATAATGAGTCCTTCCTTGCCATCCTACATTTCGGAAATCTGGATATTTCTGGATATTGGATATTCTGCGAAGTTTATCAAGCAACGTTGGATTATTATTTATTCTCATTTATAAGTATCTTGGAGAATTTTCTATGGAAACAAAGGTAAAAAAAAATGTTTTTACATAACTTCGGCATGACACAATTAATATTCATGAGCAAACTGTGCTACTGCAAGTATGGCCACTGGATGTCACTGTGACACAATTTTCTATGCAATGCACAAGCTTTAATAATTTAATAGACGGTATCTTCGTGGTTCTCTGATAAACTAATGCACAACACTGCTATCACGAAAATGATGTAGCTTCTGTAAATGGTTTTATAACATAAGGAGATTCATTCTCAATGAATCTATCTGATTAATTTATTCATGAGTTCGTACTAATTAATTCGAAATAAAGAATGAAGTGTATCATGCTTTTTCAGTGTTCTAAATTAAAACGGATTAACGGAGTATATTTGTCAACCAAAACATGACTGACAGTTTAAGGCCAGTTACATTTATTTCTACAAAACTCTGAAAAGCTCCTGGCATAAAGTCTACTAAATAAAAGCATGAAAGTCCAAATGGTTTCTCTACTTAATCTTTATAATGCATAAAGTGTGCATTAGTATTCCAATATGTGCTTAAAAAGGAATATTCCGGGTTCAATAATAGTTACGCTCAATCGACAGCATTTATGCCATAATGTTGATAACTGCAAAAATAAATAAATAAATATATATATATATATATATATATATATATATATATATATATATATATATATATATATAAAAGTATAATCAGGTATACTGAGCTACTAATAATTATAGTGACGGGTCATTTTTGAGGTTTAAGGCAGAAATGTAAGTTCATAATTTTATAAAGCACATACATCCATTCTGCTGTTAACACTCGTGTGCCACTTAATCAATGTAAAGTTTGCAATCGTCGTTTTATGGTTTACAGGGTTGCATCATGGCAATAAAGTTGTAAAATTAAATATATACTGGCAGCCAAAAGTTTGGAATAATGTACAGATTTTGCTGTTTTGGAAGGAAGTTGGTACTTTAATTCACCAAAGTGGTATTCAACTGATCACAAAGTATGGTCAGGACATACTGATGTAAAAAAAACAATGCCATGTTTTTTTTTTTTATATCAAATCTAGACAGGCCCCGTTTCCAGCAGCCATCACTCCATCCTTGAGTAGTCATGCTAAATTGCTAATTTGGTGCTAGAAAATCACTTGCAATTATATCAAACACAGTTGGTTCATTAAATGAAGCTTAACATTGTCTTTGTGTTTGTTTTTGAGTTACTACAGTATGCAACTTTACAACTTTCTCTAGAAACTCGTCAGTCAATCATTGTTTTGAGGAATGAAGGCTATTCAATGCTTGAAATTGCCCAAAAAACTGAAGATTTCATACAAAGGTGTACACTACAGTCTTCAAAGACAAAAGGGCAACTGGCTCTACCAAGGACAGACAGAGATGTGGAAGACCAGATGTACAACTAAACAAGAGGATAAGTACATCAGAGTCTCTAGTTTGAGAAATAGACACCTCATATGTCCTCCGCTGACAGCTTCATTGAATTCTACCCGCTCAACACCAGTTTCATGTACAACAGTAAAAAAAGACTCACTTTTTTCAAATTGTAATAGTAATTTTTCACGTTATTAATGTCCTGAATATACATTGTGATCAGCTGAATGCCACTTTGGTGAATAAAAGTACCAATAAATTTCCATAAGTGTCAAATCTGGACGTAAATAAATCAGCTTTACATCAAAGGAATATTTTGTGTCTCCAGTTTACCTTTTAAATGGGGGTTTATGCAATAAAAAAAATTCATTAATTTGCAGAGCGAAAAAACACAGAACCCACAGAACATAATATATAATAATTTTTATATTGGTTCTACAGCATAAAATAATTTACAAAATATACATCCCCATATGATTGAATAACACTATTTTAACAATCATAACAATCAGTTCAACCACTCAAATAAACCACATGAAGATGGTAGTCCAACATTTTTTCTTCACATGCTCTGTGATCTCCGTGAAGGGATTATGCTGGTGCCAGAAGATCAGGGGCTCTTTCCCAAAATACACAAATTAACAGTCCTTTCCAAGGCACCAAACGCCCCATCTCAAGTCAAACACGCAACTGCATATCCCTTGTTCTCTGATCAGAGTATTTCCTGGTGCAACTGGGCAGTTAAATTAGACAATTTAGACATTGTGCAACATTTACAGTAAGAAAACAGCAGGGGGGAATAACCCTACAAAACATGCGTAGGAGACAATGTCTGCTGGTTTTGTATTCCTAGATTCAGATATATTCAAAGAGGTGGTAATACACGTGACATACTGAATTCAGTATAATACTTGATACTGCAATAAAAAAAAAAAATGCAAAATGAACAAATGACACTTGTATTGTCCAGATTTCAAAAGTGAAATGGCATTTTAAAATCACTTTCTTTCATTTTCAAAGAACTTAAATGGTAACTAGAGTTCATGTTCTTGTAGATACATTAATTTTGTGCAATTATATGTTACATACTAACACAGGTGATACATGAATTGTTTAATATTTGAAACTGATGTATAAAGTTATATTTATGGCTTATTTACATGGTATTTCCGTCCCTTTCTCAAACACACAGGCACAAATCCTCACACAACTGGCTTAAAAATGGTCCCTAAAATTGTCATTTTACTGTATACATTGCGAACTTGCTGACTAAAGGCTCTTTTTGAATTGCAGACTACAGGGTTTGCAGGTAGTATAAAAGGAATGACCCATTTTTGGTCTTTAAAAGTTCTGCTGTGAGCTTATTTATGATTTGATATAAATATAAACAACGCTCTTGAGGCCAGTTGCACAGAAGGGCAGAGGGTGAATGGGCAATGCATTTATAAATGCGATCAGAAGAAGCTTAAATGGAGATTTAGTCTTGTTTTCGGCATGTCTAGCCATCTGTTCATTGTGCTCCTTTTTATTAACACATAACATAAATCAATAGTTCCTATGGGAACGTGCTCAACGCATCTCCATCTAAATGAGCATTGTGCACCCTAAATCAGGGAAGGTGTTCTCTTATTGGCCGGTCGATGGCTTTTGGTTGAGTGGCAGCTGCAGTGTCTAATCAGAATAGATCAGGGGTCAATATGGAAGGCCAGCAGCTTGTCGGAGTGAAGGTTGTTGAGAGTGCGCAGGTCTGGCAGGCACAGGAGCAATTTGGGAAAGAGGGAGCTGTTGTCTGGGCGACGACGGGTCACTAAGGTGCGCAACGCCCGGATGAGGCCCTCCTGTAACTGTTCAACAGCCACTGTATCCGAAATGCCAGAGCAATCTGTTGATAAATGAATTACAATTTAACATCTTATCAAAACAGCAACAGAAAAACAGTTCAACGTCAAAACTGTTACTATTAACACTGTTTTTTCTCCTTGTGTTCTTACCTGCAGAAACCAGCACCACAGCCATAAAAAGTGCCATCTCGTCTGACTCCAGGCCCAGTGAGCAAAGCTTTGAACTGAACTCAAACATTGTATCCAGCAACGAGCCCATGCCCATTCCCCTAAGGGTTGCCAGCGGGTATGTCTGCCCATTTAGGAAAGTCACAGTTCTTTCTTTTGGGTTTAATAGGGAGCAAAACCTCACCATAAGCACCTGAAAACAAAACAAACAGGATACCTGAATCAGACCAAATAAAATGAACTGTGATTAAAATGTGATGGTTTAAAGGAAATGTTCATCCAAATATCTAAATTTGCCAATTGTGACCCGCTCCTTCATTTTAGAATAACATTGAGTTTCATTTAAAATTATTATATCAGCCAACATTTAAACGATTATATCTAACAAATAGTTTAGAGTAGATACAAAATAATGATATCATTCGAAAGAGATGATGTTCCTTTTTACTATATTGCAAAAACTAGTGATTTTCTTTCTTCCATAAAAATTAAGGCCGTTTTTAAGTTCGTAAGAATATATCTAGCTATAAACGTTGACAGTTTAAGAAAGTCTATTCAGTGTATTTTTAGTTTGACTTCTGCAGACCACAAATAAAATATATTATCATAGATGTATGATGTGTTTATTAATGTAAGTCAATGTGATCCAACACTTTTAGGCTCCCAAAAGAACATCAGCTTAAAGGTAATCCTTACAACTCGAGTGGATCTGCTGAAGCGATCCGATCGGTTTTGGGAGAGAAACACCAACATGTTCCTCCTTTTCACTATAAATCTTTACACCTGCAGTTACCTTGATGTGCTCATGAGAGAAGCTTGTTCAAACTTTGTATCACTTCAGAAGACATGGATTAAACCACTCAAATCATGGATTATATTAATGCTGAGGTTCTTTTTGAACCCCATTGTCTTGCATTGTATGGACAAACACATAATACATCTTTTGTGTTCCGCAGAATAAATAAAGACATACAAGTTTGAGACAAAGGCGAGTAAATGATGAGAAAATTTTAATTTTTGGGTGAACATCCCTTTAAGAATGTTTTCTCAATCTGGCTCCAAGTTTGCAACAACATTAGAAGAAGTAAACGATTAACAATTTTCATCTCTGAGTGAACTATTCCTTTAAAGATTAGTAAAGGGTGTAAAATGTCAAGAGTTATGAGGCTCATGTGATCAGTACCTGGAAGGTGCCTGCTTTAAGCAACATGACTTGATCATGCTGGCAGAGCTCTTGGAAGCCTGGAATGCCCTTCGCAAACTCGACAACTTCACGTACAGCTGGGGTGAAGCACTGCGAGAAAGTTTCCCACACCTGCTGGCTCGAGACGCCAGGTGCTGACACGGGGCATGCATTCAATGGACAGGCCTGGGAGAGACACAGAATGAGAGATTTTATTACCCCATTGTAACGGTTTCATATGCTCACTATGAGACTGTAATTTATTGGTCTATTCCTTTATTACGATCTTAAATTCCTTTTAGTTTAAAGGACTCGAGACAAAGCCCCATAAACGCAATATTACTGCTATATATATATATATATATATAACCACACAATGACATATATCTTTAAACACTCCTCACCAGCACTTTGGAGCCAGCAGCCAACTTCATCGGACACGAGGTCTGGCTTTGGGACTCGGCAACTGGGTAGCTGTTGTGATTGGCCTGAGAGGGCTGTGGGGATGGGCTTACACTAGATTGGGAGTGATTTCGGTTGAATGAAGGAGCATAGCTGTATCGATTGTTGTCCATCAATGAGACTGGGCATTTGCTCTCATTAGAAGAAACTGGGCAGCGAGGTGGAGTCGAGAAGCTTTCGTGGGAAGCTGAGTGATACCCCGCAAGTGGGTTAGCATGATGGTAGGTGGAGTCCTGAGAAGTGCTGTTTTGAAAAGTGCTTGATCCATTGCTGGTGTTGATGTTGCCCACCCTCTTGTTCAGGTGGTCCTGTGTGTTTGTGAAGATGTCCTGGTAGGCTCGGGATAAGACACCAATGGCCTCTTTGGATTGGCTCTCGCAGGGACTTTGAGGAGGTTCGCGTTGTGGGGAGGTTTCCACAGACATGGTGGACGATTCGTTGAGGCTGTTCATGTAGCTTTGCATCTCGTCCAACAACCGTTGTTTCTCTCGTTTCGGGATGCGGCCAAAGCGCACAGCTAGGGGTTAAGAGTGAGACAACATGAAATTTCAAGTGACCATAATTACTTTCTCAATAAATGTAATTTCTGTTATTGTGATTTATCAGTGGAGTTTGTATTTATCAAAATGCAATGAATTTCTCTGTCTCTAAAACACCTTTCATTCTCTGCTGAAGTAACCAAAGCCACACAGGTGGGGGAAAATAATATTTTGATTCATACTGATTTGCAAATGAATCCATTTGTCAACCATTGACTAATTCAATGAAAAATACAGACTATAACAATAATTCACTGATTCATTTGGCATCGCTATGGCTTGCAAGCCATTTTTATATCAATATCTAGCTCATTAAATATTTTCAAGGCTTGGAAAACAATTCCCTGATATTTCTAGGTTTTCCATTACTGTGGGAACCCAGAATAGAGTCGTCAGACATATTTAGCAGGCAAAAATATACAATGTGAAAAGTTGAGAAGCCATTGCATTTATCATGGAGAATCACTGATAAACCAGAGCATAAAGACATCCTATGAATTTGTATTTAACAATTTATTTCATAATGAAGCACACGGCAGTTTTAGAAATAACCTAACACAATAGCACGGCCACCGTACAAAAGACAACTTGCGAACAGTATGCCTAACCTCTGGTTAAATATGTTAAATATGGATGTACATAACATTTTTTGGCGTAGAGTTGGATGCTCTAGCATCTTTTACAAGCCAGTCACTCTCATCTTCATTGTCACTCCCCCCTTCTCTAAGAAGTCAGCTGTTGAGTCTAAAAATAGCACCTATGGTACAATATGTTGCCTCCCCCATTCTTCATCTCTCTCCCAGTCCCTACATCCCCTTCCTCTCCTCATCCTTCTGCTACTCTGCCTCACTCTCTCAAGCCATAAGTAGGGCAGTAGGACAGGAAGAACGTAATGACAATTCCACAGTAATTGAGAGAGAAACTAATGAATGTGGGAGAGAGAGATAGAGGAGAGAACAGATAAGGAGAGAAAAGGAGAAGAAAAAGAAGCAAAGATGGAAAAAATATGAAAAGGGAGAGAAGGATAAGGATACGCAAGGAAAGGAAAAGAGGAATGGAAAGAAGAGGAGAGGAGCACGATGCAACATTTGGTAGATTGAGGTGACAGACAGTGTGAGGGTTTGGTGGTACATCACGCATAGAGAGAGGGCGGAGCTGGCCCATATCATATATGTCCCATAACACCTGCATCTGAGAAACTGAGAACAGGGGAACAGCATATTCTCCTTTGCAGCAAATCAATGACTGCATGACATATTTTTCTATGCCAAGACTGTCTGACTTCCCACTTACTCATAAACATTTGACCCTGAACTAGAACTAAATTTCTTGGTAGGAATTTGCCATCAATATCATCAACAAAGGTCACAATTGGTTCATCAAGTACGAAACAATGTGACACTAAAACATCCAGAGTGCTGCACTGAATACTAGTCTAATAAATGGTAAGACAATGGCGGAAGTGAAACCATGTCATCATGTCAAATCAAACATCTGTTTGTATCACACAACCAAGATCATACTATTGACTGCAATGAAATCAGGGTGTCTAGTTTATTGTGGGTTCTGAGGCAGTTGCATGAGGTTTTCCTGTTTTTGCAATAGGAACTGTGAGAGAAACAGGTTTCTAGGTTGTGGGTCCTAACACATTCAGGCACCAGGGTTAAAATGACTGTTTACCTCCCACACTATATACGCAGTGGACTCATTTCTATTGGTGCCTGCTTAGAACAACATCTAGTGCAATCGCCTAAAATAGCCAACCCCTACACTTTCACTCATATCCACTTCTGCTGCACTGCACAATGGTTACAGCGCATGATATGCTGCCGAGAATCCATCAGAAGTCAAACCCAGCCTAAATAGGTCGCAATGTAAAAGTATAATATCGGTGTCATTTATGCCATCTAGGTCTTTAAAAAATTCCATCCTGGTCTCATAGAAACGGGTTACTATATCTTTATCTTTGCACAATAAATTTTACGGGCTTGATGTTTATATCACGTCAGTTTCCTGGTGAAATGTTTAGAAGAAAATTGAACAAGCATTTTGCACTACTCAGTGGACATTTCACTTAAGAACTGCCCTGAAACGTGTAAGGACCCATGCGATATCATTTAGCAAAAATGTCACCACAATCAGGTAATTTTCAATTTCCTACATCCATTAAACAAGATCATTCCAGTCTTCTTTAGGGTTAAAAAAGGTGGCAAATGGATGAGAAGATGTTCTACATATGGGAAGGATGAGTTCAGATGCGTGCCTTTTTCTGCATCCCTTGCTAAATTTTTACTGCTGCACAACATTAATTGCGGAGGATGTTATGAGGGCACAAGCATGGTAATCAAGTCGCCCGTGTTCCAATTTCTCAAAATAATTCCTGTATTTGCAGCAGTTTTCAAGATAACAGATAGCTTCAGGGACTGCGTGTCTCCATCCCTCATAAATCACTGTCTCAACGAGGGATCGGGAGGCAGAGCTAGGGAACAAGGACGGGTGGGGGTGGGGGCGGGTGTAAACCAACAGAGAGAAGAAGCGAAAAAAGAAAGGACCACAAAGGGCAAGGGAGAAATGAAAATGAGCACACATTCAAAAAAACGGAACTTGTTCTCTTGAAAGTAACCAACGGTTCAATACAAAATTTGTCATATATCTACACATGACCTTGAAAAACTCTTAGAATCCTCACCGTCACGGGACATGCCAACAGACATGCATTTTTTGAAGCGGCAGTGTTGGCAACGGTTGCGGTTCATGCGCATGATCAGACAGTTCTCATTCTTCACGCACATCTTGTAGTTGATGTTCTGCTGAATGCTACGGCGGAAAAAACCCTGGAAACAACAGAAGACACATGATATAATGAATAACATTGATTTGTCACAAAAGACCTGCATTGGTCACCAGCATACAGTATATTGTCATATACGATTATTGTGTTATACGAAATTTAAGTAATTTTGCAGTGAAAATCTTGATATCCACTGTACATTCATGAAGTGCTATGACAGAGTCCTCCTTTAACTCCTTTTTAATTGCCATTATATTCAAAAGACAGACCACAATATTCATTAAAGAAAAGTCATATGGCACTGGAATGCTGGTCTAAGCTGGTCTTTTCAGCATTCTTACCTTGCAGCCTTCACATGCATGGACACCATAGTGGAACCCTGATGCAATATCTCCACATACTTTACAAAGAAGCACCATGCCTCCAGTTTCTGCTCAGATGAAGAGATAAAATGAGAAAAAGGGGGTCAGGACATTGAAAAGACACTTAGAGAATCTTAAGTATCATGATGCACTGGTTCTCCTTTTGGGAAAGAAGAAACTGTAGGCTACAGGTGAACCTACTGAATAAAGGGAGGCCACTTACTCGTAAATCCACAAGGTCTATTGCCAGCGATGGGATGGGAGTAGCTGTGCTGGTTTGAACCTGCTGTGGAGTTGTTGTGGACTTCAGGGAACTGAAAGACCAGTTTTGGAGATGATGGGGATCCTCTACCTCCCCGTTGCTTGAGGGTCCCAATCTCAGTGAAGGTGACCTCCTCTGGGGACGAGGGCTGGGAGTGGGAGGATGGAGACTGGGTTTGATAGCCACTAGAGGGGCTTCCTGGGCTGGGACTGGCACTGCCATTTGAACCAGCGTAGAGTATCACACCCCCTGCAGAAACACAGATATAGAGAAAATGAAGCCTTTGACCAAAATCAAAACACTTTAACCACAGAAGACCCATGCATTTATCAAAATATTTCACCACCTGAAAATAAACAGAACACCATTTTCACAAGTGTAAAGCAATCAATTAAGAATCCTCTTATAAGAACATATTAAGATCCAGCTGGATAAAGTGAAATTACAGCAGGATGTTTTGATTCATATTTGATTCTCACAGAGTCTTATAGGACATTGTGTAAAGTTTATCCGAACTTGAGCTTGTTTCGGAACAATACTGCTAGGATAGATGATATAGCTCCTGAAAATCATGAAAGATTTTCTTTAGTTACCTTTTGATGTCATACAGGTGCATTTTATCCTACTGGAAATCATATTAATCCTATTGGAAAAGGCTCTAAAATATATATATATATATATATTCTAATTCAAATTTAAATAACAGGTTAAAGTTTGATGTTGCATCCAGGATTTAATAAGAGGGAGATGATGTAATGCTCTGTTCTTTCAGAGTAGTTGCCACATTGCTCTGAATGCAATAGACTAACAGTATGAGACTGAACGATCTCGAGTGCTAAAAATAAATAATGGTTGCACAGCAACAGATCGGGAAGTTCCCCTTGTAATGAAGTTACATGTCTTTATTTAATGGCCTTCTCCATTTCAAATGAAAATATCGACATGTTTTATTTACATTCCCCCGCAGGTTTCTCTTTCTCTCCTACCAGGCTTCAGCATGCCATCGCATCCTCTCCTGACATGCGCGGAGGATGAGCTCAGCTGAGACACGGTCTCACGTGTTCGCGTGCTCTCCTGCCTCTCCAATAATAGCACTGCATGGCTCCGCTGGCATAGTGCCCCAGCCTACTGCACAACACCTGACCGCCGCCTCACATGGAATCTTGATACCGTTCCCTCCCAAACCAAATCCGCAGTCTCGTGTAAACATCTACAACAATCGCAAGTCGCGCGCTCCTTTACTAAAAGCAAATAGAGTGGGCGAGCGCGCGCCGGAGGATGCTTTTGTGTGTCGCCATTGCGATTATGGTGCATTCCCATATGGACGCCTTTGAGAGAAGGGCAACTTCGAGTCACGTTTTGTTAGAATTTGCTCCGTGGCTTTAGTTTGACTTTTTTTAAACAACCTAGGACACGGTCGGTCGAATCTGGGCCAGAGAACTGCGGTTAAAGATTGATCTTGTGAATCATTCTGATCTGCAACACGGTTCTGGGTTTCCCACAGACATATGTGAATGTATGACGTTTGACAAGTAACTTACAGTAGGAAACTTTGAACCTAAAATGCATACACGAGTCAAAAATAAATGTTTTCCCTAAAATTTTCACACAGAGTAGTCTGACATACCAGGAATTCCACAATTAAGGTATTTTAGAGCATATATACCATTATAATTGGCTATTTTTGTAATCAAATGTGGGTCAAAATGTATTTATTTTTTCATATGCAATTACAGCTGATGTTAAATAATGCCATGCTTATGTTTCGATATTTGTAAGTAAGTAAGTAACAAGATGTCATTTAGCAGATGATTTCCGTAGTGTTTTAAGGTATATGTATTACAGTGACCGTTTCCCTTGGAGAAACCTGAGATTAGGTACCCACACAAGTTATATAAAATACATCTAATTGTATCCTATATGCATTCATTCTAGCAGGGGAAAGTTAGCTGTGCGCTTTAGAGTTTAACCAAACATTTAGATTCAGACTGACACAAAATATGGGAATTATTTTAGTTGGATTTGCGCAGACTGTCAAGTAGCAGAGCAATGACTAGGCTAGATTGCAGTTTTGCCCATTTCCGTAAGCAGTTTTCCATTTACTGTCCATAATGTGAATCTTTACTACTACTTTTGTTTTACACCTCATCATGTGGAACTCCACTATTGGAAGAAAAAAGGGTAAACGAGATCAAACTACCACCACACACCTTCCTCACTCCTGCTTGTGTTTTCTCATGCTGCACATGTCATTTATTTAGCTCAAGTGTTTTTGTAATCCCTTCACTGGCACGTGCAGCAGGATTTATTATTGACATACTGCGGTTCTGGATTTTACAGCCGTGTGATAGAGAGCCCTACCTGAGCATGCTACTCAGCCCTGCCCAGTTTAGTAACCCCACCAAACACACAGCAATACTCACACCTGGACGCACATGTGAGGCCACGGAAGTTAAAGAGAGCATGACATTGGATAACAGAACGTGCCCCTTATTAAAGAAGAGCATGAAGCAGCTGTTTTATTAGCACCTGTTTGGAATGACTGTAAAATAATAAATGGCTTTAATTATATTTATGTGAAAGTAATAGGTGTTATAAAGGATGTTCCCTACCCTGCCCTTCACATTGGGTTTGACATAAACAATACTGCAATCACAATACAGTTTCTACAAGCAAAATGAGAAGCAATGCATAAGTCTATGCAAGCCACTATAAATTGAGGTCAGTAGAAACACCAGCATAAATGAAAGAATCAGCAGGTCTCCACCAGCTCATTGTAAGCTTAGCCTACCCATGCGAATGCTAATCTGTTAGTGAGCAAAAGGCAGGCATAGAAACGTGAGGACTGTACAGGGACAATTCCCTCCTCCCTCAAATGCTGCTGTGGTTCTAGGAAAAGAGCTGAAATACTCAGCATTGCCTTGTGTATTTGCCCTGATAAACAGTAGCCTATATTCAAATTTCTGCTTCAGAAGAGGAGGGGATGCATATGTTTGTTGCTTTAAATGTGTATAAGCAACTATTATGAACTAAATATATACATGTAAAACTTGAGCACCTTTTATGAAGTGTTTATAAAGCGATTTACAGAAGACATGCATTTGCAATGATGTACGAGAAACATTTGAAAGAGTAAAAATACAAATAACAGAATAAATGGAAATAAAAATAAGGACATACAATGGAAAACCAAAGAGAGAAGAATAAAGTTTAAAATGTCAAGTTCTCAACAAGGGACTTTAAAGTGATTAAAACTGAGACCTTTTATTCTTAAATAGGTCAAAAGTAGATTCACCATCCAAGTTATGACGCAAAGAGACCAACTTTAACCATTTATCTCGATCTATAACATCCTAAACTGCCTTCAAAATATCACAAAGCCAGCACTGTTAATATACAATTGAGTTCTTTGTACAAAGCATGGACAATGCAGAATATTCTCATGCAGACAGATGTCATGAGGCTGTTTGTGTAAAACACTACAAAGAAAGAAGTTGCATGAGGCGGGAAAACGTGATGAGGTGCTAGATTGACTGCATGAAACCGCTGACCCACTGACCAACCTCCCCCTTTCCACCGTACAATCTGCATCAAAACATTAGAGTCAGTGAAAGAAGCGGAGGGTGGGGACTTGGATATCACGCGGCAGAGAGAGTGCATGCACGTGAGGATGACTGTCGGAGCGAGGGATGCGTTCTGTGGGAAGATATCGCGCGCGGAAGCCCTGTAGCGCAGCGAAAAGCCTCCAGCTTCTATTATAATTGAAAAGTGCAACAAAACGGAGCCTGCTGCTATATATAATAGTGGTGGTGGTCTGTTACTCTGCGCAATTCACTTGTGCATCATCTACCTCACATCCTATGCCCTGATGTCAATAGAGAATAGCCTAAAATTACCCGTAAATGTCACAGTTTTTAGAAAGAAAGAATGAAAATAATGTAACCAAAGGGCTATAACAGTATAACACATTCAAATGCTCGGTCAGTGGATTAAACAACCACTGATTTAAGGTCTTTTTTTTTTTTTTTTGCACAAATGTCACAAGTTCAACACAGGTTTCATAAGTAGCCTAATATTTCCAAAATGTCTAATGTCAGTAGGTTAGTAAACTAAACCATAGTTCCCATAGTTTACTCAGTTCTGCATAAGGAACAAAAGTCAGGGTATACTCTAGTTAGTGCTGCAGTCACTAGTGCTGTTTTTGAAACATTTGAATAGCTCCACACCTCCATATGCTAGAAAATTGGGGATGTACAATGTATCAGTGACCATATCAATTCGTAGTGGCCAATCAATGCGTTTTGTATTGATTTATTTAACATAATAAGTTCAAGTTCAAGTTTGTATCTAGACCTGGAGTAGCCGCTGTCTATGCGTGCTGCCATTGGAATATCTGTCTGATTTGGATATTATTGAAATCAAATCATACCAAAGTTTTTCCAATGTAAAAAAAAAATATATACTCTTAAAGTACAAAACAGTAATCAAACTTTTGTAGCCATATACATTGATAAGCAAGCAACATGTTATTTATTTTTAATATCGGCCATCCTATCTATTTTAAAAGAACTAGGCTATCGGTGAACGGTATCGGCCAAAATTTCGATACCGGTACATTTTGGTATAATCTAAATTTAAGAGTCATTTAAGAGGGCCTATCCCTTAATTTATTTGTAAAACATGACAGAAAATGTCTTTCCGAGGTTATTATTTCCATATCTGTAATGACTTTATAGTGGTCAATCACTGAGGCTTGCCGCGCCTCATGTTTGTATGGCATGATTTAAAAGCTTTCTGTCAAGTGTACAGTGTTCAGGGTGCGCCAAGCACGAGACAATGTTTCTAGCACCTGTTCCGGAACGTGACTGCAGCTTTTGTAAACGAATCAGCCGTCAATTAACATTGAAGTGGACTTGTTTGACTGAGCTGGCGTGTACAGTAAGTGACCCTTGGCTAACCTCAGACGCCACTACCCAAATCAGCTTAACCGGTTACCCTCCTTCGAATGAAGCTCACTCGACCAAAGTTAACTTATTACTTGACTAAATATATGGTAAACAGATGACAAGTTAATATCCCTAATTGTTGTGTTTGTTGCATTTTCTCAAGCGCACGTGCGGACTTTCCCCGGTTGCTGGGTCTGTAAACAATGTTCCTCGACTGAGGTTATTTTTCATATCTAATCTCATTCGATTAGTAATCATAAATAGTTTATACTAGTAAACTCTACTGATACGTATGAGCCAAGTTTGATAGCTTGGAGCATCTACACGTGAGTTTGTTTTCATGGCGTGGAACAGGAAGTTGTTAGCGCACGCACTAATATATATATATATATATATATATATATATATATATATATATATATATATATATATATATATATATATAGTGGTTTCAAAGCAGATTCCATGAAAGCAATCACACGGTTTATGACAGAATAAGTAACAACAGTTACCTCTAGGTGATTGTTTATCGCAATTTAGGCTATTGCTCAGACTGAGACTATATATAGATTCACCTTTGTAGTGTTTACGCGGAGCACAATCATCAAAGCATGACAATGCATTGATGACACCTGCTTAGATCTTTTACTGCAAAACAGTTATCAGTCATGCAATACTGCATTATACATATCCCAAGGTGTTCTTCACACTTAAAAACATTGAAACTCAAAATATCAAATGAAACTCGCAGAGGACCTTCTAAACCTTTAGAATTAGGTATGATGTCTATAATGTTGTGAAGATAAAACTATTGCACTGTACTGTGCATTAAAACAGGTGGACAACTCAAAACACAACATATAAATGCACTTTAGATTAAGTTAAGCATTTGCATGAAATACCATAATGATTAAAAAAATTAGGATTAGCCCATTATTCTGGCTTTTAACAAGAACAACATCACTACTATTAATAATAATAATAGTATAATAATAATAGTATAATATATATATATATATATATATATATATATATATATATATATATATATATATATATATATACACACACACACAATTTACAAACAGTTACTTACCTGGACTGTTATCCATCCTTGATGTTTTTTTAAGAGCTATCTTCAAAATTGTGTTTTTTAAGAAAGTCTCTGTGTGTCAGTATGTTGAAGGAAATGTCGACCGTAAACAGGTAGAAAAAAAGTCGCGAAATACCGGTGCATACAACGTGCAACTCAAAGTGCCAAGAAAATTCTTCTCGCACAGAACATTTGGCAGTCGAGTCAAACAGTCGGTAAAAATACACTAGCGAACTGGCAGAGAAGATGCACCTTCAGTGACGAGCTACCTGATTTCTGCCTGCTCTACTGTGAACGACGCATTAGTTATGCTGGTGTGATGTACAGAGTACGAGCCTGTGCATTGCAATCAGCTTTTCTCCACTTACACTCCTACTATAGCACACCCACCCACATCTATCACGTTTTCAGGTGACTGGCAAATGTGACTGGATTTAGGGAAGCCGTCAACGTATGTTTATCTCATTCTAACGTGCCCTGTGATTTCTTTGGTTTCCCTTTCCTTTTATCCTAGCGTGCGATTTTATTGGCGGGTGCTATGTACTGAGCTGAGCTGGATGCGTTTATTCGACAGTGCTATGCACTGGTATAACCACTCTGCATGTGCTCTCTGCATGTGCCGGGGAACGCGCTGTCCTACTGACACACATTTTATGCAAAACACAGCATGAGATGAGGCGACACGAGAGGCATGCACATGGACTGCAGGCGGGGCTCTGCGTGACTGCTGAGGCGCGCGTCTTTTAAAATCTCTTATTGCATGTGAACGATGCATACAAGTCCACGTAAACAATATAGCAAATTACTGGGTGTTCTCGTTCAGTGCTATTTCAGTGTTTGCAATGGTCCAAGTTGCCTTAAATTTGTAAACATTGTTGTGACATTGGCATCTTGGGGTGGTTAAATTAATGTTATTATAGGTCTGTATATCTGAATTTATGATTAAACCAGTGGTTCCCAACCCTGTTCCCCCCCATTTGGACATCTCCTTATTTAATTAAACACACCTGATTCAACTCTTCAGCTCCTTAGTGGAGACTCCATGACCTGAATTGGTTGTCAGTAAAGGGAGATATACAAAATGTGCAGTGTTGTGGGGCCTCCAGGAATAGGGTTGGGAACCACTGGGTTAAACCATAGTGTTGGCCGAGTTGAGACTCTGAATATTTCCCTTCTAATGCAAGTTTGAACTTTCATTTTCAGTATGCCTATTCACATCAACATCCTCTCTCTGTGTGGAAAATTTGAATAACTTAGTCCACATTTATGATAATTTATCTTATCTTTTGCTATTTTATGATAATTTATCATAGAGAATCAGGCCAACATGCAAGGTGATCAGCGAGGGACAGATGTAACACTGGGTTACAACTGTACTTGTGCCGTAAGAAACATGTTTGCACATGCTCCTTCTAGAGTTTTGTTAGCTTTTATTCAGTCAGAAAGCTTAGATAAGGAAGCAAAACGAATTAAAATGATAGATAGATTTCACTTAAAGGAATAGTTCACCCAAAAATGAAACATGCTCTCATCATTTACTCACCCTCATGCCATATGTGTATGACTTTCTTCTGTTGAACACAAAAGAAGATTTTTAGAAAATGTTTCAGCTCTGCAGGTCCATATACAATGCAAGTGAGTGGGTACTAAAAGTTTGAAGTTCCAATAGCATATAAAGGCAACATTAAAGTAATCCATAAGACTCCAGTGATTAAATCCATTTCTTCAGAAGCAATATGATAGGTAAAGTTGGAAAACAGATCAGTATTTAAGTCCTTCTTTACTATAAATTCTCCACTTTTCATTTCACTTTCACATTCTTCTTCTTTTGTTCTTGGCCATTTGCATTTTTCGTGCAGATCACCAACTACTGGGAGAGAGAATTAATAGTGAAAAGGGACCCACACCTATCATATTGCTTTTGAAGATATGTAATTAACCACTGGAGTCTTATGCATTACCTTTATGTTGCTTTAATGTGTTTTTTTGGACCTTCAAAGTTCTGGCCACCTTTCAATTGCATTGTATGGACCAACAGAGCTGAAATATTCTTCTAAAAATCCTTGTGTTCTGCTGAAGAATGAAAGTCATACACATCTGGGATGGTATGAGGGTGAGTAAATGATGAGAGCATTTTCATTTTTGGGTGAACTATCCCTTTAAGTTAGGCATAATGCCTTATTTAAGCACATGTAACAAAAGCACTCCTTGTCTTCAAATAATAATTGTAGAAAATAGGAACAATGTATGCAGGTTTTTGGCATTTATTTTGTTAGTAGACAGATAATGCTATCTCGGTTTAAAAACTTGCATGTTTATTCTGCTCTGTATTTATGTAGTGTAGCAAAAAGCAAAAAGTGTTAAAACTGGACTCAGCCTACCCTACTTACAAGGATGTCAAGGTCGGAAAGGGCTAAGAGCAGCCTATTTATTGTTAACTCCCATTTTTAGTTTATAAACAATTTGTAGTGTAAAAAAAATGCATGTAAAAGCAGTGATTAGAAACATTTTGAGTACTACTAATTAGCCTGCTTTGTAAATAATCTCCAGTTTAAAATGAAAGAAAGGCAGCGCCCTCTTGTGGTTAACAGAGTTTTGATTTTTTTCCTGCAGCCATGGTAAAATCTTATGCTGTAGTGCTGAAGATACATTACAATCAATTGTCAAAATATAATTAAATATATATTCAATGTATAGAAACAAATAATTTATAAAATATAAAGATATAAAGAAGACAAGATGTAGGTGTAGCTAAAAAGTACTGAAGCTTTTGGTGCAGTGGACTGAAGGGTCAGGTGTTAAAATGTATTAAGTAAAGTGTATTAAGTGTGAGAAAAGATAATTGTATGCAATCGCTGGTACTATAGTGACTCAGAAAAACTGTTCTAATTTTTTTTATGGACCATTGTGTGTGGAACAGTGTCTAAAATGAACTTTTCCATAAATGGGCAGTAGTAAAAGGAGTAAAATTGTTGTCTGTTCTCACACAAAATGGATTAGATCACTCCAAAAGACATGGATTAAACAACTGGAGTCCTATGGATTATTTTTAAGATGACTTTATGTGCATTTTGGAGCTTAAAAATTTGTGTCACATTCAGTTGCATTATAAAGACCTACAGAGCTGAGATATTCATCTAAAAATCTTTGTGTTCAGCAGGAGAAAGAAAGTTATACACATCTGGGATGTAAGAAAACGATGAGAGATTTCAAATTTTTGGGTGAACTATCCCTTTAATTTCCAGAGGCATTTTTTATAGTTACATTTATTTTTCAAAACATACAGGCACGCACGCACACACACACACACACACACACACACACACACACACACACACACACACACACACACACACACATATATATATATATATTTATATTTTTATGTAAAGTAATTGATATATATATATATATATATATCAATTACTTTACATAAAAATTTAAATCTTAATAATCAGATTGAGAATGTCACCTCATAAAAAATTCCATCAACAACATTGATGGCATTGATGATACAAGTGAATATATTGAACCTAAGCTGTCTGTACACTTATTTACACTTCTTGATATTAGATCAAATAAATAAATAAAAAAGAATGCATCAAACCAGAAATCCTTTTTATACAGTAAACATGCTAAATGTCATAGTGTTTACAAACATAAAACATGCAAAAATAGGATTGACATCAAACATTTTTTTTTAAGATTTTGAATTGAATGTGTTTTCTAATACACTGTGAGCATTCTCTGATTGCATTAATTATGATAACTAGGAGAATGAATAATTACGTCATATCTAGCATTAGGGCCACTAGGACACATTTTGTGACTTTACGTTGTAGTTCTAATGTTTACCACTAGAGGACACTGCCCACTTTAAAGCAAGAAGGCGCTATGTAACCTAGCGCCGTTCAGAACTGAATTTATAATGTTGCATAAAAACCTTCCAACGCCCACGAAGATAAACCAGGCAAACAAACCGATATGCGCTGCAGACATATTTTTCTTCTGTCCGTAAAATAAAATACATATGACTAAATAAATGGCAAAACTTGAGAAAGCACAACGTCATGCAACAGACCGAATACTCTTCCATGCTAACAACACACCAACACGTTCAAGTAGACGTCTAAATGGTGATATACCATAGACTTATATTGCTTTTTTAGCTGATTATAATGACTAGACTAACCCTAAAATCTAACTTTTAGCATTTTCGAATTTTGTTTTGTTTGTTAGTTTTTTTGTTCATCTAATTACACAAACTCAACTCATAAACATTAACCTCTTTTTTTAAAGGGCTTTAATTGGATTTTAATACATTAGAAGTGTCTCCATAAAGTAAGCCATGAACATTCCATCTTGTTGTCAGTGTCTGTTTTTATTTATTATAAAAGCTTGATTACAGCTTGTGTGCTTGACATGTTGATTGAAATGATACATTTTGCACAAGATAGAAATAATTTGAACAGAATGTGGCGCCTCATATAAACCCTGTTTCTGTGGTGTTTTGACAGTTGCCAGGGTTAATTGGCTGTGTTAAATTTAGAGATCTGTTGTGCAGCTATGAACCCATGACTGTGGGCCGCTCACTCGCTGAGGAACATGTTATGGCAGGGCATGCTGATAATTACAGAGGCTGAGCATATAATGTTTGGGAACTGAACAGGGGCTGCTGCCAACATGCACACAGTAGAAACAACTTGTGCCTCGGGCTAGGCAGACAGCCATCCTTGTCTTTCATTTTTCTGTTTCTCTTTCCTGCCCACCAACACTTACCTGCTCAAACTCTTTCACTCCTTTATTGAAAGATTTCTGTATGTGAAGACATGCCAGATTCTCTTAAGGCTGATGATCACTTTAACAAGTATATACCAAGCTCCCTGTTAGGCAAAGGGCACTTTGATGATGGAAAGGGTCTCGGGGTAAATTTGAAAGTTTAGAAGCGTTGAGAAAACTTGTTTTAAATCCTTTTTTGGGGGTTTAAATGTAATCATTTACTCACCCTCATTGTATGGAAAAAAATATGCATTGTAAGTAAATGGCGATTCAGGTAAACATTTTGCAGAACATCTTTAGTGTTCCACAGAAGAAAGAAAGTCATATGGGTTTGGAACAATATGAGCGTGAGTAAATGATGACAGAATCTTCATTTTTAGGTTTACTATCCCTTTAAATACTTATTGAAATGATTTCAGTTGCATTTTAAGCCTGGATTGAATTTTCCTCTCTTGATTTATAGTTTTGTATAGCATTGAAAGTGAATGGTGACTGAGGCTAACATTCTGCTTAACATATACTTTTGTGTTCCACAGAAGAAAGAAAGTCAAATGGGGTTGGTACAACATGAGGGTGAGTAAATAATGACAGAATCTTTTTGGGTGAACTATCCCTTTAAAACCCGCATTGAAATTGTTTTGGTTGCATTTTAGGCCTTGTTTGAGTTTTACCTTTTTCTATTTTGCCATGCCAGCAAATGGTTTTCTGTCTGAAAGAACAAAGAACATGTCTGCTCTCATGCTAGTTCAATTGACAATGGTCTACTGTCACATAGTGTTTTGAATGGTGGCTTTTGAAAATATGCTGGATACAATGGCAGTTTTATTTGTTAAGGGAGAAGGCACTGAGAAGGGGACCTTTCCTCTCCAGCACAAAGATTTGCCGCAATTACAGAATTACTTCCATATGTGGATCAGGCAGCTTCTCACCGCTGCCCCCACCAACCCCTCTCCTTCCTTTCTTTCTCGACAGTCTCCCTCTCTCTTTTATTGACCTCCTTCCCCAACTTCTATCTGTTTTTAAGCCATACTTTTTTCCACCCTTTGCCATGATTTCTTTCCTTGGTACTACAAACAGTTTTGAAAGGCCACTTCTTGAAGTCTGTCTTAATCAGAACATCCTGGTACTTTTGGCAGTGGGCTTCACTTGTGCTGAGTCAATTAGAGTGAGAGAGCCAAGGACAAAATGCGCCTGGATCAGAGCAGGAGAGTCTGGAGTTGGAGGGGGGAATGAAGGGAAAAGAGCAAATGAAAAGAAGAAAGAAAAATTTAGGTTTTACCAGAAGAATTTAGACTAGAGGGGGGCAGCCTTGTGAGTGCAATAGGAAAAGGTGGAAAATGAGAAGCAGAGGAGAGAGAAAGAGAGAGAGAGAGAGAGAAATGTTTTTTGACAGAGGTTGGTTCAGCGAGGGTTCACAGTGACATCATGGCTGATTGTGAGGAAAGTATAGACAGGAGAGCCATTCACCTTTCATTGGACACGCATGTTGAAGTGTAGGCAATGCGCTCAATTGCATGTGCTCATTGACACTCTGACAACTTCTTTGGCCCTCTGAAACACACTCCACTCCAATCCCCCCCCACACACACACACACAAACATACCAAACTACAAGCATGCACACAAATGAAGGCACAGATGAAATATGACATGATGTGGCCTTGCATTTAAAAGTTTTCAAGGGCTGTCAATCAATTAAAAGGTTTGTCATATGCCCTTTAATATTTTTTTTTATTGTAATTAATTGCATATCAATATTTGCTTAAATAGGCCCCCAATCAAAGATAAGATAATATGTAGTAATCAAATTAATTATAAATGTATTTAAAGGTGCATTCAGTAGCTTTTGTCTTTGTGTCATCTTGGACTTGAACACTTACACATAGCAGCTTGGATGCAGCATAATTTAAAATCAATAGTTTTCAGTTTCAGATGCCATTGTAGAAATTTAGTATTCACAGTCAGTCATGATTTAATCAATGAGTGAAAGTGTCAAATAACAGGATGGTTACTGAGATTTAGCGAGTAGTATTCGGGTCATGTGATTCTAACATGGCAGCCCCCATGTCCGGAGCCTCTCCATGTAGAATAAAACAGCTTTTATAAGGTTACTGATATGACTGGAGTCTTCATTTTAATGTAAGTGGTCATGATTGCAAAATTACAATTCATGTCTTTAGGAGTTAAACTTTTTTTAATGAAGAAAAAATGACTGAGTGCACCTTTTTTTGTTATCAACATATTTTATTGATTCCAATGACAAATCAAACAAACAAAACAGGAAACACAGAATCACGGTGCATGAACCTTAATGCCCTCCAACCCCCCCCACCCCCACCCCACCCCACACCCGACACAAACACACACCCCAGTGACTCAACATCAAACCAACAATGACACACAAATAAACAATAAATCTACACAAAGTATTCAGAAAAAATTTATAAATACGAAAAAATTTAAAACAATAACAACGCGCACACGCACTATCTCCCGCCGAGAGCCCTCCATAAAATCCAAATACCTACCCAATTTTTTATTAAATAATCCCGTGTTGCTCAGCCTTCTACAAACCATCTCCTCAAAAGTGGCCACCCTGCCCAACTCCACGCACCATTCCAGAAACGAGGGTGCTCCAGCTGATTTCCATCCCCTAAGGATGACTTGCCTTCCGATCATGACACCAGACAGGACCCAACTATTCATGAACCCATCTCCTGCATCAATTACCATCCCATTGCCTAGAACACAGAGCCTGGGGCAAAATGAAACCTGAGCACCCAACTCATCACAAATAAAATTATGAACCCTCAACCAAAATTCTTGAATCTTTACACACCCCCAAAAAACATGGGTTGTGGCCCCATCTTCTGATTGGCATCGCCAGCAGGCGGGTGTTTCTTTAAGTCTATACAATCTAGAGGGGGTCCAATAGAATCAATATAAAATCACAAGTCGCATCAGATGCACCCTTGCATCTCTAGATGTAGATTTGCTGTTATTAGAATCCTACCCCACACTCCCTCCTCCAATACCAAGTTTAAATCTTTCTCCCATACTCTCTTGAGAGAAGTTAAAGTTCCATCCCCCAGACTCTGAATTAACAGGGAATAATACACTGATGTCACTGAATCACCACTTCCAGAGTATCTGCCACTTTAGGGGGGTGCATGCTACTCCCAAAACAAGAACAGAGCATATGGTGCAGCTGTAAATACCTAAAGAACTGAGATCTGGGAATCCTAAAATGTTGAACCAAACTTTCAAAAGATCTCAACACTCCACTCTCATATAGGTCACCTTACTTGCCTCCCAAGCCACACCCACATAGGATACTGAGGACCAGTTGATCTCCATATAAACATTAATTTCAGCCTTTAACATTTGTTGGAAATCAGGATTTTGCAAAAGGGATACATTAAAGTGGCAGGAGACTAAAATGTTTCCAATTGAGCAATCAACATCTTGACTTATATATCAAGAACAAAAATCTATTCAAGAATAAATCTTATGGACTGATAAAAAAAGGGTATAGTCTAATTTTTTATAGGTATATGGGTTTAAAAGTCTCCAAATATCTGTAAGCCCAAGATTTTGACACATCCTGTGGAGCATCCATGTTGCTCTAGGGGGCTTACAAACTTTTGCTTTACTGTGATCAAGGACTGAGAACATCAAAAAAGATTAAAGTCTTCTCTCGATATTATATCACGAGGGGTGCCATCAACTTGCATCATCTCTTCAAGATCTATAAAAAGACCTGTTATCAGTGTTATGTGCATAAATATTAGCCAAAATCAACCTTTGCCCCTGAATTTCTGCTAAAACAATCATGAATCTTCCTAAATTATCTTTAATCTGTAGATGTTTACTTATCAATGTAATGACTCCCCTGCTCTTACTTGAGCCAGCATTATAGAAAACATGTTCACCCCATATCTTCCCAAATTTTTCAGCTTCCTGCTGAGAAAGATGCATTTCTTGACGAAACACAATATATTTCTTATGTTTAAGAGAATAAATAACCTACCTTCTTTTTATGGGGTGCTCAATCCACTCACATTTCACGTGGAGAGAGACAATCCACTCATATTAACATTTTACATTTTGACATGTTAGAAAAAATAGATTGTGTGTCAAAAATAAAGTTATAAAGACCACATTCCTCATTAGTGCAACAATCAAACCCCGAACTTACCCCGAACCAAAAAATGTGTGCATTAACCCCGGACACAACAGCACCAATCAGCATCATCCCTCTAAACTCAAACAGTTCATGTATACCTACAAGAGTCCCCGTGATAAATTTGCTGTCATATTTCTCATGTCTGGTTGCTATATAATTTTGTGAGACAGAATTACATAACAGAAAATAATCTATAAAACAAACTCCCGCCAATATCCTGAATAAACACAAAGAATGTGTAGATTCATTCACAATACTGTATTGAAGGTGTGTTCCTCAAAAATAAAAATAAAAATTCCTGTTCAGATTCTTCTGACAGTCAAGCGAATTTTCAGTGAGCCGGCTGTTTCATAAGTGCAGCAGATGACCTAATCCTTCCAATGTCCTGCAAAAAATACTCCAGCCAATAGGAGGCATAAACACAAAGAATGAGCAGATATGTCCACAATGCTCCCGAAGGAGTGTTAATTCCCAAAACATTCTCCAGCAGTTTCCTCGGACGGTCAATTTTATGTTCAGCGAGACAAACTCACTTGGAGGCAATGTGAGAAACACACTATGACTATGACAGTCCATCAAAAAGAAAAACATTGCTTGTTGTGGGCATGTAAATATTTTGCAGCAATCCTTTGTATCTATTCTCAATTAGAGAATAGGAAACATCAGTGCTATAGCGATCCTCCATAGAGGAAACATCAGTGCTATAGCGATCCTCCATAGAGGCAAAAGATTCATGAAGGAGTGTTACTACACAAAACAAACTCTAGCCGCTAGGCAGAGCCAACACAAAAAGAAACAAAAATGGCCAGTTCTGTCTGGAGGAATGGGCCAAAATTCCAGCAACTTATTGTGAGAAGCTTGTGGAAAGCTACCCAAAACGTTTAACCCAAGTTAAACCATTTCAAGGCAATGCTACCAAATACTAACAAAGTGTATGTAAAGTGATCAAATAAATAAAAGCTGAAATAAATAATTCTCTCTAATATTATTCTGACATTTTAAAATAAAGTAGTGAACCTAAAATACCTAAAACATTGAATGTTTTCTACGATTAAATGTCAGGAATTGTGAAAAACAGAGTTTAAATGTATTTGGCTAATGTGTATGCAAACTTCTGACTTCAACTGTATGTTTATGTACAGTATGTATCTTGATGTGTGCATGCATGAGTTTGTGTATCTCCTTAAAGGAGACACTGACAGCCTCCATCACCATTTCCTTTCATTGTATGGAAAAAATATTAAATGAAAGTGAATTGTGATCTGCTTTTGTGATGCATGGAAGAGATTCCTATGAGTTTGAAACAACATGATTGTGAGTAAATTAATTTTCAGAATTTTCATTTTTGGGTGGACTACCCCTTTAAGTTCATACTGTATGTCAGTGTGCGTGCTTTGATTGAATGCATTTCTGAATGTGTTTTGCTTATTTGTGCGCAGGGTGTGTGTATGCACATGCCCGCCTTGCACTCTATGCATGTCTCATTGCAGCACAAAACTTCACATGACATCAATCTGAATCCAAGGAAATAGTGATCTCATTACAGGCATCTTGTTCCTGATTAAAACCTGCCGTGGCCACCAGTGCCACACTCTCTCTCCCCTCCCTTTTTCTTTTTTTTATTCTTTTTACATCCAGGCCCACTAGTCCTTGGCACAAATAAATATATGCTTAGTGGACATATTACTCATACATTTATTTGCACTCATGACAATTAACACAGGGAAAAAGCGGGTCACGGATGAAAGATCTAAGGAGCATGGATAAAAAAATGAAAACAAAGCAAGAAAAAATGGATGATGTCAGAGGCCCTTAGAATGAGTTATGATGTCATAGCAAAGAGTGACAAATGAAAGTCATGTGATGAAGAAACCATTAAGGGCAAATGAGGAGGGGGAAACACAGAGAGAGAGAGAGAGAGAGAGAGAGAGAGAGAGAGAGATAGAGAGACACATTATTTCACATGTTCAGTATAAACACAAAATGAGAGGAAATTGTAAGAGTGAAACAGGTGAAAGTGAGAATGAGAGACAAAGAGGTTGTACACATTCAGTGTGGGAGAAATAGTGAAAAGGGAGAGAGAGACTTAAAGACTGAGCGAGAGAGATAGCGGTCTGATCTGTCTTCATTATCCTCCACTCTGCAGTCTCCCTACACAGAGATCATAAATCTCAGCCCCCAGCACACTTCACTGACAATGAAACACAAACACTGCTAACCTCTGACCTCCCTACTGCTACTGACACACAGACACTTACTCACTCACACACACATGGAGAATGACAGTACATACAGTAATATTATTTGGAACTGGGTAAACTATATGCTTAGACAAAACTCTAACAGAAAGTAAACCTAAATTCCAAATGCCTCACAATTTGAGATGGTTAGATAAAAGGACACTCTTCAATTATCTAATCTCAATAGAATGTTTAGTTGAGACCAGTTGTAAATGCACGTACATATCAACCTATGAAAATCAACCTAGGAATGTCAAACCCAACCTGGTCTTAAAGAATAATGTTACTATTCCTAAATTTTTGCAAAATGATTTTACATGGCTCGTTGTACAAATTGCAAAAGATTTACCTAACCCTACGAGCCACAAGTGGCACTTTTCTTTCTTTGCTCGATTTACTTTTCTGAGCTTGCTTTCCACGGCAGTTTTGTGCATCCTCAATGTGGGTGGGATTATAGGCTGATCGTCATAGTTGCGTCGCCCCATCCAGCTCTCGTTGGATCCTTTCCTCAGCTACTAACGAGAGGAACATCTGCACCTTGTTTATTGACCTCGGTGTGGTTTTGCGCAAAGACAATTCTCTCTGAACAATCAGTGATCTGCAGGGTTTTGACTTCACATTTATTATCGGCTCGGCTCGGCTCACTTGGAACCTCGACCGAGGTGGTACTAAAAAATGACCAGGTACCGGGTACTATCCACAGTGGAAAACCCCCAAAAAGCAAGCAGAGTTGAGTCGAGTCGAACCGTGCTACGCACTGGAAAAGCCCCAAAGGTGTGTCGTCCCAGATGCGGAAGTGAGCGGATAGTTTCTACGTTGAACCTATTTTTTGCCATGCAGCTAGATTTTGAACTGAGTAGCTCTGGGTGCAGTAGACAACAAAACAAAAAACAGGAGATTGTAGAAAAGACAAAAGCAAATGAAAAATATTTAAACTGAACCGACAGTAAAGTACAATTTATAGGTCCGCACACAAACAAACCCAAAATGACTAAATAAAGGAAAGAGTAAATAAATAATCTGCAAGATTATTGCCTGAGTTATGTACTATATATAGTTGTATAAAGGCTTTAAAACATTAGCCAATCATGACCAAGTACACTTATAAACAAGTGCACGTGCCTCATTTAGATTTGCAAGGCCACAACTATGGACGATACCAGACTGATTGTGGGGTCGTCAATTACACTCTCTCAAAACATTATAATTGATATCCCTATAGAAGAAAATATTTGCTGTAGGAACCTAGAGAAACTTTAGTTTTCTCCGCACAGCCACAGCTCTGTTTTACAGAAGAGAAACCCCAACTCGCCCACTGTGAAATTCCAACCCTGCTCTCGGAGTATGAGTGAATCAGGCATAACACTTTCACTATGGTGCATGACTTGTAAAGCAATACATTTTAATGTTTGAAAATGTTTTCTCTTCTTTTACTTTTTTGCACTTTATTATCATTCAATAAAACACAGATGCAATGATTGATGTATGTCCTCATGAAATCCGAGACTCTGTCCTTGAAATCCGAACACAAGTGGTCAAAAGAGACGACCAGGTGTAATGATGATATGTCTCACTTTTACACTTGTGATCGGATCACCCAAAACACTCGTTAATACCAGTGTACACAATGGTCATGTAGTTGATACATCCAGTCTGCGATCAGTCATGTATTGTGCACACTAGCATGACAGATAGCAAGACTGTGAGGCGCAGGGTGCCGACTGCAAGTTGTGCAGGGTACACTATGCTTAAGCTGGGATAGGAGAAAGTATTTAAACATTGGGGAAAAATAATAAAACACATTTAAATTAGGATTGGCGATATTAAACAATCATAAGATTTGCATTTCATAGTGTATACATTTTGAAAGATAATTTGCATATTTCTGTAGAGTGTGATACGCAGATAAAGCTTTACTGTGAGCTGTGTAACGTCAGGTTGTGTGGCAAAGCAAACCACTTCCTGATGACTTGTGTACTGAAACCTGATGCCAACTCTGCTGAAGTTTCCTACTGCTACACTGTTTAAAAAGAGGTTTATGTCAGCAAAGGAAATCTCTTCCATTTTCAATGTTTAAAATGTTTGTAAATGCTAATCCGTATATTTAAAGTTGTTTCATGCGCCACTAACCTGTCAAGATATCAGAATATCAACATATGTAAATAATTATCAATACAAAATGTGTTTCATTCTGTTTTTTTTTTTTGCTTTCATTGGTTTGTAAATGCTTTATTACACTTGTTTAATCACACATACAAAACCAAGGTTTAAAGGGATTGTTTAACCAAAAATTTTAATTCTCTGATTATTTACTCACCCTCATGCCATCTCAGATGTGTATGACTTTCTTTCTTCTGCAAAACACAAACAAAGATTTTTAGAAGAATATTGCAGCTCTGTTGGTCCATACAATGCAAGTGTATTGTGGCAAGAACTTTGAAGTGCACAAAAAGCGCAAAAAGGCAGCGTAAAAGTAACCCAGTGGTAAAATCCATATGTTCAGATGTGATTTGATAGGTGTGGGTGAGAAACAGATCAATATTTAAGTCCTTTTTTTATTGTAAATCTACAATCTTTTGTTTGTACATATCGCCGCCATGGGCAGGGAGGATAATTTATAGTAAAAGAAAAGACTTAAATATTGATCTGTTTCTCACCCACACCTATAAAATCACATATCACAGGATATGGATTTAACCACTGGAGTCTTATGGATTACTTTTAAGCTGCCTTTGTGTGCATTTTTGACCTTCAAAGTTCTGGCCACCATTCACTTTGCATTGTATTGACCTACAGAGCTGCAATATTCTTCTAAAAATCTTTGTTTGTGTTCTTCTGAAGAAAGAAAGTCATACACATATGGGATGGCATGAGGGTGAGAAAATAATGAGAGAATTTTCATTTTTGGGTGAACTATCCCTTTAACCTGGATGTGCCACCTTTCATAAGCTTCAGATGGCACAGTCAAAAAGGAGCCAGTTAAGGTGTGTCTTCACAGTGAGGTTTTTGGGGGTTTCTTTTAACCAAAGCCAGTGCCGGATGGCAGCTTTAGTAAGAACGCCCAGAACCACAAACAAGCCAGCGCAGAAGTGTTCCATGCAAAAACATAAACTGCTCACTGTACTGATTTTTTGTACCCCCAAAAAAACGGTTTATTGTACAGTGTATGGCATATATACAGACACACCCTTGGTACCACAAAGTTTGGAAGCTCACATATACTGTATTTACAGATTCCTCCCATCAAAAAAAGTTCTCCAACTTTTAATAATAATAAAAAAAAATGGAGGGGGAATATCATATGCTATGTTCACACAGGCAGAATAATGCCAATCTGACTCAAATCTGTTTAGGTTTTTGTAGTTTGAACAGGACAAAAACACACACACACACACACACACACACACACACACACACACACACACACACACACACACACACACACACACACACACAAGCCTGATCCAAACAACATTCGTAGGTGGCTGAATGCGTCTCAGTGTGAGCGGTCAGATAGAGACATTTGGGCACTTTTGAATTGGGCCACTAAGCAATCACCCCAGAACACTTGCATCATGGAGGAGAGTTTTGCACAGGCAAGCAGCAATCACGTTTATTTTTTTAGAAAATGGAGAAAGCAAGTGGTAAATATATTCTTATTATTATTCATGAAGACGCTGTGCAGCCTACCTGAGAATGCATCTACTGTACATAATGCTTTACATTTCTAGTTTCCACCACAGCCTATGTTTATGCTACACCATATTCCTACAAGAAACACTGTGGAATGGTGTGAGGAAAAGGACTTGTGTTAATGAGGAAAAACTGTATCCAGCACTGACAAAATGAGATCCTCATTGGCATTCCAACATCATGTGCTACTTTGTGCATGCCACTTTTTTGAATACAGAAAACAGAGAAAGAGTTCATGGAGTGAGAGAAAGAGATTGAGGGGGAGGGAAATAAAGAGGCAGAGAATTAAAAACAGAAATTTAAGCTTTCAGTGCCTCTGTTTCTTCCCTCTAGGCATTTTGTGGTTTGTGAAAAATGTGCTGTATATTTGAAGGGTGGAGTCACGTGACCCAGACAGGGCTCATGAATCAGAGCGCATAATTATTTCTAAGAGAGACGAAAAAAGAGAAAAAGGGAGGGAGGGAGAGAGAGAGAGAGAGAGAGAGAGAGAGAGAGAGAGAGAGAGAGAGAGAGAAACGACCGTGTAGAGTGAAAGAGACTCCGCTGAACGAAGAGAGCGCGACTTCCATCATTTTTCGTAGAGACTCAAGCGTCCCTCGCGGTGCACAGTCGGAGCGGGTGAGTTGAACTTTCGCAGAACCGATCAAACGATGCTTTTATTAGTTTACTCTCTCCTTTTCTGCTTTTCCGTCCAGATATGAGACAAATACAAACTGAGAGACTGTATGATTTCATATAAATTAAGTAGATGCAGCAGACCGTCTTAAAAGGCAACTAGATGATGAAAGGATCGGATTGATCGCGACTTTCGGTACACTCGATTCTGTTTAATTCATCTGACTGTAGCGCGTGCTGTGCGTGTGCATGCATTCGCGTACGTGCGACGTTGATATGTCGCGTGCAAGAGTTTTTTGTATCCCTGATGTGTTTCAAGCGATCAACTGTTAACGATTTTGTTCTTATACATTCCTTAACTTGAAGAGTTTGTTGTATCTTGGCATGTGTAAAACATTACAGGTATGCCCCCCCCTCCCCAGACTTTAAGTATTTCTCATAGTCCTGTGGCTTAAAAGTAAGCATGTGTGTGTAAATATGATATTAGTTTGGTGACTACAGTGAAAAAGTTTTCTCTCATCTCAATGTGTAAAAATGTTGTCTGGTAACTTAAAACAGTATACGTTGTGTGGTAGATTATAAATGGACTGGGTATATCAAGGTAGTCTACATTGTGTTATATAAATGAAATACCTTTTTACTGGTCAGATCAGGTAAAATAGAAAACAAATGAAAGCAACTGCATTTTTTTATACAGAGCAATCACATTGAACAAATATTAAGGAACACAAACAAAAAAAAGTAACATAAAATGGATATAAATGCACAAATCAACGTGGTCACAGGGCTTTTTTCTGATGCTTGTATTACCTGGTAGTTTGAACCAATGCTATGAATGTAGCACCTGTTCTTTGTCCATGCTTTTTTGTACTTTTGGTTCAGTCTTCAGTCTAAATGCTTTTGGTCCAAACATGCATTCTTGTCTTTTGCAAAATTTTCTCAAGTTTGTATGTTTTTTCGCAGTTTATCCCAGCAGTGTCACAGCTGGCAGTGATTTATGACTTTTCCCCAACATGTTACGTGTGAGATTTTTTACAAGTTGAGACATTTTTTTTTAGTTTATGCCAGCAATGTTTAGTACTGTCAACGCTGGCTGTGATTTATGGCATCTTTAGTTAATACATCCAAACACAATCTGTGCAGAGGAGAAGACTGAACGTGTAAAGCCATTCAAAACAACAGACTTACTCCAGTCCACACACATGCACACAAATGCTTTTTTTTCTTCTTTAAATGAGAGAGCAATGGGCCAGCCCTTTTCTGTCTCGAGCTGTTTATGTCTCACAGATCAGCTACATGAGTTTACATGAATTCAGACAAAAGAACCAGAGACTAGGAAAAACAAACTATTGTCAGACCAGATATTCACGTTCCACCACAACCAAAACTCCCACTTTGACTCGAGTGGGACTGAGGAGTCTGTTGTCAGCTGTAGAGTAATTTTAATGTAATACAGGAGTGTCTTAATGTGTTTGGGTAAACTGCTGTCATTATACACTTAAATGTATATTATCCCTGTTGGGTGACAATGTTTCTTTTTTTACCCGCTGTGTATTTACCCACCCTAACCATAGTAGATTGACAGTTTTTACTCCTCAATCTATTTATAGTTTTTATGATAGGCCTATACACCCAACCCTACCACCCACCTATTTGTTCTTTAATATTACCATTTTCACATTGTAGAATTATAGTAAAGTGATCAAAACTGTAAAACTGCTTTACTATCTGGTCCAACTTATCCATAAAAAAATAAATAATAATAATAATAATAATTTCAAGCATTTAAGCATTGCCCTGTATATGAAAAGGTTTTTTAACATGATGAGAAATTGCATTCAGTCCAAACTTTTGAATGGTATTTTGCTTCTGTCTTTTTTATGATTTTAAAGGAATATTCCAGGTTCAATACAAGTTAAACTCAATCAAAAGCATTTTCGGCATAACGTTGATTACCCAAAAAATATTTCGACTTGTCCCTCATTTATGTAATCATGGTTACAGTAAAACACTTACAGTGGAAGGGAATTAAGCCAGTCCATCAACGTTAAAATACTCACTGTTTCAAAAGTATAGCCACAAGATGTAAACATTATACATGTTGACATGATTTAAATGTGATAAAATCACTTACTTAACTTTATCTGTGTAAAGATATATCCAATATTACAACTTTGTTGCATACAACCCAACATTGTAAACACTGTAAGTGATTTTATCTCACTAATATCAAGTAGAACAGAGATTTTAACACATCAAAATAATGTTAACATGTAAAATGTACGTCTTGTTACTATACTTTTGAAAGTGAGTGTATTTTTATGTTTATGGACTGGCCCCATTGACTTCCATTGTAAGTGTCTTACTGTTACCACGATTTTTAATTTTCTTTTCAATACACGAGGGATGAGTTGAAAATCTTTTTTTTGGTAATCAGCTATATGCTACAAATAGTGTCGATTGAGCTTAACTTATATTAAACCCTGAGCGTTCCTTTAAGTATGTTGAATAGCTTTGATTTTGACTTGTGGCTTGGACCGTGCACATTACTCGTTGAATGTATGAGATGGTTTCACAAAGACACTTGTATGGTTAAAACAACCCCTGACTGTCTGTCTAGATCCCTATTTTACTCCTGTCTTTATAGTTCTCTCATCTTATGGATGTGTCATGGCACGGAATCATAAATCCAGGCGTTTATCGCTGACTCTCACAGGAATTTTTGGGGGTAAACGAACATAAGTGGTAGGGAGGGCGCAGGTGGTCTATGGGGGATCTGGTTTAGGGGGTGGTTGTTCATTGTCTGTAATTATAACAGAAACCATCAGATCACTGTTTCCCTTTTGCAGGTGTGGAGGGATGTGATGTTGTGTGTAAAGTATGTAAGCCAGGTATATAAGACTATGTTTCAGGCTGTGTGTGTGAAACATCTTTTTATAGAAATTCCTGTGTTTGTCAGGAGCTTTATTAATGTGTACTCTATGTGTGTACTCTATGTGTGTGTGTTTATACTCATGAATGTGAATTTCCTGTGCCAGTGCTACTGAAACGAGAGCCATCTATTACCTTCTATTGCCCTGATTAAATAAACTATGTTCATCTGAAATGGCTAGTTTAGCTCAGCAGCCATCTCATTTGTTTTTATAAATCGGATTTCTTGTCTGATTACTTCACGTAATAAACCACAACTACAATTTAGCTACGATCATGCTAATGCTCTGACCCTTAACCAATTATTTAACCTTGTTTCCCACAGAGAAATTCTGCAAGCATAAATAACATCACTTGCCGGGGTCTTTCTTTCTCGGTTCAAACGTTTAATACCTCTTTTAAGTGAGTAATTGACCCAAAAATACAAAATCTGCAATCATTGACTCACCCTTATGTTTTTTCAAACCCGAATTACTATTTTTGTTAACCTCAGTCACCATTTACTCTCATTGTCTCTTTTATCCATGCTAGGAAATTGAATCATGACATGATGTTATGATTAAATCATAACATTCTCTCCTTTTTTTTTTTCATGGAAGAAAGTCATTTGGAACAACATATGGGTAAGTAATAACAGAATTTTTATTTTTGGGTCAACGGCCCCTTTAAACAAGGTTTTTTCCACGTTGTGCTGTTTATCTGTTTTTGCAATGTGACTTCACTCACCTTGTCCACATCATGGAACGGAACTGTCACAACCGGTGTGGCACTTTGAGTTTTCGTCCTCTTCATCTTTTCCTTCACTCTTTCCATTACTCTCTCTCTCTCTCTCTCTCTCTCTCTCTCTCTCTCTCTCTTTATTTGCAACACTCTTCCATGTGTCATAAACTTGCCAAAGCCTTGAGTAACACATTTAAAGTTTTCATAGCATTTTGAGTCATAGCGTTACAACTGATTCCAAGTGACAACGGTACGTTACACCTGTTTTCAATTAGGGTTGCCACTGTCCCGTAAAATATGGGACATTGATATTAGTTGGAAAATGTTCCTATGGTGGGTAAAGGACCGTCCGAAAAGTCCAAAATTTTTTCTATATAAATGTTCAATAAGATCAAACAATGTATGAATAAATTTTTTATTAATAATGCATATTAACTTTGTGGAGGATGTGGTTATGTATGTGACCCCCCCCCATTTTAAAGTGTCGCTTATTTTAAATCTTTAAAAGATAAACACATAACATGGTAATAGTTCTTGCTTCATTTAGACTCAGACATTATTAAAATATTGACTTGTGGTTCAATATGTTTTTTATTCACTAATAAGAACCGACTAAAAAGAGTCGTTCGATAGAAAGCTCTGTATGTTTTTAACTGTAGATTCAAGGGAACCAGCTCATAATTGTCACTCCTTCTGAAATCGACTCTCGTCAAGAGTATTTTAGCATGGTGTCCTGTCTGCACTGGCAGAGGAATGCACATGCGAGAACCGTTAATGTAACTGAAAGTCATTTGGCTCTGATATTCTTTTTTTTTTTTTTTTTTTTTACAAAATGGAGCTGGCTCTGAATAGGACCGTGTGTAATTTCTGCACCACTGGCATTGCCAAATTGCAAAAATGTGTTTTCAAACAGGTGTCCTGAACACACCTTTTTTACCAGTGGTCACAAAAACAAATAGACCACAAACTTGCACCATTAGTTGAGCCAATGTTGCCATGTCGAGGTGTTCGGAATTCCCAAACAAACAGACCAATGTTTTGATAACACAAACACTTTTCAGCAAAATCAGCCTAACTTATAGTTGTATCTGCTTATTGTGATGGGATAGAAAAAAGTATTTTAAAGGAATATTCCAGGTTCAATACAAGTTAAGTTCAATCAACAGCATTTGTGGCTGTATAGCGGAGGAGGGCGGGCCGGACTGGAATGACGCACGCCCGGTCCCCAATCAGCCTGATGAGGCGCGCGAGGGATAAAGACGGCCGGTGACGACAGTTCGAGAGAGAGAAAATTACAGGCAGCTGGCCTGTATGTGTTTATGTTTGTGTGTTTTTGTTTAAGTTTATCATTAAACTTTATTTATATTTTCAAGCCGGTTCTTACCTCCCCATCTTAACCCCTTTACATTGGTGCTGAAACCTGGGAGGGAGGAGGGATGCCCGTCGCAGAGTCCTCGACACTGCCGTCCACCCAAAGGTGCGAGGGGAGCACCGCTGCCATACGCCGGGGACAGAGTAGCCCAACTGCCCAGATGTGGGGTACAGCCGCTGTCTGCGGTGCGAGTGGGGACTGGACTCCCCGACCGCCTGGCGCAATGGAGCCGCTGCCAGGGGCGGAGGAGTGCCCTTCCATCCCCCAGAAATGCGGAGGGGTCGAGAGAAGACCGCCATCCGCAATGGAAGGAGGGAACCAACTCCCTGACCGCTTGGGGCGGTAGGGCCGCTGGGTGGTGTTCTGTCCGCTGGGGGTCGGCGTTCTGACTCCGGTCTGCCCAGGGAGGGCAGCTGCCCTCCGCCTGAGAGGGTGAAGGAGCGTTCGAGGACGACCCCGGTTGACAATATAAATAAAGTTTAAAGATAAACTTAAACAAAAACACACAAACATAAACACATACAGGGCAGCTGCCTGTAATTCTCTAAATGTCGTCACCGGCCACCTTTATCCCCATCAGGGACCGGGCGTGTGTCCTTCCAGCCGGCCCCGCCCTCTTCTGCTCTGCAGTAGCATAATGTTGATTACCACGAAAAATTCACTTTCATTGTAAGTGCCTTGTAAGTTTTTTTAAAGAAAAGGAGGGGAGAGTCAACATTTATTTTTATGGTAATCAATATTATGTCACAAACGCTGTCAGTTGATCTTAACTTGTATTGCACCTGGAATATTCCTTCGAAAAAATAAAAAATAAATACTTTTGAGTCATAGCTTTACAACCAATTCCAAGTGTGACTTGCGCATGTGTAAAATAATATAATGTAAAAATAAGTGACAATGACAGTATTACGACCTCTAGATTGGCTCTACAATAAGAGGATCTGTCCAAACCACTGGTTATTTCACAATTAATTTGGATTTTTGATGCTTTAAATTATTACTTTGGGGGCAAGATATACCCAAGTGGTATGATAGATATTATTGCATTGTCAGTTTTGTATGGTGATTGGGTGTGAAGAATGTTTGCCGGGTGCCAGGATAGGGCTCCGTGTCAGACATGGTTTAAATTACGTGATATGTGACTCCCAAGTAGAAGATCATCTATCACTCCTAATGTTGTACTACCATTTGCCCTGTCAGAAGGCAGAGGAATTCAAATGTGTCAGTTTTATCTCCAACAATAAAAAGGTTTATGAAGGGCTCTCTCGGAAATGACTGCCTCATGACAATGATATGCTTTGTTTAATTTTGCAGCAGTCCAATTTGGCAAGGTTATATTTTAATTTTGTAAAACACTGACAGCAGTGTAACCATTTGTACCCCTGTAGTCTAGTGCCGCTAGGATAGTGGACATGTAAGATGTCAAGAAAATATGAAACGTAAAAAAAATAAACTTAAAAAAGATATCTTTCTAAATGTAAATGCGTGTTAATGATGTCTAGCCTTTGAACCTTCAGTAGGGTCTTTTTGACCCTCTTCATGACCATATGACTCTGCCTGGAGGTTCCTCTGCCACAGCCAGACTTTCCACACAAAGCGTCTCGCCTTCAAACATCTTTCTTCAATTGAATGCACACAGATTTCATTTAAAGTTATGGCACACAGTGCTGTTATGATTTCACCAGTGTCTTATTGTAATGTCTCCCATGCACAACAAGAAGACAAATTGTTTTACCCATCATGGTTTTGAGTGTAAACATCCCTCGGACACATGTGCTCATATTTTATACAGGATACAACAATTATTTGTTTCCCAGAAAGTATGTAAACTACAAGCAGGTCTCTTTTTATTATCAGATGTGGTTTGCATTTGATTTAGCCTACCTTTTGTTGTATTTAGTTTTCTTAAACTGGTGTCGTTTTTATGAAGCATTTAGCCTAGTTTCTATACTGTAAATAATTAACATTTTATCCAAAGTGACTTAAGGCTAGGTTATTCTTTTTTTTCTCCATGTCGTTCTGGAAAAGTACTATACTTTTGGCTTGGTGTTCATTAAAATAAGTGTGATTAGTAGAAAGTTATGTTGGCTTTACTTGCTCAAACTGCCATAATTGGAGGTGAACCATTTCTATTTGCTTATTAAGTGAGCTTTGATACCTTACGTAGAAGTTTCCAGAGCCCTTACCCACAAGACGTTTGATCTGAATCCATATGCTCCATGGTCTTGGTGGAAATTTCAAGGCCTTAACTTGTGCTGCTATACAGAGCCTTTGTCTTTTGTGGGCGGTTGAGGACATAAGGTTGGAGGTGTCAATCTATCTAAGCGCTGATTGACAGCAGGAAGACTAATGTGGAAAGTTAAAGTAGCTTTTAGAGTAAAGCACCATGAGCTTAGAAAATGAGGAGTGGAAAAATCCGGAGTGTAGACAGGAAATGAACCCAAACCGCTGTACCATCCCAAATCCGTCACCGCTCTGGTGGAAGAATGGCTTGCGGTTTTCGCCAGGCAAAAGGAAAAAAATAACTCCCTATTGGCTCCAGCAGTTAATGCCTTCTGTGATGCTTGGGTTATTTTTACTTTTTTATGTGTGGCAAGTAAAGCTGAAGTGTGTGGTTTCTGCACCACTGGTGCCACCAAATGAAATTGCAAAGATGATGACTGTTTTCAAAAAGGTTTCCTGAACACTCCCCCTGTCTATCATTTGTAGGAACAAAAAGATTGTCCTACCCCAAACTCACACGATTGCTTGAGCCAATGTTGCTGTTTCAGGATGCTCAAACAAACAAACAATGTATGCTCCCATCTCTTTAAAATAAAATCTAGATTACCACCTGCTTTCCTCGGGCGGTAGTAATGCTAAATTGGGATATGTTTGCAAGGAAGATTCATGAAAGGAATGACAATTATTTACTTTAAATACTCAAGATGCAGCGCTGTTTCAGTGCTGATTGAGCCTGCTTAAACTAGATTGTGGTTGATTAGGGAATAATATGCTGAAAGTGTATTCAGGTGTCTCTGTATATTTAGCTGATACAAATAAATTACATACTACACCTTTTAAGGACAATTTTGTGATGGCTCAACAGTTAGGTCTCGATATTGTTATTTTCAAGAGGGAATGTGATACCTTCAGTAGGAGGGACACATGATCCGTGAGAGGTAATTCTCTCCTGAGTGAAATGGATACTTTGTCTCTAAACACTACCTGCTCACCCTTTCACAGTGGCAAACTTTAGGACTTCAGAGGGGAGTATACGTCACCAACATGGCTCAGCCCAGCTCTGAGGAACCATGAATCACATTGAACTGATCCTGTCAAAGATACACAGTGCATCACCCAGCAATGCCATGAGTATTTTCTCTCTCTTTCTGTCTAGCTCAATCTTTCTTTCTTTCTCTGTGGCTAATAGGCCTCAGCATGCTCCGCTAATGATGTGTTTGTTCTGTGCGGAGAAACAGTGGTGAAATCAGGCTTTTGGAAAGTCCCAGCCTGTTCTTCTAATCCCAGCAAACGCCAGTGGTGGGTGCCCGCTGTTGGCCCCCCTCTTGGCCCTATTGGACTGCCACAGCAGGCAAGAGGAGAGTTTGAATTGAGCATATGTGTGAGGGTCAGCCAGAGAATAGCAGTAAAGGGAGAACATGTGTGCATGCATTTACACATATGTGTGTGTGTGTGTGTGTGTGTGTGTGTGTGTGTATATATGAATGCGCCCCAGGGGCCCTTGCCAGAGAGAGAGAGGGCAAGGACCTGAGAATGAGCTCACTTTCGGCTCAGCCTACCTTCTATAAAAGTAGAACATACTCTATAAAACTCTTTGCCGATGTGACTCATGAAAATACACAGGCGCCAAGTGTTTTATTAATTCATTATTGTGTTTGGGAAAACTCTAAGAACACAGATCCCTTTTCAATCAGTTCATTTTCAAAAAGCTGCATGCGATTTGGATTTTCTCCTGCTCCCCTTTTTTTCTCCTTCTTTTCCACTATTTTTCTGCTCTTTCTTTTTCTCTCCCTTTCTCCATCCCTTTTTTTTTGGGTGTTATTTTGATGTTTTTCTCTACTCACCCCAGTGTCCCTCCTTTTGTTTCTTAATGCTCGTACTTCTGTCAGAGTCAGAAGTCAAAAGTTCAGAAGACTTAATAATAATAATAATAATAATAATAATAATTCCTTACATTTATATAGCGCTTTTCTAGGCACTCAAAGCGCTTTACATAGTACAGGGGGAATCTCCTCAACCACCACCAGTGTGCAGCATCCACTTGGATGAGGTCTAAATTAAGGCAAGGTCTAAATAGTTTTCCATGCACTCTTTTTTTTTATTCCAGTTCTTTTTCCTATCCTTTGTTGTCTTGTTGCTGTAACACCCGATTTTCCATCCTGTGATCAATAATCACAATCGAACTGAATCAAACTGAATTGTAACTTATTTTACGCTGTATTATTTTTCCTACTGGTCTTTTTCTTGTTGCTGTCGTGCGATCAACAGTCATAATCATCTTGTTATGTCAGGTTTGGAGAGAATAAGGACCCAAATGCAGAGTGCAAATGAAAGGGATTTATTAATCCAAAAAATAAACTTGAAAAAGTGAAAAAACTGGACAGCTTCAATGACCCCAGGAAACAGGACAGGCTCGTCGATGGCCTCGGAGAACTGGACAAACTCGATGACCATAGAGAACAGGGCAGGCTCATCGATGGTCGTCATGGTCAGGAGCGCTGGCAGGACCTGGGGAACGGCCTCCTTTGACGCTGGCAGGGGAACGGACTCCGTGGATGCTGGCAGTGACTGGGGAATGGCCTCCATGGCTGTGAACGCTGACAGCGACTGGGGAACAGTCTCCATGACCGTGAGCGCCGACAACAATTTGGGAACACACTCCGTGGCTGTGAATGCTGGCATTGACTGGGGAACGGCCTCCATTCAAGGGCATATCCCCACATGGATTTGTCCTGCTGCAGTACCCTGCACAGCTTCTTGACATGCTCTGCATGCTGACGAGCAAGTATGACACAAGACTGAGAGACACGTGGCAATACAGAAACAAAACAAAGCCACATGCTCTCACAAGACACAGACACCCAAATGGCAAGAGACCAAGACAATAGACAACATGCGCTCATGCCAACCTACAGATAAGACGAGAGAATGCTCAGCAATGCTAGCAAAGCAATGCCATGCATTCTCACACTAGACAAAACCTGAGCATACATCACGAGGCAAACACCACGCAATGCACGTAACAGGGGACAAAACGAGACAGGACACCTGTGCGAGAGTTCGGCCACAAATAAATCCGAGACCTCAGACCGAAGTGACCGAACATCAGCACAATGTGAAGACAGTTCGCGACCCGGGCACGCAGCACAAAGTGAATGCAACGTGCGTTCGTGGTCACGAAAGACAGACACAGATTATTGACAGGAGTGAATCCTGCCAAGATAACATAAGTGTAATGCACTCAAGCCAACAAAAGACAAGTCATGGAGCATGAGTGTCCGGATCCCGACACCAAAACCGAAAATGACCCAGACGGGGAAGTCAGGATCCAGACACCATTCTCCGGGCATGAAACACTGTGATGAATAATCCCAAAAATAATCATAATTGGAATCATTGGAATTCCAATTATAATTGGAATCACAATAATCATAATTGGAATTGGAATTTTTCCATCCTGTGATCAATATTTGTAATCTTAAATCATCTTTATTACCTTAATCTTAATCTAGACAAAAAACGTGAATAGAATATCTTGTCTTATCTTACAATTGTTTTGTTTCACCACAATAATATCTTATATTTTATCCCTTGCATAAACAACAGTTGAAACTAAGCATTTCAATGTAAATGTTGGGTAAAATGCCTGGTGGATTTTAAACAAGCAGCTCCTGGCCTTGAGTAATAGAGAGGAAAGTGTGATTCTGATATCATCTTATTATAATAGTCAGTAACTATTTTAGTTTAACAAATAGTGAATTTAGCTTAAGTGTGGACGACTGCCCTCCTCTGCGATTGCGAAAAGGTTTTATTTGATAGCTCTTTGGTCTCCAGGGTAAACACGTTGATTTTGCCAATGTGTGGTTTTGAATGGTAAGCATTAAATGATATCTGTTACATATGGAACAGTTCTGAGGGGTCACGGACGGAGCTGGAGCTGGAGGGGGTTTGGGGAGAGGGGGCAATGTGGGCAGTGATGGGTTTGAGGGCACATAGATGCAGATGAAAACCAGACAGAGAAAAAGAGATGGAGGGGGGTGATGGCAAGCCTTGTTGTGGCTGCTTAGGGGCGTGTGCCTATCTGAAGAGCTCCTTCCTTAGACGTGGCCACCCGAGCTTGGATGCACATGTGGAAGAGTTTACTGTAATGGAACTCTAAATTAGTGGTGGTTTGAAGCTGCCTGCAGCAATAGGCTGTAATTAACTGGCTCTGCTGAAAGAAACAGAACCAGAGAGAGACTGGGAGGGAGAGTGTGTTTAGTATGTGTGTGTCTGTGTTGGACAGATGTGCATACTGGAGCCATGGAAGAAAGGGGCACATTGGGATAGAAAAATATTTGTTTTAGTATGTTTAATGCATTAGATTCTTATAAAAGATGCTCTTTGAACTAGATTTACGTGTGTGTGACTTGGAAAGAGATTTCTTTGGGCTTCGTTGTGTGGATTACAGTAGATCAATGTGCATTTGTTATGGAGCGAGAGCACAGTATTCCAGTATGTGTTCAGGTGCGAGGGTTTTTATCCGACAGTGAGAAAGAAACCATTTGAATGTGTGTCTTGGAAAGCCCAAGCTTCTTTCCTGGCTAGAGAGCCGCCCCCCTAGTGCCCCCCAGTGCTCGTACTCAGTCACTGAATCTGCCTCCTTTTTTCTCCACTCGAAGTGTGTTTATGCCGAGTTCATGAGCAGAATTTTTCCCTTGCTTTAAGCCCTTATTCACAAACCACAGCGCTTCCAAAATGCAAAATTCTTTAGCTCAGCTCATTTTTCAAAAACCACATTTAAACAACAAGCCGCCAGCACCACCCACTCATAAAAACACTCAAGGGAGAGGGGATCAAAAAATGGACAAAAAAAGAGGGGTTCTGTCAGGAAAATTTCCTGGTCATATTTAACCCCAAATCACTGCACAATATATATATAAATTAAACCTGCATAAAGAACTGCATTTAGGAAGAGTTTTTGCATTGTGACATTATTTTAGGACTCTTAACAATATTTTACCCCCAATTCATTATCGTAATGCCTCCGGACATTTTACTTTTACTATTCCCATTGTTTTCAAAGATCATTACCGTAATATAGTATTTTTTTTTTTTACTGTTTTGCTTAAAAAAAGATATAAGATAGAAATAATTGTACAAATTATTTTTTTATTCAAACTGGCCACAATGAAAGGCAGTACCAAGGGAGTCCTACTATATGTATAAATACTTTACAATTTAAATAAAAAATACTTTTTTTCATATTGCGGTAATGTACTGAGGCCATAAAGGGTCAAGATGGTAGTGGAAAAAAATCACTTTGGACTTTAAAAAAACTGCAATTCGGAACTCACTTTTAAATCATTTGTATGTATTTGGAACAACCCTTTAGTTTGACCACCATGATTGCTCTCCCTTCGGAGAGCCCTGTGGAGGCATAATTTATTCGGTTTGGTACATGTCAGTGTTGTATGATTGACTTACTCATAACACAATTGTCGCCATCTGCTGGCGCATGATAAATGGCCACATAAACATACATATCAAATAATAGTTAACATTTTAGCATATGATATTCAAATTCCATTAGGCCTGTAGTTTGGAAAAACATGCTACATGCATAACAATTGTCGTTTTTTTAGCATTTTGAAATATGTTGCATTTTGAATTACATCAAAATCATATAATTGTTTTTAGTTTTTTTGCATTATGCCATTTCAGATTTATGTAGGATGTAATGATGCAATACAGAAAGGAGTCACTGTATCTTCTCACTCTTTACATGTTTACAAGATACAGTTTTCCACAAAAAGTAGGCACCGGCACCTGTCATCTCGACTCATCTCTTTTATAAATGCAATAGTCTGCACAGCATTCAGGCACGGAATGCATATACAAGAGCACAAGTTTTGCGAGAGTATGCAAAGTTTTGCAAGATAACTCAAAAATATTTGCGAGAGAACGCATAGTTTCTCGGGGGAAAGCAAAGTTTTGTGAGAAAACGCAAAAACATTTGCTTATTTTTTTCCCACGCTACAATTTTTTTCCCCCACCACCTTGGCCCTTTAGGGGCTCGTAAGTAATGAGAAAGTCATAGGACTGTAAAAAGTGTTTAACTGTCATGAAAGTAATATCACAATTGATCACACATATATTTTTTTATTTTGCATTTTATATGCAAAATATATATTTTTTATGTTTCTTTTGATTATGAAGTAGAGTAGGACCAGGACATTTTCTTGATAGATTTCGTGAGAATCACCCATATGCTGGGCAATTGTTGGCTGCTTTTCCTTCATGTACGGTCCAATGCATCATCTCAAAAATATTCGTTTTGGAAAGCAATGCATACAGTATGTAATTTATATTTGTCTACAAAGCTAAATTCAAGTCTATAAGCTGAAGCCTTTAATCAAAACTCATTTGTGTCCAAACCTATGACTGTTTGTGTGTATGTGTGTGTGTGTGTATGAGAGGCTCTCTCAGGCATGGAGTGAGATTTGAATTGACGGTTTTCCATGATTGTGGAGTGTCCGGTTTCACCAACAATAAGGGTTACCTCATTTTCAACCTTGTCAGTCGATGAAAAGTAAAACCGAAAGGAGGTACTGACAGAGGGAGTGATAAAAGAGAGAGAATGTGTGTGTGTGTGAGAGAAAAACTGAACAGAAACATTATGGAAAAGATACACAATACTTTGGACAAACAATCACTCTTGATCTTTAAAGAAAAAGTGTGTAAATTCTGTGCCATTAGTGTCACATCCCAAACGCTTGCCATTGGTTAAACCAATGTTGCTGTGATGGGCTGGTCAGGATGCTCAAATGAACAGACCAATGTTTTGATAGTGCCACAGAACCACAGTTTGTACGTTACAAATGGCTTATAGCCGTCTCTGCTTATTAAGCTGGGATGGGAGATAAATTGTAACACTGAAAAATTTCACATTTTTAGTTTCTGTCTCTCATCTTCATCAGTGGAGCCTTTGTCGGGGCCTCAGGTCTATGGGGAGAGCTGTGCAGGGCTGGGAGGCTGGCAGAACAAACAGAGAGGCTCTTTCTTGTGGAGTTTGGGTGATTTAAATCATATGGAATTGCCTGGAAACACCACAAAAGTCTGGACACCTTTCAAAACTGTGGAGACAAGCGCTCTCTTTCTGTTTCTTTCTCTCTCCCCCTCAACCGAACCTTTTTCTAACTGCTCTTATTTTCCCTCCCCTTCATTTCTTTTTTTGATCTCTCTTTCCTTTCTCGCCCTGTTTTTACATATCGCCCCATCGTTTTGCCTCAGACTCCACCCTCCTCTTAAAACACACAAATGCTCTCTTCCACTCACTGCTGGCTCTTGTTGGGGGTTCTGAAAGGTGCACCAGGTAATGTTTCCTCATTAAAATGTTATATGCATAATGACATTTTATTTAATTTCTTTAAATCGTGTTTAATAGCGGACTTTGTGGTAATTAACCACACTACCCATGAATCCTGAAGAGAAAGATCCATCAGAGAGTTGCGCCGAACAAAGCGAAACTTATTATAAACAACTTTAAATCAATTGTCCATATTTTTCATTTATTTGATGTCATTCATAGTGCTTCCAGATTTTCAAATACTGTTATGCTTTTAATTAAAGTTTGTAATGTTGTGATTCACCCCAGAGCTGGTTGGTTTGGTTCTTGGCTTAGAAGGATTTTATGAAATTCCTATGGAAGAAATTCATGGGAAAAATACACTGTATTTCAGTTATGCAAATAGGGCATTTCTAGGATGGCACTGATAACAGAAAACATATTTTTTTGTGATACAAAAACATAAAACATAAACAAAATAAACAAGAGTTATTAAGTGCACCTTTATCGATAGGGCAGTCTTGAGGTTTACAGTGTATATGGACTTACAGAACGTGTTGTATCATTGATAATTCTTCATTCAAATTCTTAACCTGTTATTTGTTTCCTTCTAAAGGTGTGTCTTGTCGGACAACTGAAAGCTGAACTGTGATTCTGGCTGAGGCTGTCGCATAGGAAACTGGAGCGAAAGACAGGCCTAACCAGCCTTTGGCAACCGACCGTCACCATGGCAACCAACCGGGAACGGCAGGTGGGTCACATGACTGGTTTCCCACCTGCTGTCTACCCTTTTGCCTTCAATTCCATGCGGAGCCACTCCCCATTTGACCTGCTGTCCAATAGCAGCCTGTTTGGGCGTTTCGGAGCGGATCTTCCCAAAGAGATGGCAGCGTTGTGTGAGTGTTTTATCTGTTCTGCATTAGTTTAACACAGTCAGAGGCTATGTTCGAAATAGAATACTAGCTCACTGCTTACTAAATAATAAGCAGAATACACTGTTTACTGCTTACCATTTAAAAAGAAAATAGTAGCTGTTCCTTCCAGTTAATTAGTCACATTGGAAATAATAAGTCAAGTTGATTGCATTACATTGTGGAATAAAGCATTTTGCATAGTGCCCTCTGTTGGTTACTGCACATTTTGGTAAATTAAGTATGTTAGAAGAGTTGTATGGAAGTATGCTATTCCGAACATAGCCATGAGAATGCTTATTTGTTCATTTGTTTTTCTGTGAAGGGGCGAGGAAAATAGAGAACATTTAAAATAAATAAAAACAGAGATGACTAATGTTTATTTAATGTACCATGCAATTGTAATGCTCTTGATTCTAAAGTTTCTCTAGCCATGTTCTCTGAAAAAATTACAATTCTTTGGGGCATTTTTCAACACTGCAGAAAGATATGTCATAGGGGGCGCTGTTTTACATCTTTGAAGGACAGACACTGTGCAAACAAGAGGTGGCAGAGAAAGAGGGAAAGAGCTGCCATTAAACAACCCTTTTATTTCTGAACAAATTCATTTTTAGTGAAAAAACAACCCAAAAAACAACAAGTAAAATATGAAAAATCATTTTTAGATTAAGTATATCACATTCTCTGCCAGGTTAGAATCAGAGTGTGTTGTAAGAATGTGTGTGTGTGTGTGTGTGTGTGTGTGTGTGTGTGTGTGTGTGTGTGTGTGTGAGATCGTTCTTGTAGGCTGTGGACTTTTCTTGTTTAGACAGTAGCTTAAGGGAAAAGGTAAGCCACAGACATCTGAAATCTCATCTGAGGCCCGAGGGGGGAATCTGTGATGGGTTTGGATGGCAATAACAAAGCAAAAGACGATAAATCCCCCCCTCCTCAAAAGACACATGCACTGATACACACTCCTCACCGTCTCCTGGTGTGCCTCTTTTTCTCCTCAGCAAGTCTGAACATCATTCCTTTTAGATGTCAATCAGTACCCACCCCTCCACAGCGCCCACATAATCCAATAGGTATTTACAGAGAGAGAGAGAGAGACGGAAAGAGAGAGAAAGAGGGAGGGGTGATGGAAGCACCTGGGGATGACGTCCTAGTGCGGTGGAATCCAAGAACACACCCCGCTGTGAAAACACACACTGACAGACACACGACAAACAAGCCCTCTTTGTCTGCTTTTCATGAAAATGAGAAACATACTTCACCTTGCATATGCAGACGGCCAAAAACCTAATTGCCTTTGTGGAAAAACAAAATATTTGCTTGAATCTGGGAAAGTTGAGAATTTATTGGCAGAGCTTGAAACGCCAAATGTTTATTAGCATTCTGAGCTCTGGCTTTAGTATTACAGATAATTTTTTGTCTAAATAATACTAACTAATTTACATAAAATATTATAGTTGTTAATCCTTGTATTGGAAGTAATTAAATGATAGGTCGATTAATTAATCAAATGAATGGCAATTAATCACATATATTAGCAGTTGCTGAGAAAAGCCCCCCAATAGAGGGAAACATACTGGTTCCGGAATTAAAGATCTCATTTATTTTTTCCATATAAGAATGTATTTTTTTTTCGATAATTTACAAAAGACATTTAAAGACAGTGGTTGTTAATATATGGTATACAGTATGCTTCTGTTGAAGCCATCTGTCTGCGTTATTTCAACTTCATTTTTAAAATAATTGTGTTTAATAGTGGAATATCTGGTGAAGAACTACACTACCCATGATCCTGCAGAGACAGATCCACCAATCAGAGAATTGAAAACAGCGACCACCTACTACCATGATGCACTGCGAATGACGCAATCAAGTTGGTCTCTCTACACTCACAAAATGCTTATATATTAGAATTCATTGGAATATTTTGCATGTATTGTTTCTATTACGGATGTCCCAATACCGATGCTGGTATCGGAATCGGGTCCAATACCCGTACTTATACTCATGCTCATGCTCACGTACTTATACTCATGCTCGGAAAAATGTTGCGATACTAAAAATACAATACCATCTGATGTACGAATGCCATTACGTAAACATTCAGTGCACTAATTAAAATAAATGTATGCTGCTAGTGAGATAATTTAACTACAAAAGCTGCGATTTAGATAAACATAAAAACACCAAGTGCTCATACATTTTAGAGCTCCTTGACTCATGTACAGAAAACACCATCATGAGCACTGTGCACACTGTTTGTAGCATATGACAGCGAGCAGAGCGCTACTTCACTTTGTAGCGTGAGGCACATGTAGACTACACATTTATTTAATTAAACAGCCGCCTTGTGCCGCCCCGCCGCAAGATGCCGCCTGCCCTAGTCGCCCATGCCTAAATCCGCCCCTGACTGTTGATATGGAATTTCAGAACAAAAAACAGGTATCAGACTTGGTATCGGCTGGTACCAAATAGGAAGTATCTTTACTTGTACTCATTCTCAAAAAATTGGTATCGGGACATCCCTAGTTTCTATACTTGTAAAATGTAATATTCTGTATATACTTGTATATTAAAATGTACTGTTTTATATACATAATCAAACAGCTTCAAAGGTCAATATATTCAAATAATCAATACTTTTATAATTTTCCATTGTTTGTGCTTCAAATCAAAGTTTTGTAATTGTATTCACCTTTGAGCTGGTTGGTTTGGTTTATGGCTTAGAACTCATTGAAGGATTTTATGAAATCTCCATGGAAAAAATGAATGGGAAAAATTCTTCCGGAACCAAGACGTTTTAAAAAGTGTATGGGCATTGTTGCGCTCTATAGATCAGTGTTTCCCAACCATTTATCTGACACGGCACACTTTTTACGACAAAAGAATTCTACGGCACACCACTATTCCACAATGGCTAACTATCGTCAATATTTTTCCTTTTCAAGAACTTGTCCATGCTTTCAGTTTGTCTCAGTAGTGTGTTTAATTGTAATGTTTCAAATTCGGCTATGCAAAGATTTCTCAAAAATGTGACTTTCTCATCGTCCTATTGGCGAACAGGGTCGTAAAAATTCCGTCATAATCTATTATTACCCGTCATTTTAATTTTCATATTTGAATGATAATAAGACATTTAATAGCTTAAATTTTCAATCACATTTTAATTTTTAATCATGAACTTACAGGACGAGCATATAGCAGATTACGCATTTATTTATTTATGAAGAGAACAGATGAACAACAGACACCACACGAAGCAGATTCATGTTTTTTCCCCACAGTGACAGCGGAGGCCACTAAAACATGACATGAACAATGCAATATTTAAAAACAAATACGATTAAAATATGAACAAAACACGTAAAAAATGAACTGAACAGAACTCAATGGACAACTCAAAACTTCCGCCTGGTCCGCATCGACTTAAACTGGGTGCTCGCCTGTGTGTAATAAAACACATCAAGGGAGACTGGTTGGTTGGGAAACACTGCTATAGATAACTGCCCTCCATCTAGCTATTTTTTAATACAAGGAACAAGTCCTTTGTGAACAGCTCTTGCAATTTTACTCTGCACTGCCAGCTCACTATAAAATCCCTCATCTGTAATACATTTTCATACGGTCAGGGGGTATGATTAATTTAGTTAATTTCATTGCATTACTTCTTATTATTAATCACACTAAATTAATATTTTAAATTGACTGCCCTATTAAGATTATAAACTCGTTTCTGAACTGAAAATGATTTGCTCTGGCCTTTTGCATATCTTAAAGGCACATCAGGCCCTAAGCAATGCCAGTAACTGGGTGAGAGTCAAGACCTCAGAGGCCCTCATTTACTTTTGGGGATGGCATTTGACATTCTTTTTTGACAGGCATGACACAAGTTGTTTTACTGAGCCATTCTCATCGATGGCTCTCAGAAGAAAGAAAACAAAGGCAGATGAGCATTGGCCCAGAGTTGGTTTAACAGGCCTCTTCACTGTTGTCAGAGCTGTCTATCAGCTAGACTGCAAAAATCCCAAGCTCATAAAAGTCCTGACATACTGAGGGCCCTGTCTTTGAGTGTGAGAGTGTGTATTTCTGCATGGTAATGCTGCATGCTTCCCTAGACCAGTGTGTATAACATCCCGAAGATAGTCATGCTGTGACCTAGTTTGGTTAGGTGTGTTCAAGCAACTATCCTGATAGGTTCAAGCACCTTCCTAAGCTGCGCAGTTGGCACACATTGCCAGGTAGAGAGATAGATAGAGAGAGAGAGAGAGAGAGAGAGAGAGAGAGAGAGGGATGGATGGACGAGCCTGACCTGGCATGGCATGGAAATTCAAGCCTAACTTTTCTGCTTGGATCATTCAGAGGTACTCAAAACATATGGGGGGACAGTATCCATTAATGGAGCTCCACCATTGCTTTTACATTGAGTTAACAGAGCCACTGCACACATGGGGCCACCGGCCACTGTGTTTGAGGATCTCCGTGAGGCTCCACGAGGCTTAACTGTGTGGGAGTCTTACGTGGCAGCGTGCAGAAGCCTTTATCAGTTGATCCCTGTCATTATCGGAGCTCTTCAAACAAACAGTTGGAAGCCCATAACCTGCACTTACTATGTGATAGCATCTCGACTGAGCCCTCAAACTCTCCTGAAACCTTTTACCAATCAGGGGAGGAGGCCTAGCTCCGAGCCGCCAAGAGGGATGTTTTGAAAGGCTGCTCGGTCATTTCCTTTAACCAGACCAAGACCGTGTGGTTCTAATCTTGTACTCCTGTTACGGCTCTGTATGCAGCTGTCTCTTTCTTTCTCTTTCTCTGGCTCTGCACGTATCAATGATATTAGTTCCCTTTTGGTATGTGATCATGAGTGTTTATTGATGTGACTGGGGCCAATTTCTTGTGTAAAGGCATTTGTATTGTATAATAAAAACAGTGTGCTTGTTCCAGTTTGTCATCCAGAAAACAGGCAAATATTTTGTTGTTCACTGCCTCCACAGGAACGAATCATTATAGTCACTTGTACTCCAATGTCTGTCAAACATGTTGAGTGATCTAAATATGATCTGTAGCCTGAAATGAACTTTTGAATGCACTTAGCTGCATAGGAATGCTATAGGATGCTCCCTTGCTCCCTATTTAGTAAATGACTTAGCCTCCAGTGTGCTGCCTGTCTGCACTGGTCTCAGAACAGATCAAAATGCATCTTAGTTTCATCTAATCCCCATATAAAGCCTCTGAAAGCAACATTTTACAGCTTTTGGATGAACCCTTTGATTGTGTGTGCACAGTAAATATAGGATTTATATGGAAAAGATGCACTAAAAAATACACATACGTGTACATTGCTTTTAGCAGCGTGGGGTTTCAAGATAAATCATTCAAATTTTTAAATTAGCATATCGGATGAAACTAGAGACTCTAAACTTTGGACTGAAACCAGTTTCAGTGTACAATTACAATCAAAATTTCACCTCCACCAAGACAGTAAGGATTTACAACGGTAAGCTTTTCTGATGACTCAGAATTTGTAAAGATTACATCGATATGAGTTGAGTGACATATTCAAAGTCATAGTGTGAATATATAAACTAATATTTCTAAATGGCAGGATTTTTTTTTAAATAGAGCCATGTCATAATTATACAACCCCTATTGCATGGAGCTGTTTCTTAAATATGTAAGGCTTCACAAGTTGACTTAAACAAATTTAAGCCATCACTCTACAATGGCACTTATTCAAAGGGGACCTATTATGCAAAATTCACTTTTACATGGTGTTTGTACATAAATGTGAGTTGGCAGTGTGTGTGCACAACCACCCTACAATGTTAAAAGTCCACCCACTCCTCTTTCTTATATTTCTATTAATCAAAAACAGTGTGTCAAAATGAACAGTTTCGTTTCTGCTCTAAAGTGATGTCACATTAGAGCAGGCCTTGCCCACGACTGGTGATGGACTCCACCCTATTATCATAGCTCCTCCCCTGAGTGATCTACACACAGTCCGCCATTTTTTTCCACGCTGGAGCAGATACAGTGAGAATAATGATGTCGTAAGCGTCATAAGTGTTCTGTTATTGGCTGTAAAAGTGAACATAAGAGTCTTCATGTACTCCCGGCACCAGAGCCACTGAATACACAGTGGACAAGTTTTGTTTTTGGAGAAAATGTGCCCCAAAACATACAAAAATGTGTGTTTGTGCAAATCATTTTACACCGGACTGCTTTGTGAATGAGTATCAATATAAAGCAGGATTTTCAAAAATGTTTATTCTCAAGCATGGATCAGTATCAACTGTTCGTGTTCCAGCTTCATATCCTGAAGATGTAATTATCGCACTTTATATTTTGTAAATGTTTGCAAATCGTCTTTCCGAATGTGCATGTTAGCTGATTCCACAGCTAAAGTTAGCATTGTCTCTGATAGTATTCACAGAGACCAGAGCTATGTCGGGGACGGGGAGCAGCAGTTCATTTGCATTTAAAGAGACACACATGAAATCATCGTGTTTTTGATTCCAACCAAAAAGAGGCATATATAACATGGTATAATAAATGATTCGTGGAGTATTTTGAGCTGAAATTTCACAGACACATTCTGGGGACACCTGAGACTTATATTACATCTTGTAAAAAGGGGCATAATAGGTCTCCTTTAAGTTTTGAAATTTAAGTTTAGTGTTTTAAGCAAAAGTGTATTTCTAAGCAAAAAATGCAATTAAAAATAAGCTGTCACTAAAGCTAATAGAGGATATTATTTCATTACACAAGAAAGGCCATGGCTAAAAGTACATTTCCAAGGCACTTAAATTTCCAATAGACAAAGTTGGCAGTACCATTCATACATTTTTTAAATATGGTACAACAGCAACCTTATTGGGTGTGGAAGAAAGCAAAACTTCACCAAAAGAAATGTTGACTTGATTATTCAAGAAGGAATTTGGAATGACCTGTGGAGCCTAGAAGAAGATTTTAGGGACCTATGACACTAAACTGAAAATTAGTTTTAGACCCATGATTCAGCAGTATGTCTGGAGTAAGAAATTCAAAGTGATGTCAAGAGCGACATGGAGGTGAAGCATGGAGGTGGGTCAGTCCTGTTATGGGGATAATTTGCGGCTGCAGGAAAACTTGACTCTGTGACTGACGCCTTGGATTCTTTAGAAATCAGGCTATTCTGGTAAAAAATATGATGGCTTCAGTGTGTAAAATGAAGCTCGGTGATCACTGAACTTTCCAGCAAGACAATAACACCAAGGATCCATCCAAGTTGTCCAAAATCTGGTTCAGGGATGGGTTGTGGAATGTCCTTGAATGGCCCTTTCAGTCCATTATTAAAATTCCATTGAAAATCTTTGTTGGGATTTCAAGGAAACAGTTGGCAACACAGAAACCAAAGAATTTCAATGAGCCGGAAGCTTTTTCTCATGAGAAATGTGTTAAAGATTCCAATAGAGAGATGTCTGAAGCCTGAGAACATTTACCTGAAACATTTATTTGATGTTATTAAGAGTAAAGGATGCTCCACAAATGATTGACTTTGGGGGTTGAATTTTTTTGACATGACATTTGTGGAGAAAAGCTTTTATTTATATTTAAAAATTTTGGTCAACTGAACTCTTTGTTCTCAAAATCACTCAAATATCTTTTGTGTGCCAGAAACGCCAGCAAAACTACATCTGGTAATCATCCAGTTCCAATCACAATTATTCAACCCCTCTGACCAGCAATATGTTCTGGTGATGTGAATTACAACACATCAACTAAAATCTCAGTAAACAGTCAAAGTAAGTTCTTAATACACAAACAATAGACAAATTCTGCTGTTGTCTGCGCAATGTTGTTTTGTCACATGACTCCTGAACTGAGTTCAGTCTGTTTAAATTAATTTAAATTATGTGTTGCAAATCCAAAATACAATGTGTGTGTATGCGGGGTCATACAAGGTTAAAGTAGAAATTGTCATATGGTGTAACCGGCCGGAGGCAGTACAAAAATCTATCAAAATCTCATTAAAAGCTGAAAGATGTTGGCATGATTGATGCAGAATAATCTTTTATTATTATTTATTTTAAAAAATAAGTAGTGAAACAATTTTATTTAAAGAAATGATTAATATTTGAGAAACTTTTCTGTACCAAATCAAAGTCATCTGCTGTAACCAACATGTTGTCATGTGACAATAAAATAAAATAAATAAATAAAAATAAAGAGGACCCCTTTAGACCCTCACGGCTGTGTGTAAAGTTTTTAAAAAGTCATTATTTTGTCATCATTAAATATCAATATCTTTTAATAAAAAAATGACATATTTTGTTCAGGTTAAAACTTCTTGATACTCTTGACTAAAAAAATTCACGATATTTGTAAAGATATTTTTCACCTTGAAAAATATGTTTGAAAATGTTTTAAATGAATGATTACATTGTGGAAACTCTCTGATTAAAATGTGCAATAAAAATATTTGAATACATTTTACTTAATGGTTACATCCTATTTTTAAAATCATTTAATCAGTTTCTTGTAGAAAATGCTATGAATGTTTTTCAAAAAATTGTGAAACCAACATGAACTCATAAATTACTTTTATATGAACCTGACACATGTATTTTATTTATATATATATATAAGATTTCACATTTTTTATCACCTTGGACAAATGCATATGTAAATGACCCTAATTTATTACGAGCAAACTATGAACTAACAATTAACAATATATGTTTTTATAAACAGTAAAATGTATTGTGCAAACCTTAAGCATTAACAAATAGAACCTTATTGTAAAGTGTTACCACACAAAAAAATGCATAAAAGTATGCACACCCTACCAACTCGAGACCCCGTACGGCACTGTGCAAAAGCGCATATGTGCATGGTTATGTAATTGAGACCATATTTGCTGACGCACATTAGTATGACAAACTGTGATTTAAAAGGCCTGGGAGATGTCAAAAGGAAACATTGTATGGTGAGCTCTGATTGCACATAGATTTTATTTTTTTATTAAAAAAGAAGAAATTAATGGGTAGGTATAGGTGTCATTAAAGCTGATGTGAAGTTGATTTCGCCTTAAAGTATAACACTGTGGCTCTATGGCACCATCAAAACATTCCTATTTGTTAAAGTAACCCCTCCAGCCCAACACAGCCACACTGACTCAACCAATAACATACTTTTAGGGTGGCGCATATTTTTGCAATTCTGCTTGGTGACACTGTTGCCGCAGAAACTACTTACTTCAGCTTAAAAGGCCGGAGCACACAAGAGCTACATTGTGCCTGATTATTTATTTACAGCAAAAGTTTCCCGTCTAAGTGTTGGCACTCCTCCGCAACTTGCATGAGTATGTGTGCAAGAGGGATCAAATTAACAAGCAAGCAATGTGTGTGCCTGAGCACTTCTCCATTTCCTCAAAGATTCCACCATCTTTCATCTCCACCTCTGCTTTTCTGCCAGGTTCCTCTCCTTCATCACTCCTTAGCATCAGTACTTACACACTCTTCTGCTGTAAGCAAATATAGAAGTTCTATTGGATGACATATCTGTGGACCTCAGTAGTGCATTTGCAAATGCATTGGCTTTGTTGTTAAATGGTTTGACTAAGTGGTTCAGCACGAAACAAATGAAGTCACCATGATGGGTGATAGGGATTCATCAGATATGACTTTAACTTTTAGCTCAGTGGTTCTCAACTGGTTTCACTTCAGAACCCATATTTTACTTTGGATATCAATTGGTGACCTAACACAGCATCAAACTTGTTCATCATACAAAGTTGAATTTCTTTGGATTCAAATATAAGCCAATAATTCATTGCAAAAAAACCCCAGCTGAAAATACACTTAAACAAGTCAAAGCTGGTTTGCTGGTCTTGGCATGTCTCTTATCTTGGTAAGGCTGGTCTGATTTGCTTGTTTTAGATGGGTTTTGGGCACTTGTCAGCTGGTCAGGCTGGGAGACCAGCTAAACCAGCTAAATACCTGCTTGGCCAAGCTGTTAGTCCAGCTAGACCATCTTCAACCAGCTAAGACCAGCAAACCACCTTAAGCACACCATGTCTATTCATATTGCAAGTGAATCTTAGTTTACTGTAGTCGGAGTCCCATTTTCCTTGACATTGCATAGTTTTGTTAAACTTGTCCATGTCGAGATCTACCTAATTTGGCTAGCTTCTACCAAACGACAGAAAAATTTGCACCAATGTACCATATCATTTGATTGGATGCACAGACATTGACGTCAACAACAAAACATACAGGAAATATTTTCTCAGCCCTTTTAAATGTTGATAAGCCCATCTGTTTTGCTATCCAAATGATGCATGATTAAATGGTTTGTTGTATTTTATTATTTGCATTTAGCATTGTTTTTTCTCCGCTGTCCGTGACCACATTAAAACAGAACTGGAACTCTTTTTGGGTCACGAGTCTCACGACCCGCCAGGTTTAGAACCACTACAAATTTTCCACCTAAACAATTTCGAATGAGAACCTTGTAAAACCAAGGATTATATACAGCAAACTGTTAGCAGAATGTTTCAGTGCTTTGTTGGCCATCATTGATGCTGGATTGTTTTGGCTGTAAGTCTCCAGTCTGGTTCATGTACTGATGTAATTACATATGCAATGCACGGCTTTAGCCCTTTGTGTAAACGGGAATTCACCAAGTCTTTGATAATATTTTGGCCACAGCTTACTCCCACTCTTGTCTGTTTTTTCTGAGAGTTGGCGTAACCGCAGTCCGAGTGGGAGATAGAGTCTGTAGTGGCCTCTCTCTGCCAGGTCATTAAGAGCTCAGTTTGGGAATTTTGCAAATTGTTCACAAATGGAAACTCAGCTCTATTCGCTCCATCCCTAAAATCCGCTGGATTACTTTTCTCCCCTATACACTTTCAATACTCCTCTGTCCCTTTATGGATTTCCTTCCTTGATCCCTCCATTCCGTGGAGACAGGCTATAGTAGAGGTGAGAGACAGTGTGTCAAGAAGACGAAATGAGGAAGAGAGTGTGAGTGAGCGAGTGGGCCGGTATTTAGAGGTAAAGAGTGTACTGGCATTTTAAAATGATGACAGATGAAGATAAAGAGGCCAGCGTTGAGTAGAGGCGGAGCTTCAAGGTTTCTAACAGGCAGGACTGGGCACGTGCAGTATGAGGATTCTGCCATGGCGACCGTGCAGGGGAGAGGTTTCCTAATGGACTTGTCCAATTGGGTGTGGCCTCAAAATGAGGGGGAGGAGTGTATAACTTTTCATCAGTCAAAATCATAACTTCACAACATGTGCATTCCAGTTTTGAATAACTCATGTCAAAAGTCATGAGAATACTAAAAGAGCAGGAACACTGGCATGCAAAGTGAGGGAGAAAGAGAGGCACAGAGATAGATCTCTTGTTTGAAAGATGGCCAAGTTCGATAAAATTGTGAAAAGTTTCTCTGTTTCTTTTTTGTGTGGTACAAAACACGAGGAGGCCAGGTCGAGGACTGGAACAGCCTGTCTTCTCACTCTGTTCTCCCCTCTGGTCTTCTTCGAGTGACACTTCCAGACTCTTAGGGAGATGTATTGTGTGGACGAGTTAGATGTCAGGATGAGATTACATGTCTTTTCAGAGTCGAACATGTGTATGATAGAGCTCGAGGTGGACGCAATGATGAATGTGCGAGCAATAACTCTCGGAGATGTGAGTTTGGAACAGATTTTAAAGGGATAGTTCACCCAAAAATGAACATTCTGCCATCATTTAATCACTTACATGCTGTTCCAAACCCAGATTGCTTTCTTTCTTCTGCGGATAACAAAATGTGATGTTAGGCAGAATGTTAGCCTCAGGCTACGTCTACATTAATCCGGATACATTTGAAAACAACGTTTTTGTTTCAAAACTCAAATGCTCTCTGTCCACACTAACGTTTTCAAGCGTTTTCCAAAAGTTGCTCGTCCACACTGAAACGTATGAAAATGCTTAAATCGTGTCACTGCACATGCGGAAAATCGCCTCTGCATGTGCGGTCTGAAACGCAATTGTCCTCCCATTCCGTCGCCGGATTCCAATTCCGAGTAAACTTCCCTTCGCTTTTGAAGGAACGCAATGTGAAGGTTGTACAAAGTGACATTTATTTTTTAATTAGGCACAACAGCACCACTATAACACGGGCTGCCATCTTGATTGTTTTGGTTGGATAGATCACATGACTAAAATGCGTGATCATTTTAGCATCCATTTTCACAGTCCACACTACAACGTGAAAATGGCGTTTTCAAATGTAGCCACTTTGGAGTGCGTTTTCAAAAAGTTCAGTGTCCGTGGACAAAAACGCCGTCTCAGTGTGGACGGAAGGCCAAAACGGAGAGAAAAAGATGCGTTTTCAAATGAAAACGTATTAGTGTGGACTAGGCCTCAGTCACACTTTTATTGTATGGAAAAAAGATGCAATGACAGTAAATGGTGACTGAGTCTGACATTATGCCTATGATCTCTTTTTGTGCACCACAGGCCTATTCACACCAAGCCAGAATTTTTTGTGCTAATGTTTGTTCCAAACAAGCTTTTGAATAGGAACATTGGATTCCTAAGGCGCTATTAACACCGTGTCCAAATAATGGTCACCAACAATCCAAAAAATTTGATTTACGGACATGCAGATACTGATGAGTTTACACACCTGAAAATGATATACTTTAAAACTAAATAGTTGCAGTTCATGAACTCTTTGTACTACAAACATGAACCCGGTCTGTTTTTGAATGTCTGCTTATAATATATGTGCATGCATTATAAATATTATGTATTAACATAAAGACACTGGAGTGTTTTCTGTGCTCTCTTACTCATCTCATGCACAGAAACTCTAAATGCAATACAAATATGCAGTAAATAAATAATATAAAATCTTTCTTTTAAAAATATGTATGTAATGTGCTGATATCATCTTTTTCAATATACCTGGTGTTTTGTCTTAATGTACATTTAATATTTATATCACTGTGTAATATCCTAGCAATACAATTTTTTGTTAGGATCAGCAGTTTGTTTGGACTAAGCTTGTAGCTTAACATGCAATACTTTACTATGAGTGTAGACAAACCAATTGCCAAAACTCACTGCAGTTTTTATTGCAAGCACAATATTACACATAAAGTATTAGTTGTTCTTTTTCTCACTATGCTCAAGAAATCCTGAATTCAATACAAATATGCAGCAATGAAATAAAGACAGTGAGCACATGTTTTCTTTAATAATATTTTTAATGTTATGCATCATATTTGATACTATAACTTTTTTACTTAATGTACATATTCCACGTGTATTTATCCAGACATTTGAAAAAAGAGAAGCTGGGTTCAGGAGTTTGTTTGGAATATACTTGTAGCAAAATGTGTAAATATAATTATGTACTGTATATATTAATACATATATTAATGCAACAGTGCTCTTATCTCATCTCACTTGTACAAAAAACACAGGTTTTAAATTCATCAAAAACATGGAAAGAACATAATGAAACAATTATGCCAAATTAGGTAAATAAATCCCTTAACTGCGTTTATTATATTAATCTCATGCATTCACAGCTGAATACTGAAAGGTAAATATGTATCAAATATGTTTGTTGAACAATGCCAAGTACTTTTCATGGGTATTTATTTATTTTGTGCTAATCAACATTATGCCACAAATACTGTCGGTTGAGCAGTTTATCTTGTATTGAACCTGGAATATTCATGTAATCGTAGCTGATTGCGCATAGTGTCTTACTACAATGGCATCAGTAACAAAAGACAATTGCTTTTGCCTGATGCTGCAGCCATACCGCTAGGTGTAAATACAAGTCCAAGACGACTGCCATATCGCCCAGTGCAACATAAACAAAAAATGCAGAGTGCACATTTAATGCCATGGTTGGGTATGTGAGCCGCGTACGCAGGGAACTCTGGAATGTGTCAGTGTGTTTAAACATGCATACTTTTGCTTTGGATATGTTCTTGAGTTTGCGTGATGTAAAGTGCTTTGTGTGTGCCGAAGGTTTGTGTTTCATGAATAAAACACACAAAATGTGTGTTTGAATGGGATGTGTTTGTGTCAACGTTTGAGTGTTCAGTGATGAAGCTGCAAGGACTAGTTTTGGTAATCTGAGGCATGTGTGCCGACGGAGCTGAAATGAAGTGGTGTTATGTGTCTCTGTCATCACTCGCAGTCTGTCTCGACACATCCACATGTACATACACACAACTGTTTGTCATGCTTAGCCTCAACAAATGTCCTGAGCTTTTTAACACAGTACAAAAGAAGAAAATGAAAAAATCTGTCTTTCTTATGAACATTTCCATGCCCAGGGGAAATTTAATTGCTCAGAGGGTGTTCTTTCATAGCTCATGAGACATATAGAGGGCTCAATTATGCTTTTTTAGTATCAACTTTAGTATCTCAGGTGTTTCTACTCAAAGCTCTATGGAGAAATAAAAATAGACATAAATGAGACCATTGTTGCCATGAAGTACTGAAAAAGAATGGAGCCATAAAATGAATGTTGAGAGCACAGCTCAGAAACTTCAGTCTTGGAAGACTCTGATGTTTGAGTTCATATTGAAATCTCAAAATGAATATTGATTGCAGACTTATGACATTACTTAAAGCTGAAGTGTGCACATTTCTGCACCACTAGCATCACCAAGCTGACTGCAAAAATATTGAGTGTTTTCAAATGCATTTCCCAAACACTTTCCCCATCTACCATTGGTATATCAAACAGATAGTCTCATCACAAATTCGTGCCATTGGCTAAGCCAATTTTGCTGTGTCAGGCTGGTCAAACATACAAAGAAATAAAGAAAGAAAGAAACAAACAAACAAACAAACAGAGTGATATGTTTCAGGGAAATCAACCTACAAATGGTTATTTTTCTTATAGTTCTCTCAGCATATTAAATGAATTTTCAACACAAGCTCAATCAACAGCATTTGTGGCTGACCACAAAAATATATTTTGACTCGTCCCTCGTTTATAAAAAAAAAAAAGGCACTTAGTATAGAGTAAATGGGGCCAGTTCATAAACATTAAAATACACAGCCACTAGTGGAAACAATATGGGCCCTATTTTAAGAGTGCTAGCACTAAGCGCAAGTCAATTGGCATGGCCATGAAGGTTTGGTCATTTCGTGCCATTATACTCTTAAGTCTTGGTGCAAGTTGGTTTGGCGAAATTGCATGCGCAAAGTGCTAATGGGTTGGGTCAAGTGCAATTTAATTCGTATTATCTAGTCCATTTCGTGTCAAGCACCAGTGATATGACAGCACATTCATGATAGTAAGTGTAAAATGACTGTATGGACTTACGTTCTTTTTTGCATTTACAGCGTCATTATTGAATATCAGGCATATTCCACAGGTTGATTTTTTTTATTTAGAAAAATTTTATTAATTTATTAAAACACCAAAAAATTCAACCAAAAATATTTCTAAATTCAAATTACTCTTCAAACAAAACTAAAATATCATCTAAATAACTAAGTGGTCAGAAAAATCATACCAAATCCATACATTTTACTCTTTCCAACATCACTCTACAACAACAGGTGGAACAATACCAATACAAATCTGATCACTACCTAATAATAATAATAATTTAAAAATAAACCATGACTTAAAGGTAGTTTAAGACAAATCTCATAAATATTTGTTTCATATAACAGCTTTTTAGGGACATCATTTTATGTTCCACTGTGAGTTTGGACATTAACTTTATTATTACCACCTGCAGGTGGAATCTCTAAACTACAAATGCAGGAACTGAGTTTAGACTTGCGCTGGAAATAGATGTGCTTTTGAATTGTCTTAGTGCAATGACCTATTTTTCAGAAAAATAGCAAATTCCTCTTTGTGCCACTTCATTAACTTACAATACACCCACAGTTTGCGCACATACACCCTCAGATAGCACAAACACTCCCACCCTTGCCCACTTGCACCTGGCGCTGGCACGAAAATTGGAAAAGATTTCAGCTTTTTTCAAAAGAGTCAAAATTATGTTTGTTTTTATCAACATTGTGCCACTAATGCTGTTGATTGATCTTAACTTCTATTGAACCTGAAACATTCCTTTAAAAGTGGGATAGTATAAAAGAAAATACTAAAGAAAATCTCTTAAATTTCCCTTCCATTTACTCTTAATGCTGTTTAGGAATAACATTTGAGATATTAAAGAGATCTCATTTGAGTTTTTTCTTTCCCATGGGGCCACACATGGTTCAGACCAGTATTGGGAGGCTAACGTTTTTAATGTGTTGTGTCTGTTATCAGAGGTCCACATCAGTTAGTCAGCAATTAAGCCAGATTCTCAGCCAGGTGACTCTTCGCCTGAGATCGGCTCATCTCGTGCAGCTTGTCTGTCCTGGAAAGCAAAGACGACAGAGAGCCATCTAAGTGAGATGGATTTCCAGCAGTTCTGGGTCTGTTTGTCATCAGAGTTTTGTGAAATGAGAAGGAGGGCATAATGAGAGAGAGAGAGATAGAAGTATCTGCTCAGGCCCTTAAGATTGAGAGAAAACAAAGTTGTCTTTTAAGATGTTCTTCTGTGGTGGTTTAAAAACCGAAGCAGAGTTGGATGACTATAACTTTGAAAACAGAAGGAAAAGGAGGGATAAAGAGGGAGTTAAACAGAGGTGGTAGAGAGTGATGGAGAATAGCTTGAACTCCAGAGAGAGAGAGAGAGAGAGAGAAAGAGAGGGAGGGAGAGCAGGATAAGTTGGGGGAAAGTTAGTGGCCCAGTGGGGATATCTTCTGGAGTTCAACCTCCTCGGCTGTGGACAGGAGGGAGGAGGGAGGAACTTGGGTCAGCACTATGAAGTTGGATTAAATGTCCAAGTCAACTCTTTTTTTTCACCCTCAGACGACACAGAACAGTTTCTAACAAAAGATTTTCAGATGGAGAGAAGAAACTGCAGATTTAGTCACTTTAAGAGATATTCTCTGTTTCTAAAAGACAATATGTCAGGCAAGATGACATGTACATTGCATTTACATTTAAATGTAATTATTTAGCAGACACTTTTATGCAGAGTGACTAACAAGTGAGCAAAAATGCAACTTATTTTACAGGAGTCAGAGAAGTTTAAAAGCTATAGCAGAAGTCATAATTGTGGAAAAGGTAGAGAAAAGCATTGACAAAAATTGTTTTATAACAATTAAAATAATTTCTAAAATAAGGCCAGATATTGTTACCTTTAAAATAATTTTAAAGATTCATGGGTAATTAGGGACTTTTAAGTTTTGAGCCTTCACCTTGGCATAAAGAGGAGGTTTTATTAGACTTCACAGCTTCCCTCTTCCACCATTGTACTTTTTGATCTCTTCTTTTGTTTGTTCTTTTGTCACTCTCTTCCTTTATGACAAAACAATTACATGAAGAACCTCAGCGTCACAATTGATGTACTTTACTGTCTGCTCAAACAAAAGGGCCATTAAAGTGCTCTCTGTGAGTCTCCCCCACTCATTTTCTCCTCTCCCTCTCCTTCTTTTTCTCTCTCCCACTCTCTCTCTCTTCCTCTCTGTGTCTATGAGGGTCACCTAAAGAAAATAAATGAGAACCATAACAAAGTCAAGAGCCACAAGATCAATAAACAGCCTAATGAAAACCATTTTCAGCGCATGCCCTGACGTGCACAGAGAAGGATTCTTTGTTTCTTCACAAGTGTGAAAAAGAACAGGGGGTTTTGGAAAATGAAAAGCAGAATGATTGCGGGTGTATTTGGAAGGGAGGGCAGTATGTGTTTATAGAAAACCCAACCAGCAGCATAGATTGACAGGAAATGGTGTCTTTTCTTAGGCGGCTGGGTTGTACCACTACCAGCGAGCTGACGGGGGTGGGGAAGGGAGTGAAGATGGATGAGGCAAGAATGAGGCGCAGGCACCTCTGTTGCTTCTGGCATTGTGTTCAGCTGTTTGCTTGACTTGAACCCTGGTATGGCTCCATCCACTCCCCAGCTGTTCACTCATTGAAAGCCATTGGCACTGACACTGGCAGAGCTATTAATTTCATAGGGCTTTTTTTCCAGGTCATGAAGTCCTGATTGCCTGTGTATGGTGGAGGTATATGTATGTAGTAGTTTCGTTGGAGGTCGAGGGTGTATTTTGGGACTGGAATGTAAGTGGGCAACTAGGGATGTGTAGGTGACTGGCAAGAGGACCATGTTGAATTACCTGGTTATTTGTGAGCCACTTGGTACAATCTAACTTGTATTGCAAGCCCAATAAACCTTAGTTAGAGCAGATTACACAACAAATGAATAGACAGCTTTGATGGATAGAAAAATAGAAAAGGGACTGTCTTAAAGGTCAGTTGTGTAATGTCTGTCACTATTGTCTCCAAACGGAATTGCAAAAATAATCTAATAATGTAACAGGTTTTAAACAGGTTTACTGAACACACCCTTCACCTGCCATTGGTTGGAGAAACACATCGTCCTGCCCTAAGCTCAATGTCATTGGCTGAGTCAATCAGTACGTTAACATGCACAATTAGGGGATTCTCATTAACAGGGCCCCAATAATGCACGGGTAACCTGGGCTTTAGCCCAACTCCCCGGGGGTTGGGGCCCAGTCTCTGCATCCGCAACCCATCCGTTTAGTGCATGGTCATAGTGTAACAATGCCACCCCAGCAAAACTGTAAGCCCCAGGACCCCAGAATACCTTAATGAGGCCGTGCTCATGAAATCTCAAAAACATTTTCTAGTCCAATTTTTAGGGTCATTCATATTTTTTACTTTGTGACATTATTTTCATGACAGTTACATCATGAATTTTTCCCCCATTAACCCCCTTTTGACAGGTGTGAATTAAGTGCAATGCATTGTATTAATAAAAGTAGCTCACTCATCATATTAATTATATAATTGTGTCAATAGGCTTTTTTAAATAAAAGAAAGTTGGCAATAGGAATAAATTATTAGTTCCTTTATTTAACTGGTTCAAAGTAAGCTACATTTGGGAAATGATTATTGGAAAAAAATATTTAGATATTTCCTTGCAGGTTTCTTGTTTTCTGCATTTCAAGTTGTTTTAAAATAAAAGCTATTACCCACTTTACATGTTTAATTTCATTTAAAGTGCTCTGGACGTGGCTTGCAAGCTGAGCCTTTTGTTTTTGTAATCAGGAACACAATGATTTTGATGATTTTTGTCCAGATTTAGATTTATCAGCAAATATATCGGCCTAGAAATATAATGAATTATCGGTTATCAGTATCGACCAAAATGTCCATATAGGTGCATTCCTAAAAAAAACAAAAAACAATTGGGCTGTTGCATCTTTTTACTGGGTTACAGTAAAAACATAACTGTGTTATGATAATAATAATTATTGAAAACAACAATAATAGTAAAAGTTCAATATCTGGACATGGTGTTGTAATAAGAATTGGTGTGTAAAATGGGCTCAAGTGTCCTGAAAATAATGTCACAATGCCAAAATCGTTTCAATTTTCACAATCAATTTTTTATTGATTGTGGTTAAATATGACTTGATTGCCCTGATGAAGGCAGTTTGCTGATACATTATGATATTAAATGTATTTGGCCCATTAAAATAAAGGCTTTTTACATTTGGAGACTGAGTTCCTTGCACGTTTCTCCAATTATACATGACACGTAATTAAATATTTGAAGGTAAGGCCATCGGTTTAGGCTAAATCATCAGGGTGATCAAGTCATATTTAACCACAAATCAATAAAAAAAAAATAAGTTTTATTTTTCACACATTACTTTTGTCTTTCGGGGCAATCGCACAACACAGAGGCCAGTTGTAGTCTGATAAGCATGTATACAAGGTGGACAAAGCCGAGCTACAATCGGAATTATCTTGGTCTGTTAGTCCAACTTCGCAAAAAACATACTGGTACGATTTCAGCCATACTGAAGCATTTACATTACATTTTATCACTTTAGTCCGACTGAAATCAAACTTTTAAAGTTTAGGACGTATTTCTAATCAAAGTTTCATCAGCTAAACTATCACAATGAGCAGACTGTACTCCCATCCCTCACAGCCTCATTTTCCTTTGCGTCAAATTAAATATGTCGTCTACCCTGACTAAGTCCCATGGGAAGGCACTCAAATTCATCATTTCTACATCGCGAGTCTGAAGGCAAGCCATGACATTCCATTCCGCGTTCATTTTCCTGTTGGTCTCCTGCCTGGCGTCCTCTAGTGCATGGATTCTCCCTGCAAACTGAATAAAAGTTCCTCTTTTAAAAGGCTCTATGAGGGCCAAAAGGGGGTTTGAATATTCGCCACATACTTAATGAGGTAGAGACAGCAGTGGCCATCAGTCATTTACTCTGTTTTTGTGGAGACAAAGGAGAGAATTTTGCCCAGGCATCTGCTGCTTGCACAATGCTCTCTCTCTCTCTCTGTCTCTCTCTCTCTTTCTCCTCTCTTGCTCGCACGCTCTGTGGACTTTAATGTGGTTATGATTAGAGACGAGGCTGAGGGTCGGGTTGGGATGAAGGGGGGGTTCTCATATGTACTGCAGGGAAAAAGGGGGAGGTGCAGAGTCACAGAGAGAGAAAGAGTGAGTGTTTGTGTGTAGTGCAATGCTGAAATATGAATCACAAAAGAGACAAAAAGAGGCCAGCGAGAATAAAATAAAAGTTTGTCCTCTAACCAAATCAGGCCTGGCGAGATTACACACAAACACACACAAACATGGTGGCCCCTCCCTGTGGCCCTTACTCTTTCTCTACACCCTCTCTCACCCCCCCAATCACTCTCTCTCTCTCTCTCTCTCTCTCTCTCTCTCTCTCTCTCTCTCTCTGTCTCTCTCCACCCCCCTCTGTGTGCGCAGGGCTGAGGCAGTTGGTTCGCTCCAGTGTGTCTGAGAGCCGCGAGTGCTATGTGGGGCTGTTATTTAGGTCTGTTACAGCACGCTAGGAGAAACTTAGCCCGAGTGCAGAGACGCAGTCTTGCCAGCCAGCAACCAACGGCGCAGTTCAGATAGTGAGGGAAAGAGAAACAAGCAGTGTGATAGAGGGACGGAGGGAAAACATAGAGAGGAAACGCTTACAAGAGCAAAACAGCAGGATCAAGCGGCACACATATCCCGAGTACAGGAATTCCAGTGAGGAATTTAGTGCTGTCGTAGCTGCGGGTGTTGTTATTGTTTTTTTTGCAGTGTGACATGAGCCAGTACAGAATCTAATAGGGAACGGGACGGAGGGGAAGTAGGTGACTGTTCAGGATCACTTTTATTTGGAGGTGGGTGGGTGACAGGGACGCACTATGTTCGACTGTATGGAGGCACTGGGCATGGGTCCCCGCCAACTCTATGATGTCACCAACCGGGGTGCGTGCATGCTTCGGAAGGTGAGCCCCTTCTATGCCGGACTGGATCCTTTCGCTTGGACGGGGACGGCTAGCGTACGTTGTAAGTGTTTGCATCTCTATCTATCTGTCACACTGTCATGCCACTAACTAAACAGGACTGCAGGAAAAGGACCCTTCGTGCCAAACTAACCATAAGTTGGAGCACTTAAGCTGCTTCGGTGTATCCATCATACTGTGTTTTTGTATGTTAGAGATGAGAAAGAGACTGCGATTGAGAGAGTGCTGTTTGACGTGATTGTTTTCCATGATTGCCGCAAAGAGAGTCTGGTTTCACCAACAGTGTGGGTAACCTAATTTTTGACCTTGTATGTTGATGAAAAGTTAAACAGCAAGGAAGTAAGGCAGAGAGATGAAAGAGAGATTGTGTTTGAGAAACAGAGAGAGAGAGAGAGAGAGGTGGGTGGGGGGAACCTGACACTGTGCTATAATTTCAGTCATGCAGATTGCATTTGTCTTCTTCACTTCACAATTGTGCCTGACAGCTCTGGTATCCCGGCATGCCTGACCAAGGCTCAGCCCACACAACAGCATCAAACAAGCATAAAAGTGTGTGGAAAAAAAAAATGGGAGGGACATTTTTTAAGTATGTGTCACAGATAGAACACTCAAATTTGTAAACGTGGGAAACTTAGTAAGATAGACATAAAGAGCTACATACATTGTTAAAAACTTGCATAAGTATATTAAGTGGAACGTTCAGGATTTAGTAAAATATGGGAAAGTAGGTTTGAAAGTTGGAGAGCTCAATTGTTTTCTCAACGTTGCAATCATTTTATTTTTCCTTCCCCTGTTCCAGACTGTAGACAGCCTTTGGCTCTGAAAACAACCCTGCTTTGAGACATCCAAAACTGGTGTCCATTTTTATAGGCGACAAGGGGAACTAAACAATGTTTGTGAGAGAGTGCATGTGATGTGTTTTAGGCCCATTTCCACACAAATACGTTTTCGTTTGATTTTGCTACGTTTACGCCTCTCATCCAGTGGTGGACTGGCCATAGGGAGAACCGGGACTTTTTCCGGTGGGCCGGCTGCAAAACAGGGCCGAATGGTGCTGAACGTGCAACAATAAGCTGAAACGGGCTGCCGCGTTATGCCGTACAAGCCGCGACTTGTTGAAAAGGACAGCGACACTCCCCACAGCACAACAACTTTTGGGCCGGTCTCTATGTAAAATCCAGGGCCAATTTCTTTTCCCAGTCTGCGCATGCTCTCATCCTCACTGGAAAACTCTCCATTACTGCATATTTTTGAAAACTATGACGTTGGGAGACTACTATTTACATGGAGTGTTCAAATGTATACTGTAATTAAGACGACACATCCACACTAAAACGTTTTCATTTGAAAATGCATTATTTCGCTACGTACATCCATCTTTCAGAAATGCTCTCCATAACTGCATACCTTTGAAAACAATGACATTAGGAATCTGAAGACGGAGCTTTCACATAAAAACAAATTAGTGCTGATGTGGCCTGGGAAAAGCATCCAGTTCAGTAAACATTGCCGTTAGCCTTTCTGAGCCTCACGGTCTCAACCTTTTTCCATAATGCACGCCACTTTTTTCCATTTGTATTTGTCAAACCTTCTGCTTTTTGTTCCCTCTTCTCGGCCTCTGAGGGCGAGTCATCCGTCTTCATTAATCGTGAAGACACCAACGTTTCAGTGGCTGTCAGCCACACTGGGTTCTCTTTAATGAAGACAGATGTCCTATCTGAGCTTGACTTGGAGGGGAGGGGACGGAGAGGGGGTCCATAATGCCTCTTCTCCTCAGCCAGGTCCCTGACGATAACAAGATGAAATCTGTTTATTTAATCAGTCATGTCTCACCAACGCCACACATGCATACACTCAGGAACCATGTTGGAAAATGAGCCCTCCTTTGCACCACGGCTTCTCGAGTTCCGTTCCTTCCTGGTTCCAGGAAACAGGCGAGATAGAGAGGCAATCGTACAGATCCTTCTGCCCTCAGGGAAGAGCGGTGTATGGTTACAGCCCTCTGTGCCCAGTAACTTCTGTAAACAAGGCCGGCCTATCCGACCGCAGTTCGTGAGATTCCACACTCCAAGCAGTGTCTCCTCATTGTCCTCTTCAAACAGATGAATTGATATCTCATTAGAGGCAGGTGGGTAAACTCCATGGGCCATTCATTGGATGCATATTCATTCACTACAGCCCTAAATCGTGCTGTCCCACCAAATTGTTGCTATTGGGGAACCTGCATTGCTCGCACGAGCACCCTGGCTTAAAGGAACATTCCAGTTTCAACAGTTAAGGTCAATCAACATATAGCATAATGTTCATAACCACAAAAAATAATGTAATCTTGTTTCTTAATTATTTAAAACAAAAAAGTAAAAATTGCATTTATAGTAATGTACTTACAGTGAAAATGAATGGGGCCTGTCCATATTCATTCAAATACACACTTTGTAAAAATTATAGCCAAAAGGGGTATCTCTATATGTGATAAAAATCTCTATTCTACATGATCTTAGTTTGCTAAAATCGATTTTAGGGTTTACCGCTGTTATATCGTCATGACAAAGAAGTTTTAATATACTGTAGGATAAAACTACAGTACACAGAAAAAGTTGGTAAGCGTTTTTATCACACTAAGTATGTTTATATCTTGTGGCTAACAAAGTATAGTTTAACGTTTATGGACTGGCCCCATTCACTTTCATTGTGAGTTTACAGTAAGTAACGTAATGTAACCCACATTATGTTTTGTAGTAATCAACATAATGACACACATGCTGTTGACTGAGCTCTGAACCCAGAATAATCCTTTTTAAAGGGTTAGTTCACCCAAAACTTCAACTTCTTTGATCATATACTTACCCTTACATATTGTCCCAAAAATATTATTACTTATTTTCTTACATGGAATGCAAGAGGAGAGATTTTGAGGAATGTTGACGCTGCACTTTCCCATACAATGAAAGTAAAGCTGACTGAGGTTAACATTTTGCCTAGCATCTCTTTTTGTGTTCCATTGAAGAGAAAACATCATAAGGGGTGAGAAATGATGGCAGAGTTTGGGGGCCTGGGTAGCTCAACGAGTATTGACCCTGAATACCACCCCTGGATTCGCGAGTTAGAATCCGTGGGTTCTGAGTGACTCCAGCCAAGTCTCCTAAGCAACCAAATTGGCAGGTTACTAGGGAGGGTAGAGTCACATGGGGTAACCTCCTCGTGGTCGTGATTAGTTGTTCTCGCTCTCAATGGGGCGCGTGGTAAGTTGTGCGTGGATCGCTGAGAGAAGTATGAGCCTACAAATGCTGAGAGTCTCCGCGGTGTCATGCAAAACGAGCCACGGGATAAGATGCGTGGATTGGCGGTCTCAGAAGCGGAGGCAACGGAGACTTGTCCTCTTCCACCCAGATTGAGGTGAGTAACCGCGCCACCTTGAGGACCTACTAAGTAGTGGGAATTGGGCATTCCAAATTATCAAAACAATTATGACAATGTTCGTTTTTGGGTGAACTATCCCTCTATCATGGCTTGGGCAAGTGTGCTAAGCTCTGTGCCACAGCTACAACAGTTTCAGCCCTTTTGTTCTATTAAATATTTCTTAAAATGGGACTTTCTGTCGTTTGGTAATGGTGTCTGTGGAAACTTGAACTGCCCAGTAAACCAAGCTGACAATATATATACCCCCCCAATATTGACCCCCCTGTTGTAGGTGACAAGCAAGAGAATCTCAAGCCACTATCAGTGTGGACAGTCTTTCCTGTTTTTATGTTCTTCAGTTCAAGACCTTTTGGATGTTTTTTTAATTCAATGTCAGAGGTTAAGGAGAGGCTATGCACGGGCTAATGTTGGCCCTTATAACATTGTGTGCTGCTCGTGTTCCATCTTTGAAAGGAAAGAGCAGTGAAAGAGCTTTTTTTATTGTGTAAGACTTTGAAGAGAGACACCAGGGCTGTATTGAGCCATACATCTAAAGGAAGTGCGCAGACAATTTAGCAATTTATAAGTCAGAAAGATAGCATCACGTTTCTGTTCCGAGTTTCTCTTTATTTTTTTGGTACTAAGATGTTGCTAATAATCATTTTATCTCTTTAAGGGCTAGTTACTCAAAAATGAAAATTGCCATTTACTCACCCACATATTATTGTAATCCTTTTGTTAGTCTCAGTGGTGTCTGAGCCTAACATTCTGCCTAACCCATTTGTGTTTCAATGAATAAAGAAAGTCATACAGGTTTGGAACAACATGAGGCCGAGTCAAGGATGAGCATTTACCTTTTTGGGTGAACTAACCTTTTACATTTCACACTCTTTTGTTAGACACATTTTCTTAATTTAAAAAAGATGGAGTTTTTATTTAGTATCGTAATCTTTTGGTCTAGCTCTCTTATAAAGGGGACATATTTTTCATATAAGTTCATGGGTAAATCTTAGATTGTCTACCTCTCCTGATCTCTCGAGCTCATACAAATATGCCATTGTTTTCTGCAAAGTGTGCTGTCCACATCAGAGTCTGATAAGCTCTCTGAAACAGAGCTGTGCTTGAAAGACGTGGAAATGAGGGCTTCCTGTGTCCGTTGTCACATGCAGCCTCTCTCATTTTTTTATTTTTTATTTCATTATAATTGCAAAAGATTCAATTATAAGATTAGAGTGCCGGAGGAGGCAGGGGAATAAAAAAGGATACTTGGTTGATTTGATGGTTGTGTGTGAATGTGTGTGTTTGCATATGGGAGGAAATGGGAAAATGTGGCCTAATCATTTCCTTGTCCAACTGTAAAGATATTCGGATGTTGGTATTAAAAAAAGCTATAAATAATGTTTCTACAGAGCATGTGATAAGTGCCCTTATTTACTGAATTTGTGTTTTTCAATCCTGTACCAATTGTTTCAGAGGCATTTAAGCCAACAAGCATTAATGTGCCTCTTCTCAGCTTTGAGATAAGGAATATCACTTCTGATTTGTTTTTGCAATCCATGGTGGTGTTGTAATGTCCTTAAAATAGCTTGCATGTTATTTATTTATGTGTCTTTATATAGTGTAGATATTTGTTGTGGCTTCTCGGAATGTATGACTTTGTCCTGGGTTAACTGCTATTTGTCTAGTACAAATATAATAGTGTTTTCTAAACCATGATATTTCAGCTGTCAGAGATTTGTCTGTGCTGCCGTTCCAGTATCTGGGTGATTCTCACAAAACCTGTCCAGAAAATGGCCTTTGTAACATTATTTATAACAGTTATGCACATTTTAACCCGAAATTCTTATTACCGCAATGCACAAAAGATCCACAAAAGATCCGCTATGTGTAAAAAAGACATATTGATTCAACTGTGAAGTATTTATACATCATAGTGGTACTCCCTTGGTTTCTCAGATTTCGTGAGAATAACCCATCTATATTTGCAGCTATATTTGTAACTTCAAATCATTGGATAAAGCATCCACTTGCATATCTGCATCTGTTCATTATTTATAGGGTGTAGAGTGTTAATATGATTCATAGGTAGAACAGTAGCTGTGTTTTGATGGCTATTCAACCCTGTTTAAGGTTAAAGCCAGGAGAAGAGGCCTGACGCTGCAACTAAGATTTCAAAGTGTGCCGCTAGAATCCATTTGCTGCTGTAAGGAGAGTTTATCGAGGTCAAAGAACCGCAAATAAGAAAGACACCTGAATTTTAGACTGACTGCAAAATGTTCAGACAATGTTATTAATCCGTTTGGCTGCCCAGCTAACCATTTTTGGTTAACCGAACATTCTAGGAACATTCCCAGAACATTCCTAGAGTGGACATTCTAACGGTTTCTTTTGGTTAGCCAGGAAAATTTTAGTTTTTATGAAAAATAGAAAATTCCCAGTAGGTTTAGAAAACTTTCCACAAATGTTTTCTTAACCTCTATACCATCTAAACCCTAACCTCTGCATACCTGGTGCGTCAATAATAAATTACAATTAATTGTCATGTTCTGATCCATTGTTTAATTAATCATTTAAGTTCTTCAACGTTCTGGGATGTTAGTTCATGGTTATAAAATTAAAACTTAACAAGAACCATTAGAATACATTTTGCATACGTTTTTATTTAGGTTGTAACACAAAAACCTCCATGCAGTGACCTGAAAACATTAGTTTATGGTTATAAAAAATAGAACCTAAAGAGAACATTGCTAGAACGGTTTGGTTTCCAAAAAATAACCAAATTGGAAAAATACACTAACTTTTGGAGAAAGTTCTGTGTTTGCTGGGTAAGGGCTTGCTAATTCTGTGTGGTTCAAAATATTAGGGCGAGTTCTTTACACCTTGTTGAAGATTTCAGGACCATCTTGAGATGCAAGCAGGACAAACTCATTGGCCCTTCCAAATTTGCCCAAGTTCTATTCAGGAAGTGTTGCTAATTAGCTGTCATTCCTGCTCACTTTCATGGGTCTCTGAGAGACACAAACAAGGCCAATCATCATGGGTTTTAAACTCTGGGTAACGCTCAATGGCTGTCATAGTTTGACCATCACGTCCCTTTTGTCCAGTGATTTAGTGGTTGTTTACTGAGAGCTGCCGTGCCTGGTTGGCAGATTCTCTCTGGAGGCGAGGCATTGGCAGGATCTGTGTCAGTCTGAAGCCATGTGTGAGCTCAGTGTGAGGGGAGAAGTTCTGTTACTAGTGTGTTGTTGACTGACAGCTTGGCTCCATCGTTGCTAGGGCTCACTGTTTTGTGGAGAGGTGAGCTGAAATATAGAACAAGCCACCCTCCTCTGCTCTGCAGTGGAAACCAGCAGTCAGTCAATCAATCATTCATTTGATCAAAACTGTGGTTCTGACTGGGCTAATAGCACTGTTTATGAGGTTATGCTTCTTAGAAGACACATAGTCCTACTATAACTCAATGGTTTGGTTTAAGGTTTAGGGTTAGGGCATAAACCTATAAATCCTAATATTATTGATCTTTGGTTCATTTATTTTTCTCTATGGGAGTAAAAGCCAACTCGCACAATTTCTTATGATTTCGCCATCTCGTACTAATTATTTTGAATTGTCATGAGATCAGGTTGGAAGACATTGGTTCAAGTATTATGCTGTATTGCTAATATTTAGATTGCCACAAGTTTGGACATTATTGCTGCAACACCTACTGAGGTTGTGAGAATACTTTCACACTTATCATTCGAATGATTTTATGCCACAGATATTGTAGCTCTGGTAAGCGACAAACATCCTGCTGTATGATGTGTTCTCAGGTTGTTTTTTATGTGTATGTACAGATGGAGGTGAGAAGAGTGAATCCTAAATCAGCCATGAAAGATGAATGGATACAAGAGCCTGAGGATCCATTTTAGGGCCGACCATCTGTACTTTACCCCCACACATCCATCTTTTTAAACGATCATCTGCTGTCTGAAGCACAGCCTTTTATACAGTATGAGCAGGGACTGTCTGGTAGACAGGTCTGTGTCTCGGATGGACTACGCTCCATTTAGAAAAGCTGTGTTGGCTCAAAATAAAAATAAAAAAACATATTTTGGGAAACTCAAAGATGGATTTGCCTCTCAAGGTAACTTCCTTGACGGTCATGGCTGTGATCTGTTTGTCGATCTCTGCAGTTATAAGAAGATATCTGATTGCATGTGGTATTGCACTATTGTTCCATCAAAGCATGCCAATCCACGCTCTAACATCTTGGGCAGTCTCTGAAGTCGTGCTGCCTCTCTAAAGTGAAATATTCCACTCACGTAAGCAAACATCATATTGTAATTTCCCCTATAGTCAAAGCAGAAGTTTCTCACAGACTCACCCGTGTGCCATTAGAGAGAACGGAACTATGCCAGGTTGTTGGACTGATACTGAAATGCTCAGTATATATACTCCAGTAACTTCTTGCCTTAACCACAAATCACAAAGACAGAAGGAAGCCACAGCAATGTTATATCCTCTCCTTTTGCAAAGCAGAGTTTAGTGTAGTACTTGTGCAATTACTACAGTCAACCACAGCTAGACAAAGGCTTGGTCAAATCCAATCAGCTAATGCACAACAAAGTTATGTGATGAGTGGTGGTCAGGACAATGGGATGAGACCAGAGCAAGTCAAACAGACCTGCTGTTTACTCTTGACAGATATTTGCAGGATTAAGCTGTGAACCTTCCTAGTTTTGTGGCTGCTTCTTTTGTGGTTTCTATTGTTTGGGGAAGGAAGCAATAAGGGCCAAAGAAGGAGTTCCTCTGCCCAAGTCCTCAGCAGAGAGACACTTCAGACAAGTTCCCTATCTTGAAGCAGGTGAGCACATACATCTAGACAGATGGTGAGGAAGTCTGTTAGGATCAGAAGATCAAACATAATTGTTAGATGAGGCTGTCTCACTGCCTGTTGGCTTTTCCAATGATCAATGGCCATGGAGCAGGCATCCAGCCATTGGAGTGGAGAGGAATTGGAGGAGACACTCTCACTCATGGGCTGACAGCACAGATGTAGCCTGGTAGGGATGCTGGAGATGCAGTGGAGTTGCAAATTTGGATGAATGCCCCAGAAAACCTCTGAATCAGGCCTTAATTCCCTGTCTTTGTGTTCTGATTATCCCTTACTGCCTTGTTTGGAGTCCTACCAGTTAAATTGTGCAATAAAAGCCTATTTAGTAAACCATTTTGCTAAATGAGCTGTGTTTGGGGCTAGAATAAACCGTTGTCAGTAAAAAAAAAGTACATAAATGTTCTTCCGTTGTTCTCTTGCAGAACATTCAGCAAAAAAAAAAAAAAAAAAAAAAACAATTCAAGCACTTTTAAGGGTTTTTGAGTTGGTTCTTTGGAAATTATTGAATTACTTCTACTGTAGGTTCTGGGTTACATAAGCCACTTTTCAGTCATTGGACTGAATGTTTCTTGTTGTGGAACCGTGGCATTCCATACTGATCCTGGTTTGTTGACACAGTTACAGTTTCTTTTTCCATTGTGGTGCAGCAAATTCAGAATTCGACTGGACTGACTCAGGAAGTGTCCAATCGTGAGACACCATGAACTTAAAGCATTTGAACAGCATTGTTGAGTATGGTTAGCTAACCATGTTGAGAAATCCAGGGCCGGGAGTGGTTTGTAATTGTGCCATACTAAAGAGCTCTCATGTGAAAATGCTACTGGAACCATTACTCACCATGTTCAGAACTGTTCCACCCAATGATAGAAAAGAGGCTATAGATTATTTTCTAAAAAAGTTATTTGTTGAACTTCTAAAGAACTTTCCTATTGGCTTTAGGCTGTAAAACCACTTTTGGTTCTAATTGAAACCTTTATTTTTAATTGAGTCATTTAGTAGACACTTTTGCCCAACATATCTTATTGTATAGAACATTTATTATAAGGAAACCCCCCCTAGAGCATCTCAAGGTTAAATGCCTTGCTCAAGGGCACAATGAATTGCTCATGGATCCAATGAAAAATCAATGGAGTTTCACAATGGACGCTCATGGATTTCTCCTTGTAGGGCTCAAACCAGCAAATTAACGGTTACAAGTACTGAGCTTTAACCACTACACAGCTCCCCCCTGAGTTTTAGTGTAGATCAGCAGAAAAACCCTCTTTGGTGGTAACGGAGAGACCAGTATCTGAGTTGGTCATGGTTGGAGGGAAGTCTAATTGCCTGTAGTTGTTTGTTTTTGACTGTAATCCAGAAAGGAGGACTGATGTATGGATGATTGATTCCCTGTGTCCATTGACGGGCAAGTATTACACTGATAGGGGGTCATTCAGAGCCAAATGCTGGCTCATATTCATCAAAACATGTATTAAATGGGGTTTATAATGGAGAAAGCCATGGTTGAATGCACATAGTTGTTTCTGAGAGTAAAATAATTTTAAGACTTTGAAAAGAATCTGTTCCCACCTGCTGCCCTTCTGCTCACATTATGTGAAAGTGCTGACCTGCAGAAGACCTATTCCTGACCAACTCAATGAGGATAACTGAGAATGATAACTATCTGTATTTTGTCTGCCAACGACTCTTGGCTCATGTGCATGCATATGTGTTTGTGTGTGTATTCATGCCTGTGTGCTGGTTATGACATGGGGGTGAAAATTCCTTGTGGATTTGCTTGTAGTGTCCAGTCTGGAGTATATGTAAGTTGTTCTGGTCTATCTTTCCCTCTTTTCCTCTGAGCCATGTCTTGGATGGCATCCCAGTTTTATCACAGGGCTTCCTTTCAGAAAGAGCCTTACTGCAACAGGAAGAACTCCTCCTTTTTCACTGGCCCGTGATGGAGCACATGAGAGGGAGGGCCATAGACACACGTAGAAAAAGGGGAGGAAAGGAGGGGGAGCTCAGGTATTGAGCTCTCATACAGCTGTTGACAGCAAATGCTACTGCTCAGTACCTTTAAAGAAAGCACACACACCTCTCAACTCCATTACTTACCTCCTCTTTTGTACTCTATCATCATGCAGAGAGTGTTTAAAAGTGGCTTAAAAACTTTGAGTTTGCTTAACTGACACTTTAATCGTAAATTGAGTGTTACAAATATAAAAAATTGGCAAGTACACTACCAGTCAAAGTTTACACACACCTAAGCTGTTTCTCAATGTGCGTTCTTTTGTGTTCTTACGGTCTCGTGGACTCGTTCGACGTCATCATGCACTGCCAAAGTTCAATTCCAATACTCAAGAATGAAAGTACTGAGAATGTCTAAAATTACCCGGGGTGTTCTTGATGCATCGGACGGTGACTTGTGAGCAAGAATTCAGTACTACGGTGGATATTTATCGTTGTGTTTTATCCACTGATATATCAGTGGTTTTACCTCAACAGTTTCCCGCTGTAAGCTCGCGAATGTCTGACGGCTCTATAGAGTCGTTATACAACATTTTTTGTTTTGTTGGGCATCATTTTAATATAGTAATAAACACATGAAGGAAACGAGTGTTTACACACTTTATTCTTTTAACGTGTTACTAGTCCTGCAAAACCTCACTGGTGTGATGATAATAATGCTGTCACTAGTGTGGTAATGCCAGTAGTTCTCTCACTGCATTCAAATGTGCTGTGACGGTTAATTGTGCAACAGGAAGATCGCACATCTCAAATCTCGCAATAGTTCTATGTCCTCCTGTCCTTCCCGAGTTCGTTCTTCCAATGTGGCTTGACAAGACCAGTCTCCATAAGAACACAAGTCCGTTCTTTGCATTCTTAAAATTTAGAAACTCCCCTATTATATGTTTATGAGTACACAGATACTTGACATGTCGCTACTGAATTTTCCATTACCTCTGACATCAACCCATTTCTGCTGAGGTACTAACAAACGCCATATCCCATCAGACATGTTTGCATCAGTGAAAATGTGTGTTCCTTTTCATGTGGTGCTACTGATTGTGTCAGCAGCCTCAAAAACGCAAGAGTAAACCAGAGTAATCGCCTTGACTTAATCAATGATGAGCACTATTCGGAGGTTGCATTTTCACTCTAAAACCCCACTGATGGTTTGGTTTAGGGTTGTGGTTCGGGTTAGGATATATGGTTAATAAAATGTGCATTATTGTTGACTGTATTTTATCACGCACAACAAAAAACAGCTCGCTGTACACCACGTTTTTGGCATAGACAGATTTCACCTGAACAACTTTCGACCTATTACTGATGCCGGATCGACATTAAGATCAATCTGGCACTTTACTATCTTGTCCAAATCATCCACTTAAAAAAATATTGTAATAATTTGTCATGAAATTTATACCCAAGCGCAGTTTATATTTGTCCAAAAAACAATCATAAAAAAATGAATTGAGTAAAGTGTGTTCAGATGTTTGACTGGTGGTGTAGGTTAACATTTGTTTCCTTCAAATAAAGATTTATTTTACCGTTTCTTCAAAATCTGAATTTACAAATGTTGAAAACAACTTGCAATAAGATAAAGAATGCAATCAGAGAGAGTACATCCAGCAGAAAGAGGCTGTGATGCAGTGGAGAGGAAGGAAATGTGATTGTGGTGTATGAGGTTTTACGATGACAACAACATGTGAGGAGGATCTGGGTGATAGCAGGAAGCCGTGGGCAATAAGAGACAGAGAGAGAGAAAGAGAAAGAGCCATGGCTGGTTCCCTTCATCAGGAAGCTGGCAGGCAGTATGGCTGTGTGTCCTTGCCTATCAGGCACTGCTCCGAGAGGGGGGCCTTGCCAGTCAGTCTATCAATCACACCGCTCCAAAAAACCTGGCCAATCTTCGGCCCGTCTGCCACACTGGCTGCATGCACAACAAAGCAGTCTGTTCACCCAACATGGTCGTATGGTGTCTTAAAGGGATAGTTCACCTTAAAAATGTAAGTCCTTTGATCATTTACTTATCCTCATGTTGTTCGAAATCCATTGCATCTTTTTTCCATACAATGAGAGTAAATGCTGACGGAGACTAACATACTGCCTAACGTCTCCAGTTGTGTTCCACAGAAGAAAGAAAGTTGTATGGGTGGGAACAGCGTGAGAGTGAGTAAAGAAGACATAATTTTCATTTTTGGGTGAACTATCCCTTCTATATGAGACAAAACTAAATCTGGGAGCTTTCAATGCAGGGAAGCAGGATCATGTACTGAGAAATGCAAAGTGAGCAACACGCAAAAACACGCCCAACACGCTGAAATACTTAAAGAGGAATTGAGACACAGAAAACTATATTTGCAAATCAAATGGGAGTCTATAGAGACATTCGCTGGACGTGTGCCCATGCAGAACTGAACACACACACATGCCAAGACTAGATTTGGGAACACAGTTCCACTGAAGATTCAATCACACCCACAGTCACGTACACAAAATCTGCTCTTGTATTGTGAAAGAATAGTTGCTTTGCAGCCAATGCGTCATATGCTGCTCTGCTAAAAGTAGTGTTGCAACACTTAAAACACAAGAACACTAACTCTTGTTCTTTGTGCTTTTATACTTTAATACATGGAAGACACTTTCATTTTTAAACAAAAGAAAGAAACTCTGTCACAGGCACAGCTCACTTCCTGTTAATTATGTTTGCATTAGTTGTTTAATGTGATACCAATGTCATTTTTAAGGAAATGTATTTTAATTATTTTATAATTTTTTCGGCAACAAGGAAATGTACATAGTATGCATGCATATGCATGGCTTTATGAACATTAGCTGGGATCCATCAACACATTTCCTGCAAATGTGGGGGTATTGCATTAAAAATGCTTGATGGACACACCAACATGCTTGTTTCCAAAATGTGCATGAAAACGTACACGTTCCCTTGAGGTGGATAATTGTTTTATTTGATAATAAGACATGTGTATAAACTATGATGGAAACAAATATCAAATATACACTCACTGAGCACTTTATTAGGAACACTATGGTCCTAAAAAAGCACCTGATGTGGTCTTCAGCTGTTGTAGTCCATCCACCTCAAGGTTCGACATGTTATACATTCTGTGATGCTATTCTGCTCACAACAATTGTACAGAGTGGTTATCTGAGGTACCGTAGCCTTTCTGTCAGCTTGAACCATTCTGGCCATTCTCCGTTGAACTCTCTCATCAACAAGGCGTTTCTGTGCGCTGAAATGCCGCTCACTGGTTGTTTTTGGCATCACTCTGAGTAAACCCTAGAGACTGTTGTGCGTGAAAATCCCATGAGATCAGCAGTTTAAACAAATACTCAAACCAGCCCATCTGGCACCAACAATCATGTCAGGATCGAATTCACTGATCACATTTTTTCCCCATTCTGATGGTTGATGTGAACATTCACTGAAACTCCTGTCCCGTATTTGCATGATTTTATGCATTTCACTGCTGCCACATGACTGGCTGATTAGATAATTCAATGAATAAGTAGATGTACAGATGTACCTAATAAAGTGCTCATTAAGTGTAGATGCACATAAAAAAGTCACGTGACTTTGCCCCAACAAGCCATCTGAAAACATAATGCACTCAAAGAATATCATCACATAGCATCTCAATTTGCTCTGGTTGTTCTGAAATGCCAGAGCCAAAGCCTGTTGTCAGAATGATTGGCTACTGTTACCTCCAAGAACTGCCCGACACGCTTTCACTTTAAGACATAAAGAATTTGCAGCATAACGGTAGCAAATATGACATTTGTGAGAGTGTTTTATTTGCATTCTCTGGACCACAAGTTACATTTAATAAAAGAGCAATAGTTGTTTCATATTCCATTTATATTTCTATTTTGCACCAGTTTCCCTAGATATTTTTTTTGTTCTCTTAAACACATGTTTGAAAACACTGCTTTATTAAAAAAATTATATTCTGATTTTTCTCAAACCAAAATATAGATTATATTGATAATATGTATAGAAATATAAATGCATTTACATTTAGTCATTTATCATAAGCTTTTATCCAAATTAGGAACATAACAAGCATTTACTTCTTTGACACCCCTAAGCATAAACCTCACAAAATTTGGTTAGATTTCTCTAGTCTAAAAACAAGTTTAGGCCACATCCACGCTACTCAGTTTTCAGTTTCCTAAAGTTATCACTTTCCAAAGTATGCGTTAATGGAGACTGTTTTTGTAACGCTCCATATTCGGTGGAGGAAAACACTGTTCTAGTGTGGATGAGAGTCATAAATGTTGAAACATCTATGTGTTTTCAAACACAATGTGGACTTAACTTCTTATGTAATTTATCTTCTTAATTAAATGTATTTTGTTTTAAGGACGTTTATGTATTTTAACTAGAATACAAGACATAAAATAGTAAGAGTAAGAATTTTAACAGGATTTTTTGCAGTCTATGTAGGTTTATTTATCTTTTTGCCACATTTGTGTGTTTACTTTTCCCTTGTGTCGAGTGTATTGTGTGCATATGGACATTTCCTAGTGCAGGGGCTTTTTGTCTAGATCGACAGTGGGATTATCATAGGATGGTCCACCTGGAATACTTGTGTACAAAGGATACAGAGAGAGGAGTCCGGGAGAGAAACACAATACCAGGCAGGAAATGAACAGCGTCTACTGATAACTGCAGTCAGTCTCTACCTGTCCCTCCATCACTAGCCAAGCCATCCACCCTCTGCCTTCACATTGTCATGCAAATCAAGCCCCTAGCTGGAGAGCTGATATGGAGGCCTCTCATTTTACAGCGCTTTGTTTCCCAAACAGAGGATAGCTTAGTGGAGGGGATGCCGAGAGGGCCTCTGGGCTGACATTGGATCCCGTCCCATTGTGTACCCTGGGAGAAGTGTTGACTGATGTTTGGGAAGAGGTGTTTGAGGGAGGGAAAGCGACCAGGGTTTTTACGGCAGCAACCATCTCGGGTTGTTGAGAGATACTGATGGATTTTTGTCCCTCTCGCCCTCCCGTTCTTTTATTTTGCCTGTCTCTCTGTCACTTAGACGGTGTCAATCAGTAGTCTTTTTTTTTTTTTTTTAAGGATTTAAAACACCTGCGTGTTGTGATAGCATACAGGCTTGGGGTCTATACAATTTTAGTATGTAATGTTGTCTTGTCATGTTTTTGATAGTTTCATATGTTAGTTCTTAAAGGAATATTCTGGGTTTAATACAAGTTTAGCTCAATCGAAAGCATTTGTGACATTTGTGATGTTGATTACCACAAAAATTAAAAAAAAAATTCTTAGAGTGAGGCAATTACAATAGAAGTGAATGTGGCAAATCCGTAAACGTTAAATATAGAGGTCAACTGATAGTGGGTTTTGCCGATACTGATAACTAAGTTGGTGGTAAAGGATGTTCCAAAAAGCAACTATCGGCATGATTAATCGGTAAAACCGATTAACTATGTTGCCATGATGAAGAAATGCCATAAACCCTACAACCCTAAAACGTCTGTAAAAACTTTACAGCTCAAATAATACAGACGTTTTAACAGAAGAATTTATGTAAGAGCTTTTATAAAATTTTAAGCTTTGCATTTCTGTCTTTAAACCCTCCAAAATTGGCCTCATTCACTTCCATTTTAATTGCCTCAGTGTAACTTCGATTTGTGCTTTTTTTAAAGAAAATAATGATCGAATAGTAGTAATTAACATTATACCACAAATGCTGTCGATCGAGCTTAACTTGTATTGAACCTGGAATATTCCTTTAATTTAGATTGATATTTTTGTGCTAGTTTGTGTTGACAATTAAAACACACCAAAAATATCAAATAAAATCTATTCATTTACAGTGTAGTAACAAATTCTGTGAATATTCATCAAGCTTATTTGAACTGTAACATTAAAAAAAGTTCAAATGCCATTAGAATATCCTTTTGCTTTCAGATTTTACAAAATCATAGACTGCAAAAGCTTGTGCATTTCTCACTCTCACTTGAAGAATAAGTGATTTCTTTGTAACCGTGGCCATGAACACAGGGCTCTACTGTATGTGAGCCCAACCCTGAAGAGAAGTGTTTGCCTCTACTTGTTCACCCCTTCCATCCTCGTCCCTTTTTCTGTTTTCTATCAGATTCCTCTTTTTATGCCCTTTTCTTCTTTTGAAGTCTCCAAACTCTTGTTAAAGGCCAAGCTGGTGGTTTTTGCTATGTTCTGTCGTGGGAGAGGGAAGGAGGGGTTGTAGGTTAAGTTTAGGCTCCCATTGAAGGTGGCTGAAGAAGGTGGGGCAATAAAAGTTAGAACTTTGAGTCTCTCTGTTTTTTTTATTTTATGATTGGGCCTTTTTTACAAGCCAGGGCTACAGCTGGTGGTGTGAATGGCTGCCCGAGGTGTCAAAGTCTTAATAAAGACCCCGCCAGCCAGGCTGGGGCCTCCAGTCCAGCCATGAGACCACGTTTATTGGTCTGGCTTACGAGCAGGGGCCTCTATTAAAACCTAGCAGGACTGCGCTGAGGAATTTAGGGCCAGGAAACAAGAGAAAAATAGGGTTTGTGTGTCAAAAGATGGCGAGGGTGAAGCTGGGGGATTGAAAATGGAGGTTGACCAAGGGCAAAAGTTGTTTGAAGGTTACTGTTTGCTTTTGAAGAGCCTGTATGCAGCATAAATCTCGTCAACAAAATCACTGACGAAAACCTTCGTTGATGAAGGTTTTTTTTATTTTGTTAATGAATAATGAATATGAGGTGAAAAATATGCTTTATGACGATAATTCAATTATTATTATTTTTTAAATGATACTGCAAGATGTTAAAGACCCAAACATACTCTACGCATGTACGTAAACTCAGATGCACCTTGCTACGCAAACTCGTTATTTTGGGGGTTCTCCGAAGCACCTTATTTTCATCCTGCTTTCTTATACAGCCACCAAAGGCAGCATTTTCCTGGTTTCGGAAGCAGTACCGGTTTCGTGGTCATGCCTAAGAAATCTATTGCCCCCTTGTGGTCTGAGGCTTGTAACCGCTAGAGCAATGCAAGAGCACACGTTATGTATGTACAACGGGATCAGGCATTGGCGATGCGTTTGCGTACTTCCGTGAAGTATGTTTCGGCCTTAAGAGTACAATAATGCAATGCAACTAATGCAATAATCTAATATGTTGGGGATTTTACCGCTTGAGCTGTATGAGTTAAAGGGGCTTAATACTGGGCAAAGGCCCCGTTTGGGCAAAATTAACCACTTTAAAATGGGTTAATTACCTCACTCAAATGCATTCTAACTATACATGAGATTAATCTCTATATCCACATCATATATGTAATATTACAACTTGCATCTGCACAGACAATAAAGTGAATCAACAGGTGAATTAAACTACGACACGTGCTCATCATAATAAGTGTAACTTGCATAAAAAACACACTACATGCAATGCAATGTCATAAACGCTCTAAAGACAGAAAAATTATATTGTCTAACGCAAGAACTCATAATACAGTAGGCTAACTTCTAAAGAGTAGTTAATGCTTTAGTATCTTCATTATTACTTCAGGATAGTTGAACAGTATTTTGTATGTAGTATCGTTTATACGTATGATACATATTTCAATTAAGAAATGTTTTATACATTTTTTCCAAATGTTTGAATATTTTATTAAAGTTAGTTTTTTTACAGTTTGACACACATTTTGTCATTTTGCACATTATCATCAAATAAAATATATTATTTTCATATGACTAAAATTATATGCCATTTTAGTCAGAATAAAATGACTAAAATTAATGATTATGACATGATGAAAAATTTTAAAAATAGTCTTTTAATGTTTAATATGATGCAATGTCTCAAAGTCATGACTTTTGTTAAGGCCTGGTGTGAGAATAAGTGAAACCGTGTCTGAGAGAAGGGAATATATCATGTACAGTAAGTTGGCTGTCCTGCAAACAAGTCTCCAACACAGGGTGGAGATTAGCCCCCTGGCTATGTGACCGAGATGACCTGTCTTATCTGCACCGCTTATCTATCTGCTAGTGTTAAACTGTTTGTGTTGTCTTTTCTTTCCACTGTCAATCAACTCCTAGAACTCTTATCCCTAGAATCCTGACCCCCTAAGGATAGGGTGTGCTGTGGAGCTACAGGGAAATGAATTCTACAGACATGCTAACTAGACTTGACATTTACCTAGTTGGCATTTGCTTAGCATACGAGTAGTTGACATGAAACACTTTTGGAAAGTTGACGTACTGTATATCCTGTTGTGTGACATGCTCCAACTATATTACACAGCAATACACACATTTTTTTATAATTATTTTGGATGTTGCTTTTATGACCTCATATTAATTGAGAGACTGCATGGAATATTTGTACTTTTAAACATTTATTTGTCACATTGTAGGACCATTTAAAATGCTCTAGTGAATGCAGAAATGCTGATTTAAAATGGTGAAAAACTTACAAGAAATGGTGACCAGTTACAGGACCTAAGATATACACTTGACTTGTATATAATTATATCTACACTTATATGTAAATTTCAATCTAAAATGTTTTTGATTAAAAAAAAAAACACCCAATGGATATGTTATGTGTCAACTACCCATAATAATACAAATATTTGTACTTCTAAAAATGTATTTGTCACACTGTAGGACAATTTAAAAGGGAAGGCAAAATAAACGTTCTTTAAAAATGGTTAAATGAAATTAAAAGAACTTGACTTAAAACTTAAAATGGTGACCACTTAAGATGTACACCGATAAACAAAAACATTATGAACACTCACAGGTGAAGCAAATAACATTGATCATCTCCCAACAAGGCCACATGTCAAGTTCTGAGTAGAGAAGATGGTAATGTTGATTGCAGGAGAATGGGCAGGAGGAAAGACCTGATCGACTTTGACAAGGGCCAAATTGTTATGGCCAGATGAATGGGTCAGAGCATCTCTGAAACGGTAAGGCTTGTGGAGTGCTCCTGGTCAGCAGTGGCGAGTACCTACTGACAGTGGTCCGAGGAGGGACAAACCACAAACCAGCGACAGGGTGCTGGGCACCTAAGGCTCATCGATGCGCGAGGGCAACAAAGGCTGTCCATCTGCTCCGAACCAGCAGAACACACAAGTCACAGAATATTTTAATGATTGTGGCGGGAGGAATGTGACACAACAGACACTGCATTGCACCCTGATGCATATGAGGCTGCGTAGCACCAAACCAGTCAGAGTGCCTATGATGACCCCTGTCCACCATAGAAAGGGCCAATAATGGGCACGTGAGCATCGGAACTGGATCTTGGAGTAGTGGAAGAAGATTGCCTGGTCCAATTAATGTTTTGGTGCCAGATACCACAGGACACCTTCAGGGGTGTTGTAGGTGCTATTAAACACTTATACAGTATATAATTATATGCACACTTATAAATAAATGTGAATCCAAAATGTTTTTCATTTAAAAAACATCCATGTATATATCAACTATCCATAATAATAATAATAATAATATTTGTCCTTCTAAAAATGAATTTGTCATATTGTAGTACCATTTAAAATGAAATATGGAAGGCAAAAAAGTTATTTAAAAATGGTAAAAAGAACATTAAGCAAAAATACTTAGAAATGGTGAACATTTATAGGACTTAAGATGTACACTTGTACAGTATATAATTGTATATAAAATTTTATCTAAAATTGTTTTGATAAGAAAAGACCATGTCATGTTATCTGTCAAATACCCATAATAATAATTGTACTTTAAAAAATGTAGGACCATTTAAAATGGTAAAAAGTGATGAAAATTGTGAGAAAAAAGAAACGATGAACAGATATATGCTTTTCCTTATACACATATAAATTTGAACCCAAAATCTTAAAACCATGGACATGTTATGCGTAATCTACCCATAATAGGTTTAAAAAAGGAAAGTTAGCATCTTGTATGTTTCTGCTTTAGGGCATTATTAAAAAGGTTTAGAAGGAATCACAATGGTTTTAAAGCACTCAAGTGTCTTTGAAATCGGATACGGTTTAAAAGGATCACTGGAGAATCTTTTCTTCTCCACATGTGGCATTTAATATCTCACTCTCATTAAATCCCCCTGTGCTGTGTAAATAGTGTGAAGTGATCTGATTAGGTTAAGCGTCTGATGTTTTCTCTCTCCCCTGTCTTTCTCTCTGCAGCGGTGGAGACCCAGAGCACCAGTTCGGAGGAGATGGTGCCCAGCTCCCCTTCTCCACCACCGCCGCCTCGTGTCTACAAGCCTTGCTTCGTCTGCCAGGACAAGTCTTCTGGGTACCACTATGGTGTCAGTTCTTGCGAAGGGTGTAAGGTAAACAACAGAACTGTCATCGCCTCTGTCCTGACAAATCTCATGTTCTTTCATGAGTCTGTTATAAATTTGTCTTGATGTTTGGCAAGCAATTTGAAAAACATGGATAGGCGACAACCTGACCGTGTACAAAAAAGGCTTTCTCTAAAATGCTGAACATCAAGAAACTTGCGAGGAACTTGTAGTAAAAATCTTTATTAAAACATCCAAAAGATGTACAAGAGTTACAAGAGTTCTAAGCCATGAACCAAAACAACTGGCTTCATGGTGAATCACCTCTACTTAAAAGGCCAGCTTAACCTGCATGGTTACATGCTGGTCTAGGCTGGTAACGCTGGTTATTGCTGTCTTGGTGCTGGTCTAGCTGGTGCTTTTCACCAGCAACACCTAGCTGGTGAACTTGGTTGACCAGCATTGTCTTTCTGATGAAGCTGCTAAGCTAGTTTAAAAGCTTGGTGGATACACCAGCACACCAGCATCCCATGCTGGAGGACTAGCACCCAAAACAAAACATAAGCTGGTGACCAGCAATACTGGTCTTTTCTGCAGGGACAACATCATATTTGAAGATTATTGCAAATTATTCATATATATATGTAAATATATAAGTAGTTTGAGAATGTAGGGAGACCGACTCGATATTCGCAGTGCATCATGGGAGTAGACGATTGCTGATAGGCTCTTTTGCTGTGGCTTGTTTGCCACAATTCTCTGGTTGGTGGCTCGTTTCCCTTCAGTATCATGGGCAGTGTAGTTATTTACCAGGAATTCCGGTATTAAACATGTTTTTTTTTTTTTTTTAAATGAAGTCAGAGCTCACAGTAGGTCTGTCTTTAAAGGTTTATAAGTTGCCGTTAAGAAGTTACCCTATGAAGCCCTATACATTGCGAGTAGATCACTTGCATATGCTTCCAAATTTCATGCTTTGCAACTAAAATATGTCTAAAATATGTTATTAACCACAGGCTAGTAAATGTTCAGATTTCACTCGCCAGTGATTGAGTAGTGGTGAAGAACTTAAGCATAGCGATCCTTTTACTGAAAAAAAAATAGCTGGCATTTAAGAAGCTGGATTCAGCCTCATCTTTCTTGGCATGTTGTGTCTCGTGAGTGCGCACTCAAAGGAAATTTACCTTATTTGGCTGCAGTGGCTCTTGAGGTGTCGTGATCGCGCTGTCACTATCGCTTTAGTTGAGCTGTGAAATGCCATAGTTACATTTATATTGCATTTGAAGACGTCAACTCTGATTTTGAATGTTTTCACAACATTCTCCATTTTATAGCATGGCTATAGACCATTGCTATAAAATATTCAATATATATATATATCAATATATTTTTGGACATCTGTTGGAAGTCAAAAGTGTTGCAAAACTTGAGAGCTTGTAGATTTGAATTTGAGAACTTGTACAATAAATATTTGTACACATAAGTAGGATCTAAAAACGATACAAGGAACAAAACCGAAAATGAACAAAAAGTTTTGCAGAACGTAACCGAAAACGGGAACAAAGTTACTTTCAACTGTTGTGGAGTGAAATCTTTATATTAAAATGCTGGTAACTGGTTATAACTCTTGTACTGACTCTTGTATTTACCTACTCTCACTCTCTCTCTCTCTCGCTCTCGCTTGTGGATGTTGGTTGTAGGGTTTCTTCCGTCGCAGTATTCAGAAGAACATGGTGTACACCTGCCACCGCGACAAGAACTGCCAGATCAACAAGGTCACACGCAACCGTTGCCAATACTGCCGGCTGCAGAAGTGTTTCGAGGTTGGCATGTCCAAGGAAGGTGAGTGTTCAGACCCCTGCCAGGTTAGCGGGCACCTTGGCCCTCAGCCAAGACCCACACATACAAACAAACACAAATATAGAGGCTGTTGGACAGGAGAGGAGACAGACTGGGTCACACTGATATAGGTTAGGAGCTGTGAAACAGACACACAATCCAGACACACAGAGACAAATTTAGAGTGGTGAGACTTGAGCGCTGGGACATATGCAAATGCGCTATAAACGCACTGTTGGTAAAACACGCTGTAGAAGGGAGGCTTGTAAACTGAAAATTTGAGACTTGAAGACAGAAAGGACAAATAACTCAACTCAGCATGAAAACAATGTAGTTGGTAGAGGTAAGAACTTAGAGCGTTCACTTCATAAATGGATTACATGTCTGTAGTTTCACCCACAACAATCAATCAACACTAGGTGTGATTTCTTTGGTAGCCCTTCCTCAAATCACTTTATGACTTTGCACTAACAGATTTGCGTTGTAACAAAGACAATATCCTGAGGTTGAAAGTGCAAGTCTGGGGCATGTACTTGTTAATTTGCCAGGGTCACAGTGATGATGTCACACAAAGAGTGGCACATTGGCCCTCTATGTGTCCGCTGGGACATGTATGTGTGTGTTTATATGTATGGGATGTGTTTCGGGACCGGGATCACATTGTGTTATTGCTATTACTGGATATCCTGGTAGGAAGGAAAGAATGGGAGGGGGGCAGGGTTGGCAGTGCTCCTCTTCCTTGGGTCAAACTCACCAAAACACCCACGGTTTCTGATCTAAGGTCAGTTTTAATCAACTAGTGATAATGTTAAGGATTATGCAGAGGGTAACACAGTGTTCTAACCAGGCAACTTGAAAAGCCTATGACTTTCATGTTACGAACCAAGTTTTTGCCATAACCAGCAACAGCAGCAGACGGCAGGCATCAAGGCATTTTGTCAGTTGTTTGGTTTCAGTGGGTAGCTCAGATTCTCATGAGACCTGCCAAGGTACAGTTTATTTAACCCTGAAATAAAACAAAAAAATAATAAATTATATTTTGCATAAAGAAATTAAGCCTACTTTTAAGACCATTTAAATTTTTTGGCTTGTGACATTATTTTCAGGACACTGTAGCACATTTAACCCACCAATTTTCGATTACCATATAGAAAAAAATTTCTTTATTCCATTGCGTCACACCTGGTAAGGACACATTCTAAGAGATTACACCTAAAATTAAAGTTGAGCCATTTTTCTGGTACATAACCATGTAGAGTTCCTCAAGGTTGCACATCCAACTTCTACAATCGTTGTTTGGCAGTTTGTAGGTGAACCATATTCATCATGCAAGTATTAAGCAGCCTCTCTTTGTGCCTCTCAGCTGTTCGCAATGATCGAAATAAGAAGAAAATTAAGGATGTGAAGGATGAGTTCATTCCTCCAGAGAGCTATGAGCTGAGCGGGGAACTGGAGGAACTGGTCAACAAAGTGAGCAAAGCACATCAAGAGACCTTCCCTTCACTCTGCCAGCTGGGAAAATATACCACAGTGAGTGTTTTCTCAAAATGAGGGAATCTGTCAGCAGTGGAATGCGGAACATATTTACAGCAATGTAAACTGACTGTATCAGATGTAGTGTGATAAACAGGTTTCATGTTGTTGAAAGCATTTTAATGGAGCCAAATATAAACACTTCAACCTCCTCTGCTTTTTTCTTCATCAGAACTCAAGCTCAGACCACCGGGTCCAGTTGGACCTTGGCCTGTGGGACAAGTTCAGTGAGCTTTCCACCAAGTGCATCATTAAAATAGTGGAGTTTGCCAAACGTCTGCCAGGCTTCACCACCCTCACCATTGCAGATCAGATCACCCTCCTTAAATCGGCCTGCTTGGATATTCTAGTAAGTGCCCTTTCTAGAGAAACTGACCCTGATGTAGAACATGCATCTACCTTACCATCATTAACGATTGTGTCCCTTGTAGATGCTGCGAATCTGCACACGATACACACCGGAGCAGGACACAATGACCTTTTCAGATGGACTGACCCTCAACCGGACCCAGATGCACAATGCTGGCTTCGGCCCACTCACTGACTTGGTGTTTGCTTTTGCTGGTCAGCTCCTACCCTTAGAGATGGATGATACAGAGACTGGCCTCCTCAGCGCCATCTGCCTCATTTGTGGAGGTACTACAGAATGCTAATTGTTTTTCCTCCACACTGCTGCCACCTAGTTGAAGCAAGCAGCCAGCAATGGATGTGCTCTAAATTCTATTTATTACATATATCACAAACTGCTGATAGGAAAACTGGCCCATGATGAAAACATAAATTCAGAATTCACAGGGATCTATCTTAATATTAGCTTATCTAAAACCTTAGAAAGAAGCTACTAAGCAGTAAACTTTTTTGCCCTGAAAAACACACGGTTTAGTGCCTTGCTCAAGGGCACAATGATAATAAGCCTTATAGGATTCGAACCTACAACTTATGTTCTAATATTAACCATCACTTTCTCTTTCTGTAGACCGAATGGACCTTGAAGAACCAGACCGTGTAGATCGTCTACAGGAGCCCCTGCTGGAGGCTCTTAAGATCTATGCACGTCGCCGCCGACCCAACAAACCCCACATGTTTCCCCGTATGTTGATGAAGATCACTGACCTGCGTGGCATCAGCACCAAGGGTGAGTTTACAAGGCAAAAATAAACACTTTAGGATTACTTTTGTTTTCTGGAGGTATTAGAGAACTTAACGGATTTTCACACTTTTTGCCACTGCACGTTACGGTTCGACTGTAACACGACCGCTAGATATTAGCTACTAGCTCATTGTGCTGCATAATGCAGTAGTTGCATGGTGATTTTACACAAGTGTAACAGTTAAATTGGCCTGGCTGTTTTAGAAGCAAACTTTCCAGTAGCTGGTCAACTAAATAAAGTGAAGCTTTCAAGCGGAGTATAGAGTTAACCTACCATCCTCCATCCATGGCCATCCATCCAGTCCAGGGCACTCTCCCTCCCATTGCTTGCCGGTCTAGATAGCGTCATTTGGTCGAACCACTTCCTCTTTTCCTTGATGGTTCTGTAGTCACTAAAGTTTTAATTTTTTTTTTACTTTTCCCTTTCCTTTTACTTTTGCGGCCAACAGCTGAGGCATTTCCTGAGAGAATTTTTCGTTTTGTTCGTTGCTAACGAGAGGAACGTCCGCACCTCGTTTATTGACCATGGCGTGGTTTTGCGCACAGCCATTTCTTTTTACAATTCGAAAGTCACGTGAACAAATGATACTGCTATCGCTGTAGCTAACTTTAAAACTAGCGGGTCCGTGTCGAAAATCCAGTGACGCTGGTAGTGATGATTTTCTCTGACCAATCAGTGATTCTGCTTGGTTTTGACGTCACATTTAGTATCGGCTCAGCTTGCTTGGAACCTCGACCGATGTGGTACTAAAAAAAAAGTACCAGGTACCAAGTACTATCCACAGTGGAAAACCCCCAATAAGCAAGCAGATTTGAGTCGAGTGGAGTTCCCAAGCCCCATTTGGACAAACTTCGTCAAAATATTTTCACACCAATTTTGAGTGTGAATCAAAATGTCATCAGTCTCTGAGATAAGTTTGCATGCTTGAACAAAAGCAATTCACACTCCAGTCATTCACATGCTTTAATGCAAAATACAATCCATCTGACAGTACAAATTTGACTTGTTTTAATGCAAAACATCCCATGGCCAAATCTAACAAACATGTTGCCACTTTTCTGGAATTGAACAATGGAAGTAAAATAGTGTGATATAGGAATATATCACAGCATATTAATAATGAAAGTGGTCATACATTGTATATTAAAGTATATTATTTACACTAAATACTGTATTTATACACTGGTATCAGTGTCAGAAATTAACTTTGTGACATTTTTTACATTTAAAATGACTATTTTTTTTCTGACCTAATTCAATCTGAATAATAAGATACTGTAGGCTGTAACCTATAAAATTAAATCAGCATCAACTAATATTTGTAGGGTTGGGTATCGACACGAATTTCCCAACTTGATTCAATTAAATTCCAATTTGATGCGATTCAATTATGATACATGCTTATGTATTGCCGATATGGGTTGTTTATGTTCATTGTATAAAGGGAGAACATCAATATCAACAGTTTGATGTTTATATGGAATGTCAGTTCCGAACATACAGTATGTCCCGTAAGCTCATTGTTCAAATGTGTAAAGTGGTCCGTAAAATCCTCACTCATTACGCACAAATTTCTGTGAATAAACCTGTAGGCCAACTGTAGGTATATTTGACCTCATAACTGCAAACTGTTAATATGTACATCATCCTGAAATGTTTCTGTTGTGTGCAACAGGAGCAGAAAGAGCCATAACTTTAAAGATGGAGATCCCAGGCCCTATGCCGCCACTTATTCGAGAGATGCTGGAAAACCCAGAGGCCTTCGAGGATCAGACCGAGTCCACAGAGAAGAAGCCGGAGCCCGAACAACTCACCCCTCCACCCGCTTTGCTTACTATGAAGAAAGAGCAGGAGGATGAGGAAGACAGCTGGAACACAGAGAACGGCAGCGAGCCTTCACCAGAAGAGGAAGATGATGATTATGATGATGGAGAGGAGGAGAGGGGTACAGACAGCGACGGAGAAGCTTGGGGTGGCCAGGAACCCAATGTGGATGTGTCCAGAAAGAAACATGGAGGAAGAGCTCAGTGAGGATGCTTCTTCCAGGGCAAACTTAGAGCCTTACCTGTACAGACACTCCTAACTCAGGCCACATGGTCAACGATGAGAGACACATTAGTGAGGCAGTTTAAAAAACTCACATAAAAACCTATTCTCAGGACCTCTCCAGCAGAGTGAGAGGGAAGGTAGAAAAAGACAAAACAACAGTTTTTTTTAGACATCATAACTGCCGCTTTTCTAAAAACTTGTTTGTTTGCTTTGAAAAGGAGAAGCCAAATGGACTTTAACACCATTAACAGCTGACTTTCAACGGGTTCAAAATATTCTTTCGAAAGAAAATACACAAAAGAAAACTGAAAATGCTAATCCTTTTTCTGTTGTCGTTGATGCTTTTGAATATCTTTTTGACTTTTTCAGCTTTGAGATAGTTTGTTCTCTTTACATTTTATGAATACACCCATACATATCAATATATACCTTTATATATTTTTGTCCTGTATTCTATTTTCTTAGTTATATTTTGTTTGATAGCTTTCCTGGGCAGAGATAAAGAAAGATAATTGGATTACTATAACTGGCAAACCTCTCTGCTGAGTCTATATCCAGCTGCTTGGTTGGGTTCTTGGGCACTTTGGCTCAGCAAAGATGTCATTGATAATCAGTTCAGTGGCAGGGTATCTCCCATTGTTCCTGCCAGATGATCAGTTTTTTAGGGGACTGCCATTACGGATCAGTTTTCATTGCATCATATGATTCGCTGCCAATTGAATGGTGTGTCTGTGCCAAAGTTTGCAGCTTGTAGGGTTCAACTCCTGTTAGGGAGCCCAGTTCCAAACAGAACCACCCACATGACACTGAAATCTCTGCATCATACACAAAATGTCATACTGGCCGGTTTCATTCAAAGTGCTCAGGCAAAAGTTATGCGGCACTTCAACTAAAAGATGGCGAGCCCAATGCTCTTTGTGTAATTATGGAATTTGACCTCATCACCCTTAACAACACTTCAGGATAAGACAGTTGGAGCTTTTTCTGAATCATAATTATGTACCATACACACTCACTCACATACACACTTGAAAAGCATGCTTGTTATACATGTACTCATACAAATTTGTTAAAAAGAATGAAAAATAGAAACATGAAATTCAGACTCAGGGCATCTCTGTAAGGACCAAATGCTTGCTGTCTGGCGGCAGCCTAGAAACAGGCAATATTTATGTGTTACTTTTTAGAAATCCCGCTGTCTTACAGTTCAATTAATGAAATATCTGCATATCTTATACAGTCATTGCAGATCATCATAAAAATCTTCATCATAGAAATAGATTTGCTGGGTTGTGTCTGTACTATTTTTATCAGTTTCATTGCCAAAAACACACAGTATGCAGTTTGGTGGCCATGTGCCATTGAACATACATTAAAAGATTTCAGTTGTCTCAGTCCAGCGATATGACTATGACCAGAACTCAGTTGTGTGTGTATGTGTGTGTGTGTGTTGAATGTGAGGATGGCTGCACTCAATAAGCTGTAGTGTAGTACATTATTATGAATGTTATCACTGTGGTGCTGTCAGAGAGTATGTGAGCTGTCATACTGACCTCTTCTCCTTCAGAGTTGCACGACAGTCACACACAAATGGAATGTTGAGATTACTTTAACTCCTCATCATATTTTTTGTTCTCTCAACTTGGTTAATGTATTGTTAGTCCTTTGTTTGTGTTCAACAAATTCTGTTATATTATAAAAAGCCATATAAACAATAAGAGGCACAATAAACTTTTTTTCCCAGAAATTCTGTCTCTGTTGTTCTTCTATTTAACCCTCCTGTTCAAGTGATACCGCTTACTTCACTGTTTGTGATTTTTGAGAAACATTACAACTTTTCTTTCTTTCATTTTTTTAAAGAAAGGAAAACATTTCTTCTACCCTGAAGTAAATACAATAAAAGTATGCAATTCTTTAGGGTTTTTATATGCAAATAAGCTAATTTATTATCTAATTTATCAACTTCACTACAGTAAAAGCCTACTTGAAACATGAAGAAAATATGAGAATTTCTCATGCATTTAGATACATATTTCAAATTTATCAAACTGTTATGTGTCAAGTTTTATTTTATTTTTTTTTTAAGTGTCAGAAAGATGCTGCTGTTTTGTCTGGAAGGTAAGGATCCAGCACCCACACGTAAACTTTCTCATAGTTTCTTACATTGGGGTCAGACTCAGGATTGATCTCTCTCTCTCTGTGTGTGTGTGTTGTGTTCTGCCTTCTGTCTGTGTTAGACTTACCCATTTATTTATTTATAAGTGCGTGTGAATGTGCATGTTTTGCACTCGGCATGTTGTATAGTCTCACCCCTTTTGTTTTGTTTGTCCATTCATTTCCTGTGGTCGGTCCAGTAAAGGTTGCTTTTTATTTTTTTACGACCACTTGGACTCATTGAATCAAGTCCAATTTTCTGTGTGTGTTCAGATGGCAAGTGGAGGAAAAGCCACCAAGTCCTGTACCACTCAGATAAAGAAAACCATGTTTATTACATCGTAAAAATGTATTTAGGTCAAAAATGAAGATTAGAGGAATACTTTAATTCTAATTAAGGAAAATTAATTCTGATGTCAAACATATACCGCAACACAAAGGATGGATTATACCTTGTATTTTCTTTTTGATTGGATACAAGTACTATCAAGGCCAGTACTATCTCAGGTATCAATACCAATACCCATATAAAAATGGAAAGATTTTGGAGATTAAGTGTAAAATTATAGCCATTTAAGGTTTAAAAGCCAATATTGAGATTGTAATAGGGGTGAACTGCAAAGTATTTGAACATTTTTGCTTTCCATTTATAAACAACAATTATAGAAAATGATCATAATTGAACATTTTAAAGCAATAAAAGATTAAAGTAATATAAAACAAAGGTTGGGTGTAATCTAACTATGTTTTAAGCACAAAAGGGAGTGTAATGCATTACATTTAAATTTTTTGTAAACAGATAGAACATTGACATTCGATTAATAACTTACCCAACACTCTATATATATATATATATATATATATATATATAAAACTATTAGCCAGTGATAAATATCCTATTTATCGTAGTTGTTATTTAGTGGTGTGAAAACGACTCGGTTACTAACGTAACCTCGGTTCCCTGAGAGGAGGGAACGAGTATTGCGTAAGTAGCTTACGCTATGGGAAAACTCCGTTTCTCGAGAAATATTGAAGTCTTTATGTAAAACGCATTGCAGCTGCACAACAGACAGTAATGAGCGAGGCAGCTCGGTCATTGGCTGTGCTGCGGCAACTGCTCGAACCAATGACGGGGCGACTCTGAACGCGCGACCAATGGGCGCGCGCCTCGCGTTCGCGCGCTCAGAGCCCGCCGAAATTAGCATAGCCAGGCTATATAATGGGCACCCCTTCATACGAGTTCCTTTAGGTTCAATCGACTGAAGCGAACTGACCAAGCACAAGCACGGCAGCTTACGCAATACTTGTTCCCTCCTCTCAGGGAACCGAGGTTACGTTAGTAACCTGCCCTCGTAAAGGGCCCCCCATCCTATTTTGGAGGCATCTGTTGTGATCATTTTTCAACACGGCTCTTGAGCCAGCGCTGGAGAGGACGCATGTGCAACAATCCTAGCTGGAGTACAGCTGATGCCGAGGCCATGAGACCGAGCATTCTTTGAAATCGTTTGACGGGGGCGCGCGCGCCCTCTCTGAATGCTGTTGCAAGGCGTCGAATAGAGAGCGCACGCTCTGATGAGAGGCGCTGTCATCTGCACTGAGTCTAGCACTATTCCCAGAAGAGATATTCTGGCTGGGGATAGCACGCTCTTTGCAAAATTGATTCTCAGACCCAGGCATTCTAGATGGCTGATAATCCAAGATCTGTGCGTCGTTAACTGACCCTCTGATTGTGCTATGATTAGCCAATCGTCGAGGTAATTCAGTATTCGCACTCCCGCTGTCTCAGGGGAAAGTGCCGCGTCCATACATTTCGTGAATGTACGGGGGCCAATGATAGGTCGAATGGTAGTACTGTGTACTGGTATGACTGTCCCTCGAAGCGAATCTCAGAAAAGGCCTGTGATGAGGCGCTATCGGAATGTGAAAGTAAGCGTCTTTCAAATCCACTGATAGAAACCAACCCCGGGCGAACTTGCGCGAGGATATGTTTGGTTGTTAACATTCTGAACGAGCGAATCATAAAAGCTTTGTTCAGATGTCTGAGATCTAGGATGGGGCGGAGGCCACCGTCCTTTTCGGGACGACAAAATAGCGGCTGTAAAACCCGCCTCGCTCATAGAGGGAGGAACAGTTTCTATAAGCCCTTCTCTATCAGTTCGAGCACCTCGGTGCGTAGAACATGTGACACATCTTTCCTCACTTTCGTCTCGACCACCGCTGAAAAGCGGGGTGGTCTGCGAGCGAATTGAAGTGAGTAACCGTGTTTTATTATGTTCAAAACCCATTTTGGCATGTCAGGGATTTTTTCCCAGGCTTTTGCTCGCACAGATATGGGCTGAATGTTGGCTGGGGGTGTGTCGCAGTGACGTATGGGCCCCACCGGCAAATTGCCTTGTGCTAACACTCAGTTTACAGCTCCCAGAGGCGCAGGTGCGCGCTGAGCAGCCGTGTTGAGTGCCGAGTGCAGGGGTGCGTGTGAGCTTTCAGGCACGCACGCTATCTCCGTAATGCTCGCATCGTGAGCTGGAGAAATGTTTGAAACTGTATAGACAGTGTTTACAGGTGGGAGTGCATACATTGTAATAGGCACGCGCGCCACTTACATAAAGCCTCCTGCTCGTGGCGGGGTGTTTTTGTTCATGCATACAGTGTTTGTAACTGTGGGAGTGCACACTTCAGTGTGGACACATGACCCCTTAGTGACACAGGCAGAAAATGTGCTAACACTGAGCTTACAGCTCTCAGAGGCGCGGGCGCGCGCTGAGCAGCTTTGTTGTGTGCAGGGGTGCATGTGAGATTACAGGCACGCGCGCTATCTCCGTAATGCTCGCAGCAAGAGCCGGAGAAATGTTTGAAACGACAGTGTTTACGGGTGGGGGTGCATACATTGTAATAGGCACGCGCGCCACTTCCATAAAGCTTCCCGCTCTTAGAGGGGAGTTTCTTGGCTCGCGCGTCGCATCTGTGATGCTCGCGGCGTGAGCCAGAGATCTGTTTGGAACTGTATGGGCAGCGCTTACGGGTGGGGGTGCATCTACTGTGGTAGGCACGCGCGCCACTTTCATAAAGCCTCCCGCTAGCGGCGGGGATTTTGGCCATTCATACAGTGTTTTGTGTGTAGGGGTGCGTGCAGGACAGCAGGCACGCGCGCTACATTTATAGTATTTCCAGCTTTTACTGGGGAAGTGTTTATAACTGTGGGAACAGTGCTTGTGTGTAGTGGTGCATACATGACAATAGGCACACGATCTACATTTATGGGGCGTCCAGCTCGAGCTGGGAAAGTATTCGGCACTGTTTGGACAGTATTGATATGTGGGAGTGCACACGTCAGTGTGGACACGTGACCCCTTAGTGACACAGGCAGAAAATGACTCTTGTGATTTCTGTGTGTTGCCGTTAAAACGGCATTTGATTGCAGGTGAGCGAGTTCTGTGACTGGCCCATTGACTGCTGTACAGACATTTCCAGCCGCCTGTAAGGGGACTGGGTAATGTTTTACACGTTTTGCTCGCTGCAGTGAAGCGTTCAGCGAACTCTCTTACCGTGCTGGTGCCCGTGTCCGCTAATGTCGACGGCGCGGGGTCGAAGGCCGAGCCCGGCCAGTCGTCGGATGCAGCGCCAATTGGAAAGGCTGTCATCCTTTTCACCGTCGTCCCCTGGTGAGCCGAATGAGATGAGACCCACCGCTCTGTTGGAGGGGTGCTGGTCCATCTGCGTGAATTGGACTGGCGGCGGGGAGTTCTCGGGTGGTGGTGAAGCATGCGGGGACTGGCCCGGCGTGACGTCACTGAAGTCCGCGTGCTCTGGCGGCCTCCGTGAGCGGCGCTTTTTCTTGCGTGGCTCGAACAGAGGGGACGGCAGCACGGTGGTAGCAGGCTCGTTCGCGGCGAAGGCGGCGAGCGGCTGCTCGTTGAGGCCCAGGGAGTCACATTCGGGGCATCCGCCTCGAGTGAAAGCAGCTTCTGCGTGGTCAGGTCCCAGGCAGCGAGTGCAGATAATGTGATGGTCCCTGTCAGGAAGAAGGCCTCTGCACGAGGCGCAGGTCAAAGGCATTTGGAACAACGCCTCGAATTTGCTCTTTTACTAAATACAAAAAGTGTCGCAAAGGCGAACACTTGCAAAATAGCTTAGTAAAAAGGATATAGTGATGCGCGCAGGATGGCGTAGCAGAAGGCTTCGAAGGCGGCTGAAGGCGCCGGCGTCCTCTTAGCAGTCCTGCTGTAGGCTTGTCAACGGCAGGCGAAAGACTCCAACAATCCGGAGGATCCAGCGAAGAGGAGGTCTTCGCTGAAGGAGATTAAATCTAAAGGAACTCGTATGACGGGGTGCCCATTATATAGCCTGGCTATGCTAATTTCGGCGGGCTCTGAGCGCTGTGACGCAGGCGCAGCCCATTGGTCGCAGCGTTCAGAGTCGCCCGTCATTGGTTCGAGCAGTTGCCGCAGCACAGCCAATGACCGAGCTGCCTCGCTCATTACTGTCTGCTGTGCAGCTGCAATGCGTTTTACATAAAGACTTCAATATTTCTCGAGAAACGGAGTTTACCCATAGCGTAAGCTACTTACGCAATAGGAGAGACCTCTCGATAGGGAACTACTGCATCTGAAAATGTAGGACGCTGACTTGCTAACTTGCGCCTAATCAGCTAATGATTATGCATAACCAATGAATGGAACTCTTACAGAAACTGGCCTCAGAACAGTTTGAAAAGCACCTTACTTTCATCCTACCTCTGTTTACAGTCTCTGAAGGCAGAATTGTTCAGTTTTCAGACACGGCCTAGATGTCCCCTTTTCTCTGTCAATCAACAAGCACTGTATGCTCTGTCTGAACGTTGTCTGTGACTGCTTTAGGCTTTTAAGATGAGCGGAAGGACAATTCCTAACCTATGCAACTATTTGGCAACAAAGTTAAAAATGTTCCCTTCCCAAATATACTTCCCAACGTGTGATACACATTTAATTTAATGATTAATAAATCATTAGTTACTTTAAAAACACACAGGACCGATATTTTTACAAGAGGAAGTGGGAAGTATATTTCAAGATCCATCCGCCCACCCCCATTTTGCGCGTAAAATGTTAGTAACCGCGAAATTAAATTTGAAAAACAATAGCGACAAGGTCAAAATCTTCAGGTAATAATTTGTTCATTTTCGATCTGTTCCTCACACAAAGCTTGTAAAATTGTCGTTTATCAGTTGTATGGACTAAGTTTATGGTAGGCCTACTCATATCTATGACGTATTAAGCCTGACAAAACCAGCTATTCTGCTAAATTTCTCATTTTAATGTTGCACAGTAGAAAGAAAAGCACAGAGGTTAAAAACGACATGAGGGGGAGTACCTAGAAGATGACAGATTTATCTGTTATCGCTATTTTATGAAAACTGAATGAGGAAAGTGTTGAGTGTTCATAATGTAGCCTATATTCACAATGAAACAGGAACCTGCACTGACTATTAAACAGCAAAATTACACACTTGCTCTGAAGGTCCACATTTGCATTGAGAGATGAGTCATTAAATGGTTCATTATGAGTATCACATTTATGAAATATAATTTCCTCACTCTGCATAATACGTAGCCTAATTATGTCTCAATAATATTCACTGATAATTTCCGTATACTAAACAAGCGTCCCCTTAATATGGAAGCCGTTAATTCTTTCAGCAGAGGGCGATCATGCACCACATAATTGCTCTAGGACACTGCTGGCTGCAGAACTCAGTGTAATTTATCAAATGGTAACCACACACAAACACCACTGAGACCAAAACTAATGGATTCTGCCAGTGTGCGCTCATTAGTCCGCACGTGTCATTCAGTAATTAGCCTATCTGAGGACAAAGAAACATCCCTACGTTACTCATGCAGGAAGACAGCACATTAAAGGCTCAGACATGAGACAGCATAGGCAGATATTTAAATGATTATACAATTTATTTTCATTAAAAATAAAAGAATGGAATTATTCTGTTAGCTCAATTAATACTTTGAAATTAAAAAGAAAAACGTTTAAAAAATGTACTTCACAATCTATATTTGAATTGGCAATTTAAGCATTATATATATATATATATATATTAGTGCATTGACAATGGATTGGATTTATTATTGTTAAAAATATATATATATATATATATATATATATATATATATATATATTTATTTATAATTTTTTTTCTATTGTTTTTTTTTTTGGTCATCTGGGTGTGTATTTTCTAGATGAAAATCTTAATATAGCCTATATAAGACCACACCAATTTAAATATGTTTTAATATTCTCAACACCCATAAAACACAAATTAATTTAGATGTAATAGATCCCAATCTTTTTTTTTAATCCTCGACGAACACATCACTTAAATGGTTTTATTTATTTGTGTGTGTGTGTGTGTGTGTGTGTGTGTGTATGTATATATATATATATATATATATATATATATATATATATATATATATATATATATATATAGTGGATTGACAATGGATAGGAGCTATTAAATGTTCAAATGTTTTTTTTTTTTACCTTAAAATTTTATATGACCATACAAATTAATTTAGGATTTATTATAATTTTTTGGTCATCTGGGTGTGTATTTTCTACAATGCAGATGGCTGAAAATCTTAATATAGCCTATATATGACCACACCAATTTAAATATGTTTTAATATTCTCAACACCCATAAAACACAAATTAATTTAGATGTAATAGATCCCAATCTTTTTTTTTTTTTTATCCTCGACGGACACATCACTTAAATGATTTTATTTATTTGTAAAGTGCACACAGAGGCTCACAATATAACACTCTATTTATTCATAGCTTGAGGGTTTAGCGGTGAACAGGGGTCTGGTACTATTAATTAAAAGGATTACTATAATTAACTTTCATTAAATAGACAAATAAACTAGAGCTAAGATTAAAACAAGGCCTATGCATTATACACTGGTTTACAAGGACCCCCATATATTCAATACAATGAGATGTTACAATGCTAACACAAGGCAGAATGACTTGAGTTGATGGATTTAAAGAGGCAGTGCATGTTTTCCTTTCCGTGGCGAAAATACTCAGCTTCCTGTGGAGTTTAGTACATACCGCTGAGAATAATACAAGTTAAATGAAGGAGAAAAGAGCAATCATGAAAGGAGAGAGCAATGTCTCAGCTTGTTTCAATTACAGAAACAACACAAGAGGCACATGTGGAGAGATATTCACTCATTTGTACTCAATGAGCCCTTCATAAATAACTAGGTTTTTAAATAGACAAGTGCTTGTCCATGCGAAACTTGCCACTATGATGCTTGGATGTTGTGGGTTGCTAAGGTGTTCTAAGTGATTTTTAGTGTGTTGCTATGCGTCCTCTAGGGCGTTGATAGGTGGTTACATACTTGCTCAAGTCAAAAGATTAAAACAAACCCCTAACCATAAGCATGAGCAATAATAATAGTAATGCTTGCTTAAGCACAAAAAGATTTACTAACGCAACACAAGTGCAGACAGAGCGAGAAATTTAAAACACTTCTAATGGTATTAAATATAAAAGAAAGGAATGGCTCTTATAACTTGCCCAGCAAGAGGAGACTATACCAGCTGAACAAATTTTATGGCGTTTCGACTCGTAATAAAATGTAAAACGACTTATAATAATTTATGCTTTCCTAATTTACAGAAAAGACTCTGGCTGGAGGTGAATTTTCAAAAAGAAGATTCAGAGAAAGAGGCCCTACACCAACATGGTCACACAGGAACTTGACATTTTGCTACCGAATGTTCTAGTACTCTGACATCCAGTAGCAGCTCGTGACCACAGAAATAGGTGGGGCAGATCTTGCTCTTTTTTTCTTTCTTTTTTTTTTTTTACATTACTCAACTTGTTCAACTCATTATACAAACATGCTGATACAATTTGTGGTGTACTAGCATTATTCCACCACAAGGTGACACTCTTAGAACAAAATGTTGATTCTAATATTCTAAATAAGAATACTTCATCTTAAAGCTATTCTATGTAACGGTTGAAGCATAAAACTGCAAGTTACTTGCGGAGGAACGTTGTTTTGGTAATTGCGTGAGTTGGGCTTTGTCTCATTGGCGTGAATATATCTGATGGTTTGAGAAGTACCGATGTAACAGTGGTTATAGGTGATCATCTTATAAGAGCGAATGTCACTAATGACAACAAATCTCGCTATCTCCCCTCAAAAAATATATAAATAATGAAAGGAAGAAAAATAAATCCGTCCAGACAGCTCTAAAATATAAATCAATATTATAGGCTTACCAAAGACAATCGGGGTATGGAAAAACATGGAAGACGGGTTGTTGGTGAACTTGAAATTTTTTTCATTTCTAACAAAAAAATCTTACATAGTGTAGCTCTAAAATGTTGACTTGTAGATAAAAATCTAAATCAAATGTTATTTTATAAAAATCCCCAGGGAGAAGACGGAGAGAAACAGAATTATTTACATGCCATTTAAACGTTTCCTCAGTACTGAAAAACGAAATGTTTTTTATTGCTAATAATGTTTGAAACCAGAGTAAATTTAAAACAGAAAAATTCTAGAAAATTCTTTTTGACATATGATTTGTCATCATACAAAACATACACTGTCTTATCACCAACACTTATCTTTTGATTGCCAAACTGTTTTTATGCCTGGCTTGTCAGGACCACGTTGTTTGATGGCCATTTTGCTTTGAATTTGCAATAGAAATGACACACTGTTACACACACGTTCATCGACTGTGCCCGCCATGTTTGCAATCTGTCACACTGCTGACGCACACTAATACTAAAGTTCCCTTTGGTTTGGCACTACTTTTATGGGCAGATTAATTTCTGCCCCAATAGGTCTCAGCTGTGAGCTGCGTTTCCACTATCAGGTCAATCGAGAGAGTGCTAGTATGTGCCAGGGCCAGTTGTGTTCCCACTGTCACTTCAGGGTTTTCATCGTTGGTACATCGTCCCGCTGTTAGTGGAGAGACCACTTGGGACACCATTGCAGTTACAGTCGATGAGTTGTCAAAGCTAACTTATCTTGCTAGCTACCTAATGTTTACAATCAATGTAAACTCGATATTCTAGATAAGTAGATAACATGATACCTCAGCTTGAGCTTCCTTACTTCTTGCTTGTGAAATGGGCAGGGTGTGATACATTGGCACCAGTGCGGCGTGTTAAGGGTGGGTTTTAGGGCACCACTGCAGGGCTATTGACCCGATGGTGGGAACACAGATCGATTTTGGTCTCGTGGCTCAAGGTCCGAGGCTAGTGACCCTGGCTGGCCAGTTGAAAAGTGGCTAATGAGGGCTCGTTGCAGAACCATATTTGACCACAGATTTCCATTAGAAAAACTGAGGGGTGCTGTGGAGTTCGGGAGGGCAGCAGACATTCTGCCCCACATGCTTGTGTATCTATATCAAACACTGTGTAAAGAAGCTTTCAGCTACATAACAATTTAAAAAAAGAATAAAAACTTATATTAGACCTGCTTTTAAATACATATGTAAGCATCTTGAACACATTTATGGCCATACAAATTACACTATTGGCAGTTTATAGTATGGATTAATGTTTTTAATGGATGAATATTTAGGTGGGGCTCTGCACTACCTGCCCATATAGACGAGCCGGGACTGTTGATATCGACCCCGTTCTGCCGAGTTACTGAAAATCACCATCTGCTATCAGACATCTTTCGAATTTTGGTGAGCACAGGCCAATTTTACATAAAAACATTTTGACCTGCTGTCTCTGAATTCACGATGAGATCAGTCTTGAAAGGTTCATACATGCTATACTGTATATAAATCCACTGCAAGAGACAGAGGTGGGGAGCCCTAAAAGACATGAAAAGGTGGCAGAAATGGTGCAAACAAACAAAAAACAAAGCAGAGAGTTAGGCAAGGATGCATGAGACTCTAAACAGTGCTAAAAACAGAAAAAGGAGAAAGATGGAGAGAGATAGATGGGTGAGCATTTGAGATTTGGGTGCAGTGCTGTGGCCCCAGGCTCTTCATATCTTTTACATTTCTAATTAAAAGAGATAAAGAGTTAGAGAGTCATCAATCCTACAGTGATTTCCCTGTTAAGGTTTTAGAGGCAGCCGTAAAGCAGGCAGCCCGGCTCCATTGATTTTATAATTTGCTCCCGTCATCTAGCTAGGGGAGTGAGTGTGGAGAGGAGAAAAAAAATAAGGGAGAGCTAGAGAGGTATAGAAAAAACAGGGGAAAAAATGAGGTTTAGGTCAGCAAAAAAGTTGTTAAAAAGCAAGAGAGGATAACAGGAGGGCAATGGACCAATTCTCCATACATATCTCTACAGGTAAATCAGAAGCACTGGCTGGACTATGCAGTAAAATCCAGCAGCATAGTGCATGCATAATCACAGAATAATGTAGGTTGCTGTATATGTGAACTGATATTCTAGATAACTTGAGCACACTGGGTGAAATAAACCTTAATAACCTGAAGGATTCAGGAATATTTCATATGGATCTAAAAATATTTAAAACTATTCCACTTTCATTGTAAAGCATTGCATATTTTATACATTAGATACTTTAAGGAATGTTCTGGGTTCAGTACAATTAAGCTCAATCAACAGCATTTGTGTCATTATGATTAACCCGTAAACGCGACCCGGGACCTCATTTCACCCCCTGAACCTCAAAAATATTTTGGAGATGTGCCCACACTTTAGTTTTCCTCAATCTATTTCTTGTAACTAACACATGCGCACGCGCGCGCACACACGCACACACACACACACACACACACACACACACACACACACACACACACACACAAGCTAAAGTTGCAACAAAATAATTTTATAATGGTTTAAATACCAAAAGCGAATAAGGTCATTAGAGACCCTAGGTATGTAATAGTGTCATTATTTTTTTTAATGTTCATTTCATATTTATATAAGTTAATAATCACAGGATATCTATATATTTGTATATTACAAGAGAAATGAGAACTATATTGAAACATATAACTACTATATCATGCTGATTTTCTGTGCAACAATGGTGAATTGTATGTATTCCATATGCTTGTACATATACATAAATAATATACATGCTATTTATTTATTTTTTACTAATGGTGGCACTGATATGTTAAGTGATTGACCTGATTTAATTTGACATTGCTATTTAATGAAGAAACAACATGAATAGTACAACACATGAACAGTGTGATTTGACTATTATCAGTTGGGTGAACTATTGAATTCATTTAAGCTGTGCATCTATTTAGACTCAATAAGTACCTGAGAAAATACTATAGATTATGTGTCGTGTGTAGCTCAATATGTGTTTGACAGCCAGTTGCTTCTCATGAAATTTCAGTGTGAAAATAACAAGTCCTGTTCTAGATTTGTTGCATAATCTCTTTCATATATGAAAAATAAAATGTCAAATTATATTTTGTTTTATTATTTTCTAATTGTCTTGAAAATGTGACACTATCTAAGCATTTTTTAGATCCATTTTTGATAGATATATGTTCTGGGACTCTAAAGACCCAACTATGTAAGAGTGTTTGGTGAAATTCCCATGCATTTAAGAGGTAAACAAAAATTATGTTTGTGGCATGATGATTAACAAAAAATAATTTCAACAACACCTCTTTAATTAAAAAAAAGAAAAGAAGGTACAGTAATGCACTTGCAATGGAAGAAAATGGGGCCAGTCCAAAACATTAAAATGTACATGGTTTCAAAAGTATAGCCACAAGACATACAGTAATCATTATACATTAACACGAGTTTAGTGAGATACAATCACTTACTAATAGTGTCTGTGTAAACTTGCAGTATATCCAATTACAGGCCATGACAACAAAGATTAACTTTACACTGATAAGGTTAGTAAGCAATTTGATATCACTTATATCATGTTTAAGTGGATAATGTTTGTCTTGTGGCTATATCTTTGAATAAAGTTTATTTTAGATGATGTACTTCCCCCATTCAATTCCATTGTAAATGCCTAAATGTAACTGTGCTTTTTTCTTAATTTAAATAAAGGAGTGATGAGTCAAAATAATTTGTGTTAATCAACATAATGAACATAATGCCACAAATTCTATTAACCGAGACTGTATTGAACCTGGATTGAAATGAGCCAATGGAAACACAACAAATGTTACATTATTTTATTACTGAAACCCATCCACACCCTGCACAAAACAGCATAACCTAAAACAATAAATACAAATAAAATAAAACATTTTAGATAAGTGAATATAGAAAGAACTGCACAAAAGTCAAATTCTCTGACAGAGTTGACAAAAATCATATTGCCCACAAATGACCTGCGTTCTTAAAAATAATGTCTCTTAGACATTATTGAATCTCTTATATAATAGAAATAAATTGACGACAATTACGTATGACTTATCTTAACATTTACCTGCCATAAACGATTTTCTGGTAAATGTGGTCAAAATTCTTTTAACTGTGGTCAAACTTTTAGAGTTTGTGGGAACAAGAGAAGTTTAACTCATGAAAATGATGTACAGTATTCAATCCCAGATTTCTTGACAATAGCATAATGTTCTAGAGTACAGCCAACTATGAAAGAAAAACCTAGTCAAGAGTACAATACAAAAGTCAAACATTTAGTAGGCTGATGAATACAGAGTAACAGCTAAAGCATGTTTCAGTGTGTAATAATGTTGACATCACTTAAAGTCAATACAGATGTTAAAATGTGTTGTATAAAAGGCAAATAACATAAGAGCTATTCAAACTTGTCCCTTGAGTAAAGATAACAGCAATAAAAAAAAAATCAACCAAACACAATGCAAGTTCTGTGAATACTGTGAGCAAAACTAAAAATGTTTTAAAGACTGAAAAAAAAAAAAAAAGTAAATATTGGAAAAAAACTATAATATGTTGTCATATTTCCCTTCATTATTTGCACGTTTTTAATATATGCTTTGTTCATTTTTATGAGGCACATTTTTAAACAGTTTGATTTGTTGGACAAAATAATGCCTTAAAATTAAAATACCTTTCTACAGTACTAATTACTCATATCCAAGTCAATACAAATAAGTATTCTCTATGTTATGTCAAATAGTGATTCAATATAATGCATGAAACTATGATAAATACAGTAAGCACCCAATAACAATTCAGAGTAATTAAAATGTTTAATAAATTCAGACTAATTAAAATATCACCAAATAAAAGCTTGCATATATGAATATTTGACATTAGGTTGAAAGTAAATTTAATGAATCTATGAAAAATGTCACTCTTTTACTATGAAACATAATGATCGGTTGCTAGTGTGTCCCATTGCACATAACCATGTCATCTGTGAACAATCCCCGAAACTTTCTTCAAAAGACTTTTAAGATTCTGCAACAAAATGTCAAAAATATTTCTACTACAAGACCCACAAAATGAAGAGCACCCAAACTAAACCTTACATTAAAAACCTGAAAAGATGTCAAACATTGTGCTTTAAATTATTGCTGATTACAGATGAATGGTAATATAGCAGAATGAGACTTGTGACAGAACTTAAGTAAATACCAAGAGAAGCAAGATTCAAATAGATAAACAACTGTAACATACACACACACACACAAACAAAACACATTACTTCCTCCTCATATACAATCTTTCCTTTCGCTCATTACAGACACTCTTTCTGTTTGTCAGTTGATATGTGAAAAATAACATGCCTGGGCAAATTTCAGTAAAACCGTGTGATACATTTAGAGGACTAATAGCTTGTGCATATACTAAGTGCATATAAAGTATAAAGCAAATTGCATATTTAAATACTCATGTCAATATAATATAAAGCGCAAATGCGTCTAAATACAAAACATTTAACACAAGTTGCAGTGGCGTGAAGCCATCCACACTGTGCTGGCCCTCTGCAGTTCTACTTTTCACCACAGGGAACTCTCTGCCAGATCTCTGCATGAGAACACACACAACAGGACAAGAATGACTTTGGGAAGAAATCAGTCATTTCTAATATACTGTACTTGGTGAGACATACAACAGTTCATAGTGACCAAAGGCTATCAAACTCCAAAAAGGACAAAAAAGTAGTCAATATGATGTGTACATACACTAATGAGCCAATAAATTATGACCACTCACAGGTGAAGCAAATAACGTTGATTGTCTCCTAACAAGGCCATGTGTCAAGGTATTGGTAGATTAGATGGTAAGCGAACAATCAGTTCTCATAGTCACGTGTTGAATGCTGGAGAAATGGGCAGGAGTAAAGACCTGAGCGACTTTGACAAGGGCCAAATTGTTATGGCCAGATGAATGGGTCAGAGCATCTCTGAAACGGTAAGGCTTGTGGGGTGCTGCCGGTCAGCAGTGGTGAGTACATATTGACAGTGGTCCGAGGAGGGACAAACCACAATCTGTTGGCAGGGTGTTGAACACCCAAAGCTCATCGATGAGTGAGGGAAACGAAGGCTATCCTATCTGGTCTGAACCAACAGAAGGTTTACTGTGGCACAGAAAATTACTATGATGTTACGGGAGAAATGTTTCACAACACACATTGAATCGCACCCTGCTGCATATGGGACTGCTTAGCCGCAGACCAGTCAGAGTGCCCATGATGACCCCTGTCCACCGTTGAAAGTGCCTACATTGGGCAAGCAAACATTAGAACTGGAGCCTTGGAGCAGTGGATGAATGTTGCCTGGCCTAATGAGTCACATTTTCTTTTACATCATGTGGACGGCCGTGTATACGTGTGCAATGTTTACCTGGGGAAGTGATGGCACCAGGATGCACTGTGGGAAGGCAACAAGCGGGTGGAGAGAGTGTGATGCTCTGGGCAATGTTCTGCTGGGAAGCCCTAGGTCTGGCCATTCATGAGGACGTCAATTTACACGTGCCACCTAATATACCTATACATCTTTGCAGGCCAGGTACACCCCTTCATGGCAATGGTATTTCCTGATTGCTGTGGCCTCTGTCAGCAGGATAATGCACCCTGCTACACTGCACACATTGTTCGGGAATGGTTTGAGTAACATGATGAAGAGTTCCAGGTGTTGCCCTGGCCTCCAAATTCCCTCTGTGAGATGTACTGGACAACTAGTCTGATCCACGGCGGCTCCACCTCACAACTTACAGGACTTGAAATATCTGCTGCTAATGTCTTGGTGCCAGAGGGGTATTGTAGAGTCCATGCCTTGATGGGTCTGCACCATTTTTGGCAGCATGCAGAGCATGCATACGACAGCATATTAGGCAGGTGGTCATAATGTTATGGCTCATCTCTGTATATTACAAATCTCCTGAAGGTGAATATTTGGGGTAGGGCAAGATTTTCAGTGCATAATGACTTTTCTGAGGACAAAGGCTTAAAAAAAAACTTTTTTATAGCACATGTGTCATACTGACTACTGTAATGGTGCATTTTAGTGTTATTTTGAACTTTTTGGAGCCCCTTTGTTATTTTGAATTCCTACTTTTGTGTTCCACAGCACAAAATAACAGCATACTAGTTGACCCACATGAGGGTGAGTAAATAATGACAGAATTTTCATGTTTTGGTAAACTATTCCTTTAAAAGCTTCTAAATTATTTTAAAAACTTTTGTGAAAATTTAGCAATTTTATATGTTACAATCAAAATCTTTCATCTGAATACACTGCAACTTCTAAATGCCTGGCAATGGAGAAACATGCTTTTTGCCAACATATATTGGTGTAGTTATGGCATCTACCAGCAGGGGCTAACTGCTGATAGTAACAAAACAAATCTTGGACACCTGGAAGAATTGGTGTTAATAGATGGGAAAACAGGACAGAGGATGAAAAAGATGGATAGAGAGAGAGGAACTGATAGAGGGGGGTGGAAGAGTTAGGGAGAGAAAGAAAGTGGGTGAAGGAGAGAAGTGAGGGAGAAAGGGTTTTAATGATGCTGAAAATTGGCCGGTGAGCGCTGACTACCCTCTGTGTAAATCATTGCTACAGCTTCCTGTCAACTATTCCGTCCTCTTGTCCTCCTCTCACAGAACTCACCCTATCCTTTCTCTTGCTCTCTTTCACTCCTCCCTTCTCCCTCACTAATTTTATGAGGTGGTATTCAAAACTTCCATCTCCTCACCATATTCGGACTGTCACCATAAATAAAGGCCCGCATTAGCACGTGTGAGTGTGCAATGACAGAAAAGAGACGAACTTTGACAGGGAGATATAAAGTGATGTGTTAGGGAAAGAGAAGGGCCGAGTGTGTTTTTGCGACAGTGACATATTTACTTGTGTGGGGTGTGTAAAAGTACATGTGAGAATCTATCTGAGCCCATGTCTGCAGGTCATAGATAATGACGGTGTGACTGATGGAGTTTATAGACAATGAATGTGTTTTTGTGCATGCTGTACCCGAGGGTAGCATCTCTACTGTCAGGCAAGAGAAGGGCTGTCTCCTCTCCAGAGCTGTGCCCAGCTGACAGAGCGGCTTCATTCTCATCCTCCTGCAAAACACACACAGGCACCTTCACATTAATAAGAGGCCACATGGATATCCACACCAAGTTTATGGCATGAAAAATAAGATTTTTAATGCAAGATAAAGATTTTTTTTAAAAATGTAATTCAATTTTGTTTTTAATTATTATTATTATTTTTTATTTGGCAAGATTTCTGAACTCTTTTATACTGTCAAAATAAAGTTCAGGGATACTACAGTATTTGTATTCCAAGGCTAGGATGATTTTATTGAATTGTTTAGATATCAAAAAACAACCCTCACAGACAATTACAAAAAATGTCATAAAAAAAAATTAAAAAGTGTGGTGCACTGAATTTCTTCACACCGAGTCTAAATATGCGTTCACATACAACGCGAAGCGAGCGTTTCACGCAGCACGATTACATACAATGTCAATGCAAAGATGCAAATAGACACAAATTAATGAAGTGAATGGCGGGACACAAACATGCAAAATCATTTCATTTGTGTATTCGAGTAAAAACAAAATTTAACTCAAGCGAAAAATCCGCATGACGCGTTGTCTTGAAAGCCTATTAGCATTGAGATTGTCCGAATTTCAGACGTACTGAAGTAGAAGCAGAATAAATCTGGAACATTTATGTAAAAATTGTTGTAGCGGTGTGTGGGCACCCAGAATTGTATGACACAACGTCATACATGTACAGAGACCGGATGAAAAAAGACATCGCTTAGAGGAAAGTGAGTGAGGAAGTTGGACTACCTGGTAAGTTCTGAAAATATGCACGTCTACTTGATTCCAGCTATTGGTTGTACTTTACTATGAACCAAGTCGTAGTTTTTGCATGTATGTGAACGCACCATAAAATATAATTCTGCAAACATGCTGTGACAGGATGGAGGGTGGAGGGTGATTTTACACACCCGGTCCCTTATCAGGCTAATCAAGCCTCCGAAAGGGATAAAGGCCAACTGCGGACGGTGGTGCGACAGAGAGAGAACGTTTAAGGGTAGCTGTCCGTCCTATGTGTCTCGTGTTTTTGGTTTAATTTTTAACATTAAAATATTATTTAGTTTTCGCCTCCTCCTTTCCACTACATTTTTCACAGTTATTTTTTATTAGGAGGCTTCAGTATTTTGATTATTTTACTTGTTCGGATGCCAAAAATAAAATAAAAATTACTGTTCACTAAACAACATTTTTTTTTCCAGACTGGTGTGTATAGTTTTTAAGTATGAAAACTAATTTTGCCGCATAGTTCTTGGTATAGACTAAGCTTGTCTGGTCAATGAAATGGTACTGCTGCTGCTCGTCAGCTCCGGAAATACTAGTCAGTTAAAAAACATTTCCATACTAAACTTTTTGCCTTATATTTTTAATAAAAGGCAATGCTCAAATTACTGTCATGTTAACGTTCCTTTTTTAATATAATAAATAATACAATTATTAAAAAAGCTGATATCTGGAGCAGATCAATACAAAGTTTCATTTTACATTAGGTGTTGCATCCTTTCACTCTTGGTGCACGCAGAAAAATGTCCTCTTGCAATATGTGCAAAGTATGGAAATATACACTTCGTATTGTTGCGGGAATGCCAGATGCTAACTAAAATTCTGTCGGATTGCTTTCTGAAGTGCAGGGATTAATCGTCTCAGGTCCCAACTTTACCGGGACTATGCTGACATGTAAATTTCACTCAAGTATTGTCTGAGCAAGTCGTTTTCATCAAAGTGCAGACTATTCTTTTTTCATTACTATGCCTATATTGGCTAGCAATGATTCAGTAAGGATTTATGTTTTATGTGCAATGGTCATAATGAAAGGCTAGCACATCTCAAATGGTCTTTATTCAGCGACATTTAGTATCAGATTTGACTGTTGGAATAATAGAATATTTCAAATAGATTGAATATATACAATGTTTTTTGACTGTTTTCTGAGGGTTTCTTACACTTGTCGATAACAAAATTACAGTTTAAATGTCAGTGAAATTTGTTGTTGTGCACATCCCTAGTGTACTAAGGCATTATACTGTAGGTGAAACTCAGCCACTATGCATATTGTTCCCTAGAGTGATTTCTATGCAACCCCAATAACAGCACTTTTAGATGTACTGCAATAACCTGGCGATAACAAACTCTCACCGACTCAGAGCTGTGAGAGTGTGTATGAGCTTTGGGCTGGAGCGGATAGGACAAAGGTGCAGGTTGGCTGATGACTACTGTGTCCATGCTGGAGGGGTGCCTGGGAGAGGGTGGTGGGGTGGCTGGGAGCAGCAGGTCAGCCTGGGGCTGCTCGCAAAGACTGTAGTGGTTCAGAGGCCCAGAAGAGTGCGCGTCCTGCAAGGCCTCAGGATTCTCATCCTCCGAATCAGACAGTAGTGGGCTCTCTGCACGGCCTGCAACCAAGGATGGCATAGGAACATATAATCAGATAATATGAAGAGTCCTGTTGGGCTATTATATCTTATTGTCTTGATTTGCACAATTGAACATGTAATGTTGTGTAATGCTCTGCTGCTGAAATATATGTTTTAAAAAGATGTGCTTTATAATTGTGTTTTTCGATTGAGTACTGATTGTATTTTAACAGATTGAGCTGTCTGATAAGAAGTCTGATAATAGTTTAACATAGCAAGACTTTTGACTATCAGCATAATTAGCCAATTATTCTGGCCAGAAACTACACACTTGGACAGGAAGTGGTCTGACATTTAAAATGATCAATCACAGTTTGCTTTATTTATGCAGGGCTCAACAATAAGGATTGTTTTACTGGCCCAGATTTTTACTTGCCCTGTCAAAAAAATGTTTTGCCTCAACACAAAAAGGGAAAATAGCTGTTTTTATCATCATGGCTTTACAAACATGTTTGAAGCACAAAAATGGAGAGGTAGTGGCGTAGTGGGCTAAACAACATAACTGTTCAATTCATGCAATGCATATGGGCGCTCGGAAGGCGAAAACATTCAAGTGGGCCAAAGTATAGCCACACGACATAAGCAATGAGAGTGTTAACATGATTTTAGAGATGCACGGAGAAAGATGGATTTCCAGTCCAATAGAAAGAAACTATTGATTTTTTGTGTTCCTATGTGGTACTAATGTTCACCAACATGTTAAACCAATAAAATTGGAAATTCCAAGCACTGTGAACATGGAATGTGCAGGAATAATTAAAATGTTGCGTTATACGTTATAGGGGCTGTTCACACCAAACGTAATTTCGGTGCGCCTGTGCTGTTTTTTTTTTATTGTTTTTCAGTGCAAACTACACTACATGGACATTTTTGCCTTTTGTGGCTAGATGTTTTTTTAGCATCTCAAACAGGACTACAACATGTTTTAGGCATTGTAAGTTAAAAATTAAATTTCTAATAATGCATCTCGAGACAATTGTTTAGTTCCATACGTTGCGATGCATCTAGATTTCAATGTTCTGATGAAGTTTAGGTTGCAAGGAGGATTTCATGTAACAGTTACAATGTTATACATGATTCTAGATTGTTCTTAACATACAGGCTGGGTTTAGGATTCAACTTAATGCCCATGCAGACCTCTAGCTTTAAGATATCTAATTTACTTGTTAATAAGTATCTCAAACAATCTCCTTAGTATCTTTCAAAGATTCAATGCCAAGAACCTCACAAACTTTGTCAAATACGGCGATTCACAGTAGCAGCCTGGGAACTTGTAACAATGTTACAAACAGTGTAGAGTCAACCAATCATTTTGCAACCCACTTGTGACTTTGAGAAGCTTTCCATTTTTGAGTGCAATATACATCAGACATTCAGTGAATGGTCCGTGGGTGAGACGTCTGAAGCTGAGATATTTTAAAAGTTAATAAGTCTATAATAAAGCAGTGTTCAATTAGTGTGTTATGTATAATCGCAGTGCTGCATGCTACTACTATGTGGGATTGGTATGATAGTGTTGTATGGTCTTAAAGTGCTGTGTATTGGCATGGTGCAGGGCTGTATAACGGTTTTGTGCAGTGATGTGTGGCATTTTATGATGTGGCTGTCTGCTGTCCTGGAGTTCTGTGGTATTGTTTTGTGAGGGTAATAAAGAGAGTAGTGAGACTCACAAAAGTGTCGTTGTATAGTGGTGTTTGTACAGAATTAAAGAAAGCACATTGACTCACTGCTGTTCAGCAGGGCTGTTTCACTCCATTTGGAATCACTCAGCACCTCCATCCTTCTCTCCAGTTGGCGGCTGTACTCCATCACTTCCTGCACACACAGATAACAAACCTAACATTGTTTAGAATGAAAATAATGTCAAACTGTAACGTTTACTATTTACGACACTGTCTATCATCCTGGCCATAAATCTTTATCAAATTACTGCTACAGTTCTGAGGTCTGCAGAGAGCTGAATTCTGCAATTCTCTATGTTTGAAAGTTGGGCTGGGTATTGATACTTTATCCACGATTCGATACGATTCATAAAATCTCAATGCAATTCAAATCGATATTTATGCATACAGGTATATTTTAGTTATAATGTCCCTTTTGCAAAATACAATCTCTCCCAGCTAATGCTGTTAATTATACAGGGAACCTAACTAGGAATAATATGAATATTATATATATATATATATATATTATCCCCTTTTCTCTCTAATTTGGGAATGCCCAATTTCCACTACTTACTAGGTCCTCGTGGTGGCGCAGTTACTCATCTCAATCCGGGTGGCAGAGGACAAGTCTCAGTTGCCTCCACTTCTGAGACCGTCAATCCGCACATCTCATCACGTGGCTCGCTGTGCATGACACTGTGGAGACTCTCAACATGTGGAGGCTCATGCTACTCTCTGCAGTCCACGCACAACTTACCACGTGCCCCATTGAGAGCGAGAACCACTTAATCTCGACCACGAGGCGGTTACCCCATGTGACTCTACCCTTCCTAGCAACAGGGTCAATTTGGTTACTTAGGAGACCTGGTTGGAGTCAATCAGCACACCCTGGATTAGAACTCGTGACTCCAGGGGTGGTAGTCGGCATCAATACTCGCTGAGATACCCAGGCCCCCCACGATATCAAAATATATATAAATATTAGTTTTTCATAGTTTAGCTTTTTAAAAAAGAATGAATAAATATCAATAAATATGATATTATATTGCAAATATTGTATTTTGTTAAATGTTTATTGTTTAATTGAATTTTCTGTACTAATTACAAGCATTTACATTGACTTGTTGAACACGTGCTAAAAAACGTTATTGTCTGGCAGGAAATGCGGCATTTCTGTAAACAGCGTCTTTAAATTAGAACATGTTAATGAGAGACTCAAATGGCTTTATCTCATCTGTGCAATGCCTGATTAGAATTAAATATTTTCATTGTTTTTGACCAACAACTGCCTGTAAAGAACAAAAAGATTATTAAAAGAAACATTGTTGATAAACAAATCGTTTACGTGGATCTCGTCTTTGAACACAAATTACACGGAACAACTTCTACTCTCAACACGCAGTGAAAGGATCTTGAAGCTGAATACTCCACTATACTACACAATTCGTGGTCAGTGACGGGCAGATGCCAAATATATAAATTTTTAGTTGCATAACATGAAAATTGGTTGCAAATGTGAGTGTTTTTCTCTCATTGTAGTGGAGGGTTGTGCATAGAGTGAAAGATCAATCTTGGGATAAGAGAATCAATATAGAGATCGTTCAAATGACGATCACGATGCATCTGGAAATCTATGTTTTGACCCACACCCATTTAAAAGTAGCTTACAGTAAAGACACACACTAAACAAGCACAGTTTTATTTCCAGCATTAAGGGCCAAAAATATCTCTTGGTCTCTTATTTTTTTATATAATAAATAGGCTTTTGTTTACATCACAGCCATGATCAAAAGACAAATGGGATTATGGGGAGGGACATTATCATACTAGAGAGCATTTTATGGGACAACACCTGTGAGTGCAAGATGAGGCTTCAGTATTGAACATGAAGAGAAAGACTGTACATTTTAAATGTGTTTATCTGCTAAATTTGGTGAAATTTAGGAGGACAAATGTGTTGGTAACACATACTGCATGTTCCTCTACCTAGAAAAGTAGCCCAACCTAAAAGAACGATTAAAACATAACAGCTCAGGTAACATTTCTTTACTGAAGAATTCATGCAAGTATTTTAACAAAAGGAAAAGCTTCACATTCCTGTGTTTAAATCCCCTGGCTAACTTGACTGCTCAGTTTCCATTATAAATATGTTTACTCTCAGGAACACTCCTGCAATCCAATGAGCAAAACATGCTTGACAGTTTGCAGCTGATGTTTGGGACAGGTACAGAATGTTCTTGCCATGCCTTCAGGGTCAAGTGAATATGAAGAAAGCTTTATAAACAACAAAACTTGTTGGGTAACCTGTGAGAAAAACCACAGACTACTGAGACTGAGCATTAAGTTTAAGACAGTTAGGCTGAAAGTGAGACAGCTCCACTGAGAGTTTTATGAGAACTGCAGAATCTTGCCTGTATTTCTGTCTGCAGCTGTTCCTTCTCTTTCTGAGCCACCCTTAAACTGGCCTTCAGTTCCTGGAGCTCACGGCGAGTCTCGCTCAGTTGAACCTGAGAACACACACATCAATTTCACATTTCCACAAGAGTAGTATAGACCTATCATGGTGGCCTTTAAAACTATGGCAGGGCAGAGGGCGGAGCCGGGTCATGATGCTACACACCCGGCCCCTAATCAGGCTAATCAAGCCTCCGAGAGGTATAAAGTTCAAACGGAGACAGCAGTGCGACAGAGAGAGAGAGAGATTAACGGGCAGCTGTCCGACACCTGTGTGTGTTTGTGTCTTTTTGGTTCAGTTTACTATTAAACTATTATATATATTGTCAAGCCGGTTCTCGCCACCTGCTTTCCATTAATTAATTTACACTGGTGTCGAAAGCCGGGAAGGAGGAGGGATGCGCCGTAGTTGAGTCCTCCCCACTACCATCCACCCCAACGGAGCAGCCGCGGCCATCTGCCAGGGTACGGAGGAGCCTGGCCGCCTGAGAACGGACGAACAGTGCCGACCACGAGGGGAGAAGGGGCTCCTAGCCGACCACCTGGAGTGGTCAGGGCCACTGCCAGGGGCGGGGGGAGACCCCTACCAACTGCTAAATGCGGCGGGGTCATGACAACCGCCAACCGTGAGTGGGGAGGGGCTCCCGGCCGACCGCCTGGAGCAAGAGAACCATTGCTAGGGGTTGAAGAGACCTCTTCTGTTCCCTGAGATCTGCCAGGGGCCGGACGACTGTCTCCGATGCTCCCAGGGAGGTGCGGCTGTCATCCATTAGAGGGTGGAGGAGTGGCAGAGGACCAAGCTACAGCGTATCGGAGAACCGGCTAGTAAGTGCTTTTTATTTTTCTCTCTCTCTCTCTCTCTCCCACTGCCGCTCTGCGTCCTATTGATTCCCAATAAATTGTTTGTTTTATTCACATATCCTTGAACATAAGCCTACAGTCAGCAATCCATTTTGCGAGTCCTTTTCTCACAGATCAGTCCTTATTTTCTGACTGTATTTTGGTCTATGTAAATACACATCAGATGTGTGCTTATGGAGCATCTCACTGGTTTTCAGCATCATTAACACTGCTTTGTTAGGACGCTGTGTCAAGTAAGAAGTAGTTGAAGTAAGAAAATCGTGAAGATCCCTACATTTTGTTGATCCCCAGCAATGTGTACTGGCTCTCATTCTGTGGCTACGCTGCTTGTGAGATTTGTTAAGTTGTGGTCACTGCCCCTGCTGAGGCAGCTTGTAAAAACACATTATATGTTACTTCAAGCTTAAAACGCTGCGCTAGTAGAAAAATTACATACTTTAATTACGGAATTTACATACGGGTCAGGAGACATGATTAATTGCATTATTTATTTATTTTTAAATAATTAATTGCACTAAATTAAAAAGTTAAATCGACAGCCCTAATTAACACATAAATGGGCAGTTGCCAAATAATATGTCCATAAACTTTGTTTTAACATCAAAATGTTTTAATTAAAATGTATACGTTTAAAGGAAAATTTATATTTTAGGTGCTGTGACTGGTCTATTTGTTTTTGTTTTTTACACCATTTTAATAACTTTTTCAAGTAAGAAGTAGTTAAATGCAGTTCACTTAAGTAGTGTTGACTATATTTTTTAAAAGTGCAAATATTTCATGTACCGTAATTTCCGGACTATAAGCTGCAACTTTTTTTCCCACGCTTTGAACCTCGTGGCTTAAACAATGACGCGGCTAATATATGGATTTTTCCCGCTTTCAAATTTTATTTAAAAAAAAAAAAAAACATTCTGTGACGTGCTCAGTTTTTAGGCGGCATGAAGCTATCAATAGACCAATGAAATTGCCGAACGGGTTAAGGTCAAACAACTTTTGTTTACTGTTTAGATTAAATCGAGCGCGCTCAAACTTCCCATCGTTCTGATTATGGTAGTCATTTTGTCACCCTCATCATGGCAAAGACACGGAGAAATGCATATGATGCAGCTTTCAAGTTGAAGGCGATTGATCTGGCTGTTGGAAAAGGAAATAGAGCTGCTGCACGGGAGCTTGGTCTTAATAAGTCGATGATAAGACGTTGGAAACAGCAGCGTGAGGAATTGACTCAGTGCAAAAAGACAACTAAAGCTTTTTTGGTAGGCTACTGTTTACTGCTAATTTTTTATTTTTTGTTACAAGCCGTGTTTCATTAAAGCCTGTGTAAAGTTCATTTGTTTCAATGTACCGGTAGGCACCTGCGGCTTATAGACATGTGCGGCTTATTTATGTTCAAAATAATATTTTTTTTTAAATTCAGTGGGTGCGGCTTATATTCAGGTGCGCTCAATAGTCCGGAAATTACGGTAGTTTCTCAATTAATATCTAAATATATAAATTACCTCTATAATAATCATACAAGAATTTTTTTTAAATAGTTAAACCATTTCAGAACTTCTTGGTCTCATATTTATGTCAACTACCCAAATACTTCTACATTTAATCAAGTTTAGCACTGTGACGTATAATGCTACCTTATTAACCAGTAAAGTAAGAATCTTTATTATTTGTGATTTTAATAGAGAATTTTCATGTTTACCCGATTGCAGTCTTTTTCTCGTCCCAGCTCCACCACTGCTTTCTCCCTCTCCATCCTCGCCTCCTGCAACAACTCCTCTTTCTGCTGGATCTCATCATTCAGTCGGTCCAGACACACTTTGTGCATCTGTTAATCCATAAATTCACTTCAGAGAACAGGGGTCTAAATAATCTTGTTATTATGCAAGTCATATTTTATTCATTAGGCAATGTCTACACGATCAGCCACAACACTAAAACCACCTGCCTAATATTGTGTCAGTCCCCCACATGGCGCCAAAACAGCGCAAACCCGCATCTCAGAAAAGCATTCTTAGTTGATATTCTTCGCACCACAATTGTAGAGCGGTTATCTGAGCAGTGTTGGGTAAGTACTCTAAAAAACTAATTACTAACTACTAATTACATCTTCTACAGTGTAATTAGTTTACAGTGATAATTACTCTCTCCAAAGTAATTGCATTACTTATTACTAATTACTTTCTATCAACCTCGACCAGATGAAAAATACAAAGACAGACATGAAACTGTTCTTTTAATTCTTTCAAATAAATCATCTAAAATCAAATAAATTATTCATGAACTGGCCAAAGAATTTAAGGGGTCTGCATTAAATTAGAAAACATATATTTTAACATTAGACATTTAGATTTTAAATTCACTATTGTTTTATATATAATTGTTCTGGAGTCTATACGGTATTTAACGCAATTACTTCAGAAGTAACTGTAATTAAATTACTGAAAAATTAAGAGCAATCCAATCATTTACTTTTATCAATGGAAAAAGCTATTTAATTACAGTAATGAATTACTTCATAAAGCACTACACTCAACACTGTATCAGAGTTTCCCTAGACTTTGTCAGCTTGAACCATTCTCTGTTGACCTTTATCATCAACAAGGCATTTCTATTTGAAGAACTGTCGCTCACTGGATGTTTTTTTGCCATCATTCTGAGTAAATTCTAGAGACTGTTGTGTGTGAAAATCCCAGATCATCAGCAATTACAGAAATACTCAAACCAGCCCATCTGGCACCAACAATCATCCATGTGATTATCTAATCAGCCAATCGTATGGCAGCAATGCAGTGCATAAAATCAAGCAGATACGGGTCAGGAGTTTCAGTTAATGTTCACCATCAGAATGAGGGAAACAATTTATCTCAGTGATTTGGACCGTGGCATGCACGCCTATTGCCAAGGCTGTGTGATCGCAACAATTTTGTGTGGATAAGTCCGATCCACTTTGTTTATTTTTCCCATTTATAAAGCCAGGGCTGTGTACAAACACTGGATTTCTTTTAAGCGCACACACAGAATGGACAGCTAGCAGACCGTGAAGAGATACTCATGGAATTTGACAAAACATTACACACCCCACCTTTAAGGGTTCATGACTATGTTCACAGCGGTATACTATAGCGCTGCATACTGCACAGTATACCATGCACTGCCTACTTTACTTTTAAGAATATGAAATAGTATGCAGTATGTAACGATAAAGAGTAGTATGCTACAGGAACACAATACATGCTTGATACAATGAGTGGCAGCTAGTTATTATCTCCGAAATAAAGAGTTATTTTTATACTTTTTGTTGAATTTTAGATTACCTCAGCATTCTGCTGCATGGTCTCTCTCTCTTGTGCCGAGCTGGCCCTGCCTTCTCTCAGAGCCAGGCTGGCATCAGCCAGCTGCAGTGTGAGCTGTGCGGCCTGCAGACGGGCTTGATGAAGCTCAGCGCGTGCAGTGTCCCTCTGAGCGACCATCTCTCTCAGCTCCCCCCTGAGAGTCTCCACGCAGCGCTCACTCACGTTCAAACGTTCCTGAACACTCCGGAGTTCACCCAGAGCCACTTCATTGGCTGCCTGCTCCAACATGACACAGAGACATAATCATAATATGGTATCAGCTTGTATACTCAGATTTGGGTACCACTGATCTTATGTGTACGGTACAGGCAGGGTATCAAAGGCAGTTAGGAGGTTTACATACAGGTCTATAAACACATACAAAGGATGGATATGAACATGCATTGTAAATGCACAAGGGCTTGGTATTGATACAGATTTCCTGATTCGATATGGATTCATATGGGTACATTTCTGTAACAATGTTGCATTTAATTAACAGTTTAATTAAAGTTTCTGAACACAAGAGTAAGTTTGGTGTGAAAGCCCCATGAGACATAGAAGGTACGACTTTGGGGTGTTAAAACTGCTGGAATGTTACCTCTTTCCTGTGAGCACTTTTGAGTTTGTGTGTGAGGGTGGAGATGGTGTCTTGGAGCTGTAGGGCATGTGTATCTCTCTGGGCCAGTGAGCTTCTCAGACTCTGAAACTCTGCAGACAGACCATGCAGCTCTTTCTCGGTCTGCTCCATCTTTAACTTTAACACAAAAAAAATCTAATAAATATAGCTGCAAGCAGCAATGCGGATTCCTCCTCAAAATGGCAAATCATTTCAAATTGATCAGTAGAGGGTTGGGGTTAAACCCTCTCAATGGATGAATCCAAAAACATGTATTTCTGTCTGAATCCTAAACTAAACATTTTCAGTCTACAGGAAAATCCATCATACCTTATGGATCCTTGAGGCGCTTTTTGTTCCCAATGAGAAATGAGGCATGTACACCAAGATTCAAAAGAATTGGTTAAATGGCGTGGAAATGGTATCACTTTGAAAATATTTTTGGGGGCGTGGCCTGTAGCCTCCTATGGGCAAATGTGGGTCATTCTTGGTTTGTGGGTTCCTGTTGGCCTGTAGTATCAATGTTCCTAATTAGAAAATATTTGACCAGAAAGTGGGACTTTTGGGAATTACCTGTAGCTCTCTAGGGGTGAATGTTGGCCATTCTTGGTTTGAGGGTTCCTGTTGACCTGTAGTATCAATGTACCAAATTAGAACATTTTTGACCATAAAATGGGAATTTCAAGTGGCCTCTAGTGCCCACTAGGGCTTAATGTTGGCCATTCTTTGTTTGTGGGTTCCTGTTGGCCAGTAGTATCAATGTACCATATTAGGAAATTTTTGACCAGAAAACTAAATTTTGGGAGTGGCCTGTAGCTCTCTAATGGCTTAATGTGGGCCATACTTGGTTTGTGGGTTCCTGTTGGCCTGTAGTATCAATGTACCAAATTATAACTTTTTGACCAGAAAATGGGAATTTCGGCTTGGCCTCTAGCTCACCTAGTGGTGAATGTCGGTCATTCTTGGTTTGTGGATTCCTTTGGCCTGTACTATTAATGTACCAAATTAGAACATTTTTGACCAGAAAATGGGAATTTCGGCATGGCCTGTAGTGCTCTCTAGGGCTTAATGTTGGCCATTCTTGGTTTGAGGGTTCCTGTTGACCTGCAGTATCAATGTACCAAATTAGAACGCTTTTGACCAGAAAACTAAATTTTGGAGTAGCCTGTAGCTCTCTAAGGGCTTAATGTGGGCCACACTTGGTATGTGGGTTCCTGTTGGCCTGTAGTATCAAAGTACCAAATTAGAAAATTTTTGACCAGAAAATGGGAATTTTGGCTTGTCCTGTAGTGCCCCCTAGTGGCTTAATGTCGGTCATTCTTGGTTTGTGGATTCCTGTTGGCCTGTACTATTCTTGTACCTAATTAGAACATTTTTGACCAGAAAATGGGAATTTTGGCTTGTCCTGTAGTGCCCCTAGTGGCGTATGTCGGTCATTCTTGGTTTGTGGATTCCTGTTGGCCTGTACTATTAATTTACCAAATTAGAACATTTTTGACCAGAAAATGGGAATTTTGGCATGGCCATTCTTTGCACAGTACTTCAGAGTGATGTCATCTTTAAGCATGTTAGGTTTGAAAACCATCAGTCAAAATTACATTTGATTTATTGACACGTATATATTGTTAAAATTTGGACATTTACATAAACACGCTCTTTCAGCCATTTTGTATCGTATTCATTTTTCCTAAGTAACGCTTTCAAGGATGTCCATTCTACACATGTGTACCAAATTTCAAGTCAATTGGAGCTACGGTTCAGGAGAAGAAGAGTTTTGTAGGTTTTCGCAAATTTTCAACGTACGGGAAAATCCATCATGGCGTGAAGTTATGGGTTCTTGAGGCTTTTTGTTCCCCATGAGGAATGAGGCATGTACACCAAATTTCAGAAGATTTGGACAAATGGCGTGGAAATTGTATCACTTTGAATTTTGTTTTTTGGGCGTGGCCTGTAGCGCCACCTATGGGCTGAATGTGGGCCATTCTTGGTTTGGGGGTACCCATGGCATGGAGTATCAATGTGCCAATTTAGAAAATTTTTGACCAGTGACTTTTGAGCTATTGGGGCTCAAGGAGAAGAAGAATAATAATAATAATAATAATAATAAATATAGCTGCAAGCAGCAATGCGGATTCCTCCTCAAAATGGCAAATCATTTCAAATTGATCAGTAGAGGGTTGGGGTTAAACCCTCTCAATGGATGAATCCAAAAACATGTATTTCTGTCTGAATCCTAAACTAAACATTTTCAGTCTACAGGAAAATCCATCATACCTTATGGATCCTTGAGGCGCTTTTTGTTCCCAATGAGAAATGAGGCATGTACACCAAGATTCAAAAGAATTGGTTAAATGGCGTGGAAATGGTATCACTTTGAAAATATTTTTTGGGGCGTGGCCTGTAGCCTCCTATGGGCAAATGTGGGTCATTCTTGGTTTGTGGGTTCCTGTTGGCCTGTAGTATCAATGTACATAATTAGAAAATATTTGACCAGAAAATGGGACTTTTGGGAATTACCTGTAGCTGCTCCCTAGGGGTGAATGTTAGGCCATTCTTGGTTTGAGGGTTCCTGTTGACCTGTAGTATCAATGTACCAAATTAGAACATTTTTGACCATAAAATGGGAATTTCAAGTGGCCTCTAGTGCTCCCTAGGGGCTTAATGTTGGCCATTCTTTGTTTGTGGGTTCCTGTTGGCCAGTAGTATCAATGTACCATATTAGAAAATTTTTGACCAGAAAACGAAATTTTGGGAGTGGCCTGTAGCTCTCTAATGGCTTAATGTGGGCCATACTTGGTTTGTGGGTTCCTGTTGGCCTGTAGTATCAATGTACCAAATTATAACTTTTTTGACCAGAAAATGGGAATTTCGGCTTGGCCTCTAGCTCCACCTAGTGGTGAATGTCGGTCATTCTTGGTTTGTGGATTCCTTTGGCCTGTACTATTAATGTACCAAATTAGAACATTTTTGACCAGAAAATGGGAATTTCGGCATGGCCTGTAGTGCTCCCTAGGGCTTAATGTTGGCCATTCTTGGTTTGAGGGTTCCTGTTGACCTGCAGTATCAATGTACCAAATTAGAACGCTTTTGACCAGAAAACGAAATTTTGAGTAGCCTGTAGCTCTCTAAGGGCTTAATGTGGGCCACACTTGGTATGTGGGTTCCTGTTGGCCTGTAGTATCAAAGTACCAAATTAGAAAATTTTTGACCAGAAAATGGGAATTTTGGCTTGTCCTGTAGTGCCCCTAGTGGCTTAATGTCGGTCATTCTTGGTTTGTGGATTCCTGTTGGCCTGTACTATTCTTGTACCGAATTAGAACATTTTTGACCAGAAAATGGGAATTTTGGCATGGCCATTCTTTGCACAGTACTTCAGAGTGATGTCATCTTTAAGCATGTTAGGTTTGAAAACCATCAGTCAAAATTACATTTGATTTATTGACACGTATATATTGTTAAAATTTGGACATTTACATAAACACTCCTTTCAGCCATTTTGTATCGTATTCATTTTTCCTAAGTAACGCTTTCAAGGATGTCCATTCTACACATGTGTACCAAATTTCAAGTCAATTGGAGCTACGGTTCAGGAGAAGAAGAGTTTTGTAGGTTTTCGCAAATTTTCAACGTACGGGAAAATCCATCATGGCGAAGTTATGGGTTCTTGAGGCTTTTTGTTCCCCATGAGGAATGAGGCATGTACACCAAATTTCAGAAGATTTGGACAAATGGCGTGGAAATTGTATCACTTTGAATTTTGTTTTTTGGGCGTGGCCTGTAGCGCCACCTATGGGCTGAATGTGGGCCATTCTTGGTTTGGGGGTACCATGTAGCATGGAGTATCAATGTGCCAATTTAGAAAATTTTTGACCAGTGACTTTTGAGCTATTGGGGCTCAAGGAGAAGAAGAATAATAATAATAATAATAATAATAATAATAATAAATATAGCTGCAAGCAGCAATGCGGATTCCTCCTCAAAATGGCAAATCATTTCAAATTGATCAGTAGAGGGTTGGGGTTAAACCCTCTCAATGGATGAATCCAAAAACATGTATTTCTGTCTGAATCCTAAACTAAACATTTTCAGTCTACAGGAAAATCCATCATACCTTATGGAATCCTTGAGGCGTTTTTGTTCCCAATGAGAAATGAGGCATGTACACCAAGATTCAAAAGAATTGGTTAAATGGCATGGAAATGGTATCACTTTGAAAATATTTTTGGGGGCGTGGCCTGTAGCCTCCTATGGGCAAATGTGGGTCATTCTTGGTTTGTGGGTTCCTGTTGGCCTGTAGTATCAATGTACATAATTAGAAAATATTTGACCAGAAAATGGGACTTTTGGGAATTACCTGTAGCTCCCTAGGGGTGAATGTTGGCCATTCTTGGTTTGAGGGTTCCTGTTGACCTGTAGTATCAATGTACCAAATTAGAACATTTTTGACCATAAAATGGGAATTTCAAGTGGCCTCTAGTGCTCCCTAGGGCTTAATGTTGGCCATTCTTTGTTTGTGGGTTCCTGTTGGCCAGTAGTATCAATGTACCATATTAGAAAATTTTTGACCAGAAAACGAAATTTTGGGAGTGGCCTGTAGCTCTCTAATGGCTTAATGTGGGCCATACTTGGTTTGTGGGTTCCTGTTGGCCTGTAGTATCAATGTACCAAATTATAACTTTTTTGACCAGAAAATGGGAATTTCGGCTTGGCCTCTAGCCACCTAGTGGTGAATGTCGGTCATTCTTGGTTTGTGGATTCCTTTGGCCTGTACTATTAATGTACCAAATTAGAACATTTTTGACCAGAAAATGGGAATTTCGGCATGGCCTGTAGTGCTCCCTAGGGGCTTAATGTTGGCCATTCTTGGTTTGAGGGTTCCTGTTGACCTGCAGTATCAATGTACCAAATTAGAACGCTTTTGACCAGAAAACGAAATTTTGGAGTAGCCTGTAGCTCTCTAAGGGCTTAATGTGGGCCACACTTGGTATGTGGGTTCCTGTTGGCCTGTAGTATCAAAGTACCAAATTAGAAAATTTTTGACCAGAAAATGGGAATTTTGGCTTGTCCTGTAGTGCTCCCTAGTGGCTAATGTCGGTCATTCTTGGTTTGTGGATTCCTGTTGGCCTGTACTATTCTTGTACCGAATTAGAACATTTTTGACCAGAAAATGGGAATTTTGGCTTGTCCTGTAGTGCCCCCTAGTGGCTGTATGTCGGTCATTCTTGGTTTGTGGATTCCTGTTGGCCTGTACTATTAATTTACCAAATTAGAACATTTTTGACCAGAAAATGGGAATTTTGGCATGGCCATTCTTTTGCACAGTACTTCAGAGTGATGTCATCTTTAAGCATGTTAGGTTTGAAAACCATCAGTCAAAATTACATTTGATTTATTGACACGTATATATTGTTAAAATTTGGACATTTACATAAACACGCTCTTTCAGCCATTTTGTATCGTGATTCATTTTTCCTAAGTAACGCTTTCAAGGATGTCCATTCTACACATGTGTACCAAATTTCAAGTCAATTGGAGCTACGGTTCAGGAGAAGAAGAGTTTTGTAGGTTTTCGCAAATTTTCAACGTACGGGAAAATCCATCATGGCGGAAGTTATGGGTTCTTGAGGCTTTTTTGTTCCCCATGAGGAATGAGGCATGTACACCAAATTTCAGAAGATTTGGACAAATGGCGTGGAAATTGTATCACTTTGAATTTTGTTTTTTGGGCGTGGCCTGTAGCGCCACCTATGGGCGAATGTGGGCCATTCTTGGTTTGGGGGTACCCGCTGGCATGGAGTATCAATGTGCCAATTTAGAAAATTTTTGACCAGTGACTTTTTGAGCTATTGGGGCTCAAGGAGAAGAAGAATAATAATAATAATAATAATAAATATAGCTGCAAGCAGCAATGCGGATTCCTCCTCAAAATGGCAAATCATTTAAAATTGATCAGTAGATGGTTGGGGATAAACCCTCCCAATGGATGAATCCAAAAAACATGTATTTCTGTCTGAATCCTAAACTAAACATTTTCAATGTACAGGAAAATCCATACATGACCTTATGGATCCTTGAGGCTTTTTTGTTCCCAATGAGAAATGAGGCATGTACACCAAGTTTCAGAAGAATTGGACAAATGGCGTGGAAATGGTATCACTTTGAAAATATTTTTTGGGGCGTGGCCTGTAGCACCACCTATGGTCAAATGTGGGCCATTCTTGGTTTGTGGGTTCCTGTTGGCCTGTAGTATCAATGTACAAAATTAGAAAATATTTGACCAGAAAATGGGACTTTGGGAATTACCTGTAGCGCCTCTAATGGTGAATGTTGGCCATTCTTGGTTTGTGGGTTCCTGTTGGCCTGTAGTATCAATGTACCAAATTAGAACATTTTTGACCATAAAATGGGAATTTCAAGTGGCCTCTAGTGCTCCCTAGGGCTTAATGTTGGCCATTCTTTGTTTGTGGGTTCCTGTTGGCCAGTAGTATCAATGTACCATATTAGAAAATTTTTGACCAGAAAACGAAATTTTGGGAGTGGCCTGTAGCTCTCTAATGGCTTAATGTGGGCCATACTTGGTTTGTGGGTTCCTGTTGGCCTGTAGTATCAATGTACCAAATTATAACTTTTTGACCAGAAAATGGGAATTTCGGCTTGGCCTCTAGCTCACCTAGTGGTGAATGTCGGTCATTCTTGGTTTGTGGATTCCTTTGGCCTGTACTATTAATGTACCAAATTAGAACATTTTTGACCAGAAAATGGGAATTTCGGCATGGCCTGTAGTGCTCCCTAGTGGCTAATGTTGGCCATTCTTGGTTTGAGGGTTCCTGTTGACCTGCAGTATCAATGTACCAAATTAGAACGCTTTTGACCAGAAAACTAAATTTTGGAGTAGCCTGTAGCTCCTCTAAGGGCTTAATGTGGGCCACACTTGGTATGTGGGTTCCTGTTGGCCTGTAGTATCAAAGTACCAAATTAGAAAATTTTTGACCAGAAAATGGGAATTTTGGCTTGTCCTGTAGTGCTCCCTAGTGGCTTAATGTCGGTCATTCTTGGTTTGTGGATTCCTGTTGGCCTGTACTATTCTTGTACCGAATTAGAACATTTTTGACCAGAAAATGGGAATTTTGGCTTGTCCTGTAGTGCCCCCTAGTGGCGTATGTCGGTCATTCTTGGTTTGTGGATTCCTGTTGGCCTGTACTATTAATTTACCAAATTAGAACATTTTTGACCAGAAAATGGGAATTTTGGCATGGCCATTCTTTGCACAGTACTTCAGAGTGATGTCATCTTTAAGCATGTTAGGTTTGAAAACCATCAGTCAAAATTAAATTTGATTTATTGACACGTATATATTGTTAAAATTTGGACATTTACATAAACACGCCCTTTCAGCCATTTTGTATCGTATTCATTTTTCCTAAGTAACGCTTTCAAGGATGTCCATTCTACACATGTGTACCAAATTTCAAGTCAATTGGAGCTACGGTTCAGGAGAAGAAGAGTTTTGTAGGTTTTCGCAAATTTTCAACGTACGGGAAAATCCATCATGGCGGAAGTTATGGGTTCTTGAGGCTTTTTGTTCCCCATGAGGAATGAGGCATGTACACCAAATTTCAGAAGATTTGGACAAATGGCGGAAATTGTATCACTTTGAATTTTGTTTTTTGGGTGTGGCCTGTAGCGCCACCTATGGGTGAATGTGGGCCATTCTTGGTTTGGGGGTACCCGTTGGCATGGAGTATCAATGTGCCAATTTAGAAAATTTTTGACCAGTGACTTTTTGAGCTATTGGGGCTCAAGGAGAAGAAGAATAATAATAATAATAATAATAATAATAATAATAATAATAATAATAATAATAATAAAACCATCAATTACAATAGATTCCCTCCTACGGAGGAATCTAATAATAATAATAATAATAATAATAATAATAATAATAATAAAACCATCAATTACAATAGATTCCCTCCTACGGAGGAATCTAATAATAAAACCATCAATTACAATAGATTCCCTCCTACGGAGGAATCTAATTATAAACATTTGTGAACGTATTTCGGTGTACACTTTTACTAAATGTAAGTGCATAAATTATAGCTGAGAAACCTTAAGGTTCTTGTGTTCATCCTCGTCTTCCTTCTTCTGTACAGCTGCTTTCTTAGCTCGTTCCCTCATTCTACACAGAAACACAAAAGGGCCAGTTATGCTTACATACACTTGAAAAATACATACACGTAAACATTAAAATACACACTGTTTCTAAGGTATAGACATAAGACTAAAACAATATGCACGTGAACATGATTTAAGTGTGAAAAAAAAAACGCTTATTACTCTTTTCTTTTTTCTTTTTTTTTCGATATTACAACTGGCAACGTAACACTGTGAACACTAAACCCATAAAACGTTGATTTAAACAAATTTACATCTCAAATAATACACAGGTTTTAACAAAAAAATTTTTTTATAAAACTACAAGCTTCACATTTCTGCCTTTAACCCTCATGTTGTGTTCTGGTCATTTTGACCCAAAGAGGATTTTCTTTTGCCTGAAAATGCTAGTTAATTGTAATTGTATAATTCTTTATATCAGACCACATTGGCCTCTGCTTTGTGCACTTGCTCCAAAAGACAGAGTTGATGTGCTGATGATTATTTATTGCATCATGCAAACTTTGAAAGACAGATGAAGACTCTGGCTCAACAAGAGCAAAAACCCACTGTAACACGATTAGAACTCTGCGTGTAAATATACTGCGTTGCATCATGTGGCACACAAAGACAATAAAACCATGTTTACATTTAGTATTAACATCCAACACTAAATAGAAGTGTTAAAGGGGTCTAAATTGCTTTAGACATACATTATGATTAGGGCTGAAATGATTAGTCGACAGTATCGACAACAAAAAATTTGTCGACAAAAATTACTGTTGTCGAATAGTCATTTGATCTAATTTAACGTAACATGAGATCACATTAGTGGAGTGGTGGTGACGTAGTGAGCTAAAGCACTAAACTGTTAAGCAGAAGGTTGTCGGTTCAATCCCCGCAACCACCACCATTGTGTCCTTGAGCAAGGCACTTAACTTCAGGTTGCTCCGGGGGGATTGTCCCTGTAATAAGGGTTATGTAATTTGCTTTGGATAAAAGCGTCTGCCAAATGCATAATAATGTAAAAACATTCAACTGTAATGATGACGCACGAGAGCAGCACTATAGCTCGCGCAAGACTGAGGAGAGGAAGAATTAAACATCTCACAGTCCAGATGCACTCTAAACCTTCCAAACAGCTTCAAGATCGCACAGTATGAGGGAATTATAACGCAAAAATACAAAATAAGTAAATACTGAAGCACTCTTGTTGTGGAATATGTGGAGCCAAAAACTTGTGTCAAGTGTCTTTATAGGAAACAACCCGGCGTTACTTCTTTAATGCAATTATATTTAATGCGTTATAGCTTTATTAAAAGTTCAAATAATATGGAAGCAGATCATGTAATTAACTACAAACTCAGAAACTAGTATTTCTATCTGCGGTCAGCGCCTCTTATATGAGTTGCGCAAATGTCCCGATCTAAGGAGGAGAGATTAAAACTGCACCCGGCTGATGCACACACTGGGACGGGGATGCTCGTCCCTCAAGCGCACGTGCTTAATGCAGCTAGATTATAACGTGATTGCTCGTGACTTATTGAATCATAATATATGTGTCACTGTGCATTTGTTATTGTGAAGAAAATTGGCAATACGCAGATTTATAATACAAGAGATTTTGTTTTTTGTGAGTTAAAGATGGCTTGAAGTGAACAGAAAGGTGAGAGAGGTAGTCTTTGCCCCATTATACGCTGCAACAAAATACGTTTTTGATTTGTTTTGTCTTGGCTTGTTTTCCTATAAAAATATCTAAAATCCTTTAAAACAACATACATTTATTTGCAGAAGAATGTTGAATATAATATTAAAAATACAAATATTTTAAAATATCTAAAAATCCTTTAAAAAAAGATGCATTCACCTGAGTAGCAGCATATGAGGTATTTAGACTTGCTTTTAGTGAGTAGATCTTTGAATATAAGGATATTTTTGTATTTTACTGCACGCGCAGAAGTATAACCAAGAAATACACTTGTATACAAAATACACTTACTGTAAATTTAAGATACATTCTCTTAAAGCATGTCTAAATATCTTATATGTTGCTTTATATCTTGTTTTAAGGATTTTTACACAATTTTAAATTAAAAACAAGACAAAATTACTTGATAACAATAGGATTTTTTTGCAGTGAATTTCTTTTTCGCTGTGAAGGTTTTTTCCCTTTAATTCAGTGAATGTCATTTAGAGGTATTTCTAAAAGATGCTTTTGTCCTCTTTATTGTTAGTAAGCATGTTTAATCCAACCTTTTAAGCTGGGGCACAAGCTGAATAATTGGTTAAGAGCTAATGACTAATTGTTGCAATAATTGCTGAATAGTCGAATAATTGTTCTAATAATCGTTAGATTAACCGATTATCAAAATAATCGTTAGCTGCAGCGCTAATTATAGTTCAGTCACCTTCATCCCTCAAGAGGTGGCCTAGGATGCATATGACCACATCTTGATGTGCCCCAGACAACATCAAAAGACCACCAACTCATGTCATTTGAAGTGATTTAACATCATTTAGTCATGTAACAAAGATTTGTGCCAAAACAAGGGTTTTAAACATTAGAAGCTAGGTACAGCTTTAAATGAAAATAACCACCCAATCAACTTGAAGAACATCTTTGGTATGTCTGAGGTCATAGCATTTCTATGCAACAGACTTTTACTCTATTGTATAAGTGATGTTTGCAGTCATCAAAGACCATCCCCTAGACAATATTGACAAAATTTTATCACTGTACAGACATTTGTGCTGTACACAGGTTCCAAAGAGATGACTAGCATACAGATAGCCTCTTACCTTTCTATGTCAGTTTCTCTCTCCAGGCCTCTCTGGGTCAGTACTTTAATATCCTCCTCTAGTTCCCTGATCTTCTGCTCATTAGCTTCTTTTTGAGCCAGGAGGGCTTTCTTCTCCTCTGCCAGGGCCTCACCTAAATCTTTAACCTCCTAAAAAAGAGAGATATGATGGTGGTGAGATGCTTACACTAAATCTTAACACTAAAAATCATTAAGTAGAAAGCACACCACCAGTGTTTGTAATAAGATACACCACAGTAAACACTTAAGACAGGATACAGAAAATACACATAAAACTATGACCCAGGGTTGACAACACAGGGTGATGGAATGAGTGTTTACGCTACCTTCTGCTTTTTCTTCATTCCCTCTACTTTTGCTCTATATTCTCTCACTTCCTCCTTCAGCTCGCTGATCTTTCTTTCAAGTTCCTTGCGGTTGTCCTCCCAGAAACTTTTGTCTCTCACTCTCCTGTCTTTCTCTTTTTCCATGTTCTGGTCTGTTGCTTCCAGAGCCTTGAGCAGCTCTGCACGCTCTTTCAGACACTCCTGCAGGCGACTCTGTTAAAAAGATCCGACAGATCCAGATATTAATAACAAAAGACCAAAAGGAGGAGAGGAAATTTTTTTTACTTCTAAATGTCTTTTTATTTGATTCTTATTATACCTTATTTCTTAGTGTCTTGCTTCAAGAAGATATTCCCCCAACAGTCAATCAAATAAAAATAAAGGCTACATTCACACAGTCTGGAAGTAATAATCCTATTTAATAACAGTTTTGATGCTCAAGTTACCAAAATCACTTCCATTCTCTAATGCTGCATTCCTTTCAAAGTCAGATGTGGGATATTCCAACATGATATCGCTGATCTCTGATCACCGACCATTTACACAGTCAATTGCCGGATGCTCAAAAGATGATGCATAAGGAAACGATCCTTTAAATTTAACAGGTTCTAAAATGTCAACAGAGATGTCTCCTAGCAACCAAATTGCTGAGAATAAATTATGCTTTACAATGCTAGCATTTGTTCTACATATGTACGATTATCAAATATGACTGATAGATTCCCGCATGAGTTTCCAAGTTTGAAGTCCAAATTATGTGGCGTTTGAATTGACTTTTACTACTAGGAATTTGGGAATTTCAAATGGAACCTAGAATAACTTCTGTATAAGTAATAACTTATGAGAGCCTTAATTAATGCCTGTAACCATAGCAACAGATTATGATAGTAAATATAAAGGCTTTGCATTGCATCTCTAAGGACTTATTCTAAGCTATTACTCTCACTGCTTTAATTTGTCTCAGGTAACTGGTAAAAAAAAATTACATTTGGTTTAATTCAGTTTATTCTCCTTTGTCCAAACAATTGATAGGGCTTTTGTGTCACTCAATTTCTGCCATTTTACATAGCAGTTCAGTTTGTACCATGCATATCAACTAAACTCAAAATTCGTTTGTGAGTCCTGAAAATTTACTGAATTGTGTACCAACGTAACCATATCTTTTTGCTGTAGCCTAAAAGATAACAGCTCAGGACAAGGACCTGTAGTACTACATCAGTGACAAATCAGTATTGTTCACTGTTGACTTCTCCTTTATTGGCCTCTCATAATCACATCGCCTTTGGTTTGCAAAAGCCTTAATGCTTTTCATGTGATTCTCAAGCCACACAATAAAACCGCACATTGTGGACATTTTGAAATGAGACTCTGTCTGAGGTCAGATTTATATATCAATACACTACAACATCCCATCTCTCTATTCTATTTTTACTCTCTCTTCCACTCACAAATGATGTTGCCCCTCAGGGCTGTGCATTTTGGTCCATTACTCTTCTCCTTGTTACCAACAATTGTGTGGTCAAGATACAGCTCTGTCCAGATTCTTCAAATATGCCAATGGCACTACAATCTTTGGCCAAATGGCAGCTTACGATGAGGCAGAGATCAAGTCGGGTGGTGTAATCTTTTCCAAGATATGTTTTTACAGTTATTTAATCTATATATTTGTTTCATATCCATCAATTAGACTGTCAGGCTGCAACACAAAAGTTTATACGGAGCTTGATATAATTTCTATTTTTCAAAAACTGTCAATCTGCACTTTTAACAAAAGCATCCTATGAACCTCATCATTTGTTTCCATCTGACCTGGAGTAACTGGGCTCTGGGGATGACAAGTAACATATCCTCGCCCACTTCCTCCCCCTGACCCTCCTCCTCCAGCATCACCAGCTCTTCCAGAGGCTTCGGGGATGAGAAGGTAAAGGCAGTACTGCAAGAACAAACCTCCCCCTTTCCATCGACATACACAAACTGGTATTGCTGAGCACTAGTCCCTGGTAGATAAGAAACTGAAATGGAGAGAAAAATAGGCAGATTTGAAAGGCATGACATTATACATGATAAATTATTAGGATAAACAAAACAGTTGTCATGAGTGGGCACTGCTTTTGAATACAGGCAGCATTTGAATATTTCCTGTCTGTTATGTATGGTAAGTGGAGTTCAGAGATTTCCTGGCAAAATGAATCCTGTGGCATTACTGATGACCTCATCTGGTGGCTAAACAAACTCTTTCTGCATCGCCATTACTCACCGCAAATTACAATGCAGCCATTCTGCAATATGCAAACATGGCCAGGATGACACTTTGACTGACATGCTCAGATGCCTGTGCACAGACAAAAGGACATTTACTCAAGACTTATGTTACCTTGAAACAGCCTTAACGCTGTATAGACTATTAATGCAAACAAGAATGGACTTTGGCGAGTAAATAAAACTGTTTTGACATGAGTTTCTCGCCAGTAGCTAGTAACTTTATAAGGATCTGCAACATAAAACTTAAACCACCTTTTCACTGCATCTGACAAACGACAGAAAACAGACCAGAAGTCAGTCATTTCCAATGGAGTGTCGGACGGAGGCTGTGTGGAGCTCTGACCATCTGTAGATGCCAGGAGTTTTTTTAAATGGTGGCCAACCAGGGGCAAGCGATCAGTTTGTGGTGGCACAGAAATGTTTGGGCAGCATTTTTATATTGTCGGACTGTGTGTGTGTAGAGTGGATACAATGACACCTGGGACGGAGAGGTTTGGCTACCATGTTAAGTTTTTACATTTGTACAGAGATGATTTCACATCTAAAGAACTAAAAAAATGACTAAAACAGCAGTTACGAGTGGGGTGGCCAATGGGCTTCGGCCACGTCCACCCCTTGCCACCCCCTAGCCCCGCCAATGCTGATTTGAGCTTTGGCTGCTTTAAAATTTTTCAAACTTTGCGACTACACCGTATGTGACCACTGGACCAGATGTGATGAATTTATGCAAAACTAGGAGCGTGAAGTGAGAAATATGAACTGATTTTGGCCTACACTTTGTTGTAAATGCTTGTTCTTTCTGTATATTGGACAATTATGAGAGTATAAGTCTATAAAAGTAACTACCACATGGGGGAGAAATACGACAGTTGTTTGTAAATGTGGGAGACAATGAAAACGTGGATATAAGTTGAACTGTTGAGCTGCTAAGTTGAGTGGTAGTCGGACCCTCATTGACGTAAGCAACGTAAACGATTCAAATCAATGCATAAAAACAGTCTACAAAAGAAAACACATCTGTAGCAACTTGCACATCTCCTAAAGACATATGCTTCAGTGGAACTTTTACTTTAAAAAAAAAAATAAAAATCTCTCTCCAGAAATCTGTGGCAACACGTTTATGGAATATTCACAAAATCCCGACGTTTATGTTTTTGTGTCAGGTGTCATTTCACCGGGAGACTTAGACAAGCTCATGTATGATGCTGTGAGCGACAATATTACTTTATTCTGTCATAAGGACAAAAATATATATTTTTAATAAACAATGCAAAATTGAGTTTCTTGGTCATTAAGAAATATTTTAAATATTAAAATAAAATGTATTTATAAATGAATATTAAATTAATATTCCCTGGGAAACAGTTCAACAGATCACGGTACTAGTAACGGCAAGTTCAAAGGTTAGACTCCCACGGAACATACAAAATTGATCAAATGTACACCCTGAATCGTGTAAATGTTCTCAATTCACTTGTGTAGCAAAACATTTATTTTGGACCCTGTCCTGCAGTCTCATAACTAGCAAGGATGAATCCTCTGTGGTGCTTTATCGGTTTCACTGGCCATTTGAGGACAAGCATTAGCTAATGTACTAGATGTACCTCAGAGCCTGAGACCAGTAGTCTCGTGAATCAACAGAAGAAACTGTAATTAGCTCATTCAATATCCCCAAAGCAGTCTATTCTTTATTCATACTGTACTGAGACATCAGATGACTTTCAAGTGGTAGTAAATGCCAAAATCAATGCTCAATAGACCTTGGAAATTAACGCAGCAGTTGACGGACATCCCCTCTTTGTAGTTGGATGGAGCTACAGCCCACACAAATGTATGGTAGTCACTGACTGATGACCAGCCAACCTGAGGGTGAAAGAAAATAAATCAACAGTAATTAACCAGTAGAGCTGCATTAATGCTGGAATAAAACCCTCCATATAGCTCTTGCTTACCTTAAATAGTCCAACCCAGTCATTACTGGCCCACGTGTGATGTGCATTGATGGTGTAATGACAGTCCACTCTGCTCTGAGGGAAGTAACAACTCCCGATGTTCCGAAACTCCACCCCGCATATCTTCTCCATGGCAACAGAATAGTGATGCACCTGAAAAGTTAACATGACATTTCAAGCAGTGAAGTGTCCTTCAGTGTGACATGGAATACCTCAAAATTGTTACAGCTACAGTTTTCAATATTATGTTGACTATTAAACTGCAAAAAGGATGAGTATGAATAGTGAAAAACTTGATAGTGAACATCTACAGCGTAGAAATACACCTTCCATTCTACATACTGTATATTTCCTGTAAGTGTATGTGAGGGCAAAGGTCAAAGATAATAAGAGAAAGTATCATCATTTATTTTAGATATGTTATCTATTTATCTCCATCTATAAATGTGCTGAATATCTACTTATCAATATATACACATTTACAAATACACACGACTTAAAATAAATGCTGGTTTGAAGATGCTTTGAAGCAGCCTTTACATTAATTGCTCCACAAAATGTAAATGAACACTGTTTTCCAGGATCATCTTGGACAGGACAGTAGGGCAAAGGTAAAATGTCTTGCGCAAGTCATGAGGAATAGCTTGTTATGTTGAACTGGACGGCGAGTGCCTGAGGATGACGTGTGCATGAGTGCATACTTTTTTCACCCTGACACCGATCGGATCTTAGAGAGCATTCATGATAGGCTGTCACGTGTTGCAGATGCCGTGACTGGCTGTGTGTGAACACATAGATTACATGCAAAAACAGGTGGGTGCATCATTAGCACCTCACAGTAGTCCATGTGCTCCATATTTAGACTCTCCATGACTTTACAACAAACAAATGAATGCACAGTGTCTAATGAGTCTAACCTTGCTTTATTCAGAGTACAAAACAAATAGTCTTGTCTTGAAACACTTTGGGTGAATGTCATAAAAGCAAGTCACATTTCACCCAAAAATAAAAAATAATAAATGTATTTTGCATGGAGAAAATGAAACCAATTGTAGGGACCAATGTTTTTGCATTGTGACATCATTTTCATGACAATTAAGTGTAATGCCCCTCTCTCATTATGTATATATTTATTACATTTTGGGGGGTAATTTACATGATTTCTCTTTAGATTTCCATTACTCTGATACAGCTTTTTAATATATTACATAAACATACTGTAATACAATTAATTGTCAGTTAAATCAACATAAAGACCTCTGCATGATGTATAAGTGCATAAAAAAACTATTATATAAATTAAAGAATACATCTTTTTCTTCTTCTTTGCATTAAGGAAATGTGGAGACAAATTTGCTTAGTTGACAAGAAAATAATGTCACAATGCGAAAACAATTAATTGCCCTAAAATAAGGCTTAATTTTTAACTCTTTAAGCAAAATAATACATTAGTTATTTATTTTTAATTTTTCAATTCGGGGTTAAATATGACAAGGACATGCCTTGTGTTAAATATGACAAGGACATCCATTTCATTAATAGATAATGAAAAACAAGAGAATAAAGCGCCACTTTAAATTTGTATTCATGAGAAATGTAATTTAACACATGACGGTTTTAGCATAAATAAACGACGTAGACGTTTACATACTCTAATAATTATGATGGTGACAACAACAATACTGACTGCTGGAATAATATGGCTCATTGCTTTAATTTGTTGCTGACTTACCAATTAAAACTTCTTAAATTTACTTTGATCGTGGATGGCCGTTGCAAGCGAGGCCCAAAGTTAGAAACAAGCTCAATTTACTCGGTTCAGCGTATCAACAACAAAGAACTAAACACTGTATTACACTACTTTAGTAATTCACATTCTCTTGAATTGCCTCAAAAGAAACATCAACTGCAATACAGAAGTAACATGTTTTAAGTCTTTATAGTAGCTGCGTAATACGGACTATGCAGCATTTTTTTCCTTTTCTTTTGTGTAAAAAAAAAAAGCAACCGTCGGATTAAAGAACTCACCCGATTTTGCTTAGATGATCAAAACAATTTCATCCCGCGAAACGACGTTCGGTTAAGACTCAGAAAACTCATCTATGAGACTGATGACAACTGTAATCGAGACTTAACACATTCACCGTGATACGCCGTGACACACCACTCACAACAATAACAAAAACACAAGCATGGTTGCTTTGGGTCCCGTTGCATAGTGGGAAATGTAGTGCAAGAAGCGACTCTGACTAATGGCTTAGCAACAAAAAAACTACAATCCCCATCTGCAACGAGATTCCTTTAAAAGTCGGCGTGACATATCAAATGTCGCGGTGATGCTACAGCGGTTGCGACTCTGATTGGTTCACATCGCTCATCGAATTCATCGACTTGGCTTCTATTGGTTAAATATACAAGTCAATCAAATTTGGACCAATTCGGTAGTTCTACGTCAAACACGCATGGTAGAAAGCAACACGACTCTCATCAGACGATTGCGAAATGAACAGTGAAGTATTTCAGTTTTGCAAGCGCAATTGTACATACATATATAATAGACCTATGGAGCACCTGCGTCGTATATAGACCATTCATACAGCCTATACCCACCTCTGACTTTTGCCTACAATGTCAACACATGATCAAGGTTTAATTCCATCAGTCCAAGTAAGCAGAAACACATTCAGCTCGAGTAAACAGTACTCTAAAATGCTTGCTGACCCTCAAGAAACTTGAAACACTGCTTGGCAGTGAAGCTGACTAGCAGATGCTAAAGGCCTATCATGTTTCCTTAATTCCAAGAAATATTTGTCTCTCCCACTTAGTTTGACTTAAAAAAAAAAACAAGCTCCTTTTATCGGCAGCTCAAAGCATGCATTAAAAACAAACAACGGTGAAATAAAAGGATTTACAATATGTTGATAAATAGCTCCTGGAAGGCTGTATAATTAGCCATCTTAAATCAGTGCTCTCAGGAGACCATAACGGTGACTGTGGCAAGCCTGGTGTTTTCCCTTTAAACACGAGATGGCAGTGTATTTTTAGGAAACACTGTTTAGGAAAGGCAAGTGAGTTTTTGCCCACAATTCTTTTTATTTGTTTTATTCGATTTATTTTTAATGTTACTATTTCTGAAATGGAAAAAAAAACCTAACATTTATATATATATATATATATATATATATATATATATATATATATATATATATTAGCTTATTTATAAAAATAGTAGCACAATTAGTTTAAATTCCAGCACTCTGGAAATTGCATATTTGCTCTTCATATTCAAAAGTATTTTTTTTATACTATTCCAAATAGCATTTTATCACTCCATACTATATTTGAAAAGTCAACAGTAAAAGAAGGCACTGAAACATAAGAAAAACTCCATTAATTTTTTCTATAAAGCTCGGAGTAATTACTTGGAGTAGTCAGACATTATCTTTCATATATGGGCTGTGCTTAAATGGATGGATGATTATACTGGAGAAGAACTTTCTTGAGGAATTTGGCACACAGAACACTCAGGGTCTTAGAGTGCCTTTAGGTCGTAAGTCAAAGTGATATACAATCTAAATGATCTGAAGTACCGATTTAACACATCCTTATTATGTTAAGGGTTTAAGTGAACATTTCACTATTTTTAAGGTCTCACAACACTGTCCACGGCTTGCAAAATTTTTATATCCTCTTCAATTCCAAATAAATCTCAGAATGGTCAACTTGTCCAGATTTTTAAACCACCGATAAATACAACACTGTTTGTGTGTGTGTGTGTGTGTGTGTGTGTATAATGGCACTGGAAACACTTTGCACTACAAGAAAGGCAACCATGGCCACTGCATACAAGATGGCCACCCTAAGCCTGTAATTGCATGCAGGCAGTAAATGAGGAAGCCCAATAAAGGTGCTGAGATTGTTTTAACAGAGTGAGCTTGGCTGAAATGCGTTGAAGGCTGCCGTGAGAGACAGGCAGGAAGGGGGGAAGGAAAGAGGCCTGTGATTGATGGCACACAGACAGTGTGTTACTGACCTTGCTTGATGACGAATCTCCCTCAGGCCCATGACACTCCTAACCTTGCTCCTCCTCCCATGTGCTCTATGTCAAGCATTTTTGAGGAGATCAATGACAAGAAATGGTGCAATCCAGAGTAAGATCTTATGCTGGCTAGTCATTTTATCATCTCATTACTAACCTGGTCATGGATTCTTTCTCCATGATTTATAGATATTGTAAGACAGGATGGATGAAGATTAATGAGTTTTTGTGGTAATTGTGGTAAGTTTTTGCTACAACTCAGACAACAGGTCTAAATCAGACCTTTGTTACTGGTATTAATTGGATCTTAATTGGTATTAATATGTCGAGCTGGACAGGATGCTCAAAGAAACAGAGCAATGTTTTGATAGTGCTACAGGGTGCCACATTATTTACTCTTTTGGGGGAAATCAATCTACAAATGGCTGAATTATAGTTGTCGCTGCATATTAAAGAATAGTTCACCTATAAATTATATACCGTCATTATTTGTTCTTAACCTGTAGGCCTATGACTTCTTTACTTAGGTGAAATGCAACATAGATGGATGGCAGAATCTTAGCCCCAGTCACCATTCACTTTTATTGTATGGAAAAAAGATGCAGTGAGTGAATGGTGACTGAGGCTAACTTTCTGCCATCTCCTTTTGTGTTCCACACAAAAAAGAAAATCATACAGGTTTGGTATGATTCAACATGAAAGTGAGTTAAAGAGAACAGAAGTTTCATTCATGGGTGAACTATGTGTTATGTATCACAGCAGAAGTGATTATATATTTCATATTTGGGCTTGTGTGACAGATTACACCACCTTGAAAGACGTGGTGAGCGCTGCTGACATGCAGTAACATGCATTTAGTTGCAACATGAGTGATTTAACAGTGAGCTTTGGGGCGGGGTAATTTTGCTTATATCATGGTGATATTTTCAGAGAGAAATTGGGGGGCAGAGGGATCATCAGTAACAAACACTCACCACACCCTGAACATACACTCACCTAAAGGATTATTAGGAACACCTGTTCAATTTCTCATTAATGCAATTATCTAATCAACCAATCACATGACAGTTGCTTCAATGCATTTAGGGGTGTGGTCCTGGTCAAGACAATCTCCTGAACTCCAAACTGAATGTCAGAATGGGAAAGAAAGGTGATTTAAGCAATTTTGAGCGTGGCATGGTTGTTGGTGCCAGACGGGCCGGTCTGAGTATTTCACAATCTGCTCAGTTACTGGGATTTTCACGCACAACCAATTCTAGGGTTTACATAGAATGGTGTGAAAAGGAAAAACATCCAGTATCGCGGCAGTCCTGTGGGCTGAAAATGCCTTGTTGATGCTAGAAGTCAGAGGAGAATAGGCCGACTGATTCAAGCTGATAGAAGAGCAACTTTGCCTGAAATAACCACTCGTTACAACCGAGGTATGCAGCAAAGCATTTGTGAAGCCACAACACGCACAACCTTGAGGCGGATGGGCTACAACAGCAGAAGACCCCACCGGGTACCACTCATCTCCACTACAAATAGGAAAAAGAGGCTACAATTTGCAAGAGCTCACCAAAATTGGACAGTTGAAGACTGGAAAAATGTTGCCTGGTCTGATGAGTCTCGATTTCTGTTGAGACATTCAGATGGTAGAGTCAGAATTTGGCGTAAACAGAATGAGAACATGGATCCATCATGCCTAGTTACCTCTGTGCAGGCTGCTGGTGGTGGTGTAATGGTGTGGGGGATGTTTTCTTGGCACACTTTAGGCCCCTTAGTGCCAACTGGGCATCGTTTAAATGCCACGGCCTACCTGAGCATTGTTTCTGACCATGTCCATCCCTTTATGGCCACCATGTACCCATCCTCTGATGGCTACTTCCAGCAGGATAATGCACCATGTCACAAAGCTCGAATCATTTCAAATTGGTTTCTTGAACATGACAATGAGTTCACTGTACTAAAATGGCCCCCACAGTCACCAGATCTCAACCCAATAGAGCATCTTTGGGATGTGGTGGAGCAGGAGCTTAGTGCCCTGGATGTGCATCCCACAAATCTCCATCAACTGCAAGATGCTATCCTATCAATATGGGCCAACATTTCTAAAGAATGCTTTCAGCACCTTGTTGAATCAATGCCACGTAGAATTAAGGCAGTTCTGAAGGCGAAAGGGGGTCAAACACAGTATTAGTATGGTGTTCCTAATAATCCTTTAGGTGAGTGTATAGTCTGTCCTGTTGGGGAGAGATGATGTGGGTACTATGTGAGAAACAACAGCTTTAGATTAAGGAGACATACAGTACATTTACATGTACTTTAAAGGTTCGATTTCAGGCGGACTTCAACAATAATTAGTCTTTTTAAAGTGTCATGTAAATGCTTTAGTCTGACTGAAATCATACCAGTTGGACTAAAAGACCCATAATAATGAAATTGTAGCTCTGCTGTGTCCTGCATGTTTACATATTAATGGACTACAGTTGGCCTCAGCGTTGTGCATATGCATGCTCCAAAAGACAAATGTGGCATGTGACGTCTATTTCACACTTCCTCAGCTGGCGTCCTTCCTTCCAAATATACAATATTGTCATGTATCCTTGGACAGGGAGATGAAGAGTGCAGCTTGACTATGCGAAAACCCACTGTAGCTCGAATGTAACTGTCCATATAGACATAATGTCAGTGGCAGTGTCATAACTGGAGAGGAGACAGGGCAGGAGTGAAGGATAAGAAAATGCTTAAAAAGTAAATCAAAGGCACCAGAAGGGTAGAAGACAAAGAGTGAGGGAAGGAGGGATAGGTACGTGAGTGACAGAGATAAAGGGAGGTGATAAAAATGCAGGGAGGGAGTGGGTGTGCCAAAGAGAACGAGAGAAACATGAAGGAGGGGGGCAGGGGTATTTAGTATGCATGGCCAAGCTGCCCCATCTGCTTAGCACAGCAGTCCACATCGTATAACTGTCTGTAGGCCGTGGGCCGCATAAAGAATGTCTCCAATTTGATGCAATTCTGCAAAATTAATGACAGCTTTACCCAGGATGGGCCGTGAGGGAATGATTAGAGTTTGATCATCCATCTGATCGGTGGCCATCCCTGGACCGAGCGGAGCATTGACACATGCTGGGCACACCTTCGCCAGGGACACACCCACCAACACACAAACATGCAGGAAGCTGATGCCAAACTGGCAGGCTTTAGCCTCTGATTCGGCACCTTTAAATGAGGTTTGTCTCTCTCTCTCTCTTGCAAACATATAGTACCTCCACACAAACAATCTGTTATGGCAGGAGGATATCTCTTGTGTGCAGTGGATGGGCCGACCTCAGTTTTAATGCTGCTCCAGGCAAGCCTGCACTGTATTTCAAAGCAAAGGGGACCAACAGGCATCTAATTTACTGAAATCTGAGGTCGCATTGTGGTATTTTACAAGAGCGCTTTACTGTGGCCATGATTGGAATTGGGTATGAGTTTAAGAAAGATGGGGGTGGATTGGGAATTGAAGGCAGGATTGATCCAGGCAATGGACAGAGAGAGTTAATGCCTAGATCTGTGATTTTCCTCTTTCTTCCCTCCATTCCTGTTCCACACCATACAGCTATCTCCTGCCCATCCCCCACTCTCTAAGGGATCCTACTTTTACAAGCGAGCAGGGGCATTTCTTTTACTAGGGGGCCTGGTGCATCTATCTGTGCTGGGGACATTAAAGGGGAAGCCTGTGTTATCAGTGCATAGCGCAGAGCTTTAGATCAGGGTCTGTCACCTGGCTTGTGCTGTTGTGTGGGCCATTCTAAAAGCCACTGGGTATTTAAACTGGACCCACAGATGAACTAGTGATTGACTATAGGGTTGTCTAAAGGACAGTGCACTAGTAGTGGTTGTACTGCAACAAGCAAAAAACAAACCAGTATTAGGGACCAACTAACTAACCAATTCATTTTTTTCTTTGGTGGAACACAAAAGGAGATGTTAGGCAGAATTTCTATTAAAAAAAAAGATGTAATGAAAGTGAATGGTGGCTGAGGCTATCATTACAGAATAACTACTAAAGGCAAGGGTATACTTTAGTTTTTCCACGTGCCATTCCTTTTCACGCACTCAGCAGAGCGTTCAAGCCTTTCAAAGTATACCCTTTTGACCGCAGGCTCATATAAACGCGTTTGACACATGCAAACTGTGGGTCTGTTCCAAAATCAAGTGAGCTGCCTCTCTTCTATGGCAGCATCCTAATTGAATCGGTGCCTCATAACACACCGATTTGGAGCGCTCTTCATAGGTTACAACTCCACATGTCATTCAAATTGCGTTCCGACTGCACAGCGCTCAAGATACTCGACTCTCAACAGATTTTATTACAGGTGACGCAAGAGGAACAACACAATTCTTTAATAAACTTAAATATACGTTATATAGCACACTCATTTTGGGTAAAATAGTCAATTATTTACAAAATATCTAGACTTTTCAGTATTGTATGGATTATAAATACATTTACAATCAAAATGTATCATGCTTCATCCACCATCTTGGGTTTTCTTTTAAACCAAGCTTATCACGGTGCATTCTTGGATTGCCTAATCAAGGAATTCATTCAAATTTGTCCAAAACAAGATATCTAAGGAAGCAGCATTATTAAGTCGTCAGCCTATTCGAAACTGTTAAAAAAAATTGTTTATTCATAAACCCTCATTAGTTTTGTGTCAGAAAAATATGGTTCTGATTACATTTTAAATTACGTAATTTAATCTGTAGACATAATCAGATATTATACAATAAATATTTAAAAAGATACTTCCCCCTTAAACATCTTCAATGTATTTAGCTACTTTTTGTAAAGAGCTTGTAGTGTAGCTACAGTATTTACTTGAAGAGCAGCTTGACTGTAGATTAACTACATCAAATTATGAGTAGCAAAGTAGTACAGTTTCAAAGCAGTTTCTCAGCACAGCATCAGTGCTAACTGTCTGTGCTTGAACACCTTTACTCAACTCTTAAGATATTTAACAGTTATTGAACAATTGAAGTGACTCTAAAATCAGTAAATACATCCATTGACATGGAGCAAGATGCATCACCATCTAAAAAGTGTCTGTTATCTCTGGCATTTGCGTTAGCACTTGAATTGAAAAGGTGGCTTTTGTTCTTGGCATATAATTACTAAGTGGAAAGGATTTATACCCAGGAAGGAGCAGAGCAATATTAATTTCCCATCTGACAAAGACTCTGGGTTTTAACCAAGCTGGCAAAGCATGACTGCCAGTTACCTGCATTAAAGGCAAAGTGCCAATACACTTTTAAGAGATGGCTCCAGCACATTTCTGGGCATGTTGGCCCATTTCCTAACAGTGTTTTGATTTTGTCCAAAGAGTTGCCAGAAAGTAATTGCATGTAAAAGTATAGACAGAGACAAAATAAGGATACATTTATTTCTTGCATCTGGTTGAATGGAATCGATTCACATTAGCTCATTAGAAACATATGCAGTGTTCTGTTCACTTTAATGGCTTCATCATGTTTTGCTCTCTATTTTTATGTTACCACATTCGGCTTGTTTTGTATTCTCTTCTTTAGTCTGCTTCTTAATAATTTTGTTGTTTTAACTTGCCATTTAGCCCCTTGTATCACTTAACCCATGTACTCATCCTATACACCATTCCTTCCTTCTCTCTCTCTCTCTCTCTCTCTCTCTCTCTCTCTACCTCCATATTTTTATAATTTTGGCTGAGCTGGAGACCTTTCTCTGTGCGTTGACCTTTAGGTTTTAAATGAAGCCCCTCTGCGGCTTGTCTCTCTTCATAGACCGCCAGTTACGAGCCTTAGGAGGACCGCAAAAAAAAAATGATTCCGTTGAAATGGCCCCTTTAAAAAGCTCTTCCAAATTCCTTTTACATTTTCCTCCCTGTCCTATTGCCTTCCCTCTTTTTTTCTAGCCACATTAATATTCACACTAATGAGGAACATCCTAAAGAGAATATCTGAGCCAGACAGAAGTACACATGAATACACGCAACTATACACACGATGCATACAGAATGGTACACTCAAGCATACTAATACAGTGATGCTCATAACTGGTAGATTTGAAACAAATGCCACAAATGCCAAATGATTTATTGGAAATGGGAAAGTCTGACTTGTATGATTATATGTTTGCTAAAGATGTGTCTGTTTTTCCCCTTTAAATACTCTTTATAGTTGCCCTCTATAAGGGTCAGTCATTGAGGCTTCTTATGTTAATGCAATAATGCTTCATTTTCCCAGACATGGACTGTGTTTGGAATAATACACTTGCATGGGAAACAATTTGCCCCTATTGTTTGGAGCTCTTAATGTACACTAAAACTGCTTTTCAATATTTAGAATTAAATATGATGCTTATTGCTGCTTTGTATTTTTTGCATAGTTAAGCCAACAATTTAAATTCTGTAATAATTTGCTCACCCTTGTTCCAAACCCGTATGACTTTCTTTCTGCTGTGGAACACAAAGGGAGATGTTAGGCTAAATGTAAGTCTCAGTCACCATTCACTTTCAAAAGAATGTAAAAATGGTACAGTAAAAAAACAGTTAATTGGTTACCCTTACCATATATGGCGGTATTATGTAATAATATTTTAATTAACAAGATAATACATGTAGTATAATAATTATATAAGAAAAAACAATAATTGGTCATTCCCAGAAGTCCCTGCATTATTTTAATGTCATGCGTGTTTATATGGGCACTGTGCACTGTATATTAATTAGTCATTGCTCCTGCAAGGACCTGATGAAATGTAGTCATCAGATGGCCTTCTGTTGTTACTTCAGTGGTTAACAATACATTATAAATTTCAAAGCTACAAAGTAGTTCCAGTATGGTATATTGACATACTGTACACTCACTAAGCACTTTATTAGGAACACCTGTTCACCTACTTGTTCATGCGATTATCGAATAAGCTAATTGTGTGGCAGCAGTGCAATGCATAAAATCATGCAGATACAGGTCAGGAGCTTCAGTTAATGTTCACATCAAACATCAGAATGGGGAAAATGTGATCTTAGTGATTTCGAACATGGCATTGTTGGTGCCAAACAGGCTGGTTTGAGTATTTCTGTAACAATAAAATACAATACAATAAAAAAACGTTTTGTCTACCGTAGTGAAATTGTATCTTTGACCACACCCGCAATATTTAAAACAAAGATTAAAACATATACAATAGAATAAGTATAAAAACAGCTATATTTGCAGTCAAATTAATACAAATGACTGTCTTTCACCTGAGGGCAGGAGTGCCATTCCAAGGAGGGGGGGCAATAAAAAACATTTCAAAAGCATTATAACCTGTTAGTTTGGTTAAGAATTCCAATGATGGTAGGTAAAAAGGACCTTTTTATATATATTCTTTTTTGCCATAGGCATTATGTAACGTCTCCCGGAGGGCAACTAAACAAACAGGTCATACAAATGGTGAGTAATATCCGAAATACACCTAGACTTTTTATAACTTCTAGTAATGTACAACTTACCTATCTGACTATGTGGTTTGCCAATCATTTTTTTGGCTATATTAATAACTTTAGCCAGGATATTTTTATGTTTACAACTAGGATGCCCGTACCAGGATGTTAAATTAAATGTAAGCACAGTCTCAGCCAATGATTTGTAAGCAATCTAAAGGATATCTCCCATTAAAACTGCTTTTTTTCCTTACTAGGAACAGATGTGGCATGCATTTTATAGACATGTAATTAGTGTTATCAGAAAAACTAAATTCACTATCCAAATATTCACTATCAAGAATTTCAGCAGGTTTCTTATTTATCATTACTGGAGTGATTATAACTTCTTGTCTCCTATTACTGTTATTGAGGACCAGTTCTTTTGTTTTATATTAAACACCAATGCACTATTGCACCAACTCAATTAATCATCTACACAATTCGTTCATCTTGAGTCTTGAGTCTTTTCCGTTTCTTTCTGAAAAAGGCCCACCAAAGCCATGTCGTCGGCATATTTAAAAAGGTTCAAATTAGGGTTATGAATTGTAAGATCATTAACATAGAAGGAAAATAATATTGGTGGTAGGACACAGCTCTGGGGGTCCTGGCATATGTCCATTAAACCAAACACATTGCGTTCGATACAACATAAAAGCCTTTGATCCAAAATATCAGGCATCTGTTAACACCCTTTGCAGTCAACCGTTCTAACAGAATACCAACCCTCACTGTATTAAATGCAGAGGTCAAATCTAAAATTCTAGCATATGCATTAGACTTTTGAAAATGGTGAGTTACAAAATTCATCATAGTTATAACAGCATCATCGGTGCCTCTGTTACTCATATGCAAATTGCAATGGATCATGGCTAGAACAAACAGATGAGTTAAGATGCTGAACATGGTCTCTTTCCATTGTTATACGTAAAACAGAGGTTAAAGCTACTGGGTGAAAATCATTTTACATGCACACAGAAGTCCCATTAAGGGACAGGAATTATAAGACTGCTGATCTCCTGGGATTTTCACACACAAAAGTCTCTAGAGTTTACTCAGAATGGGGCCAAAAATAAAATACATTCAGTGGGCGGCAGTTCTGCGGATGGAAAAAATGGCTTGTTGATGAGAGAGGTCAACAGAGAATGGCCAGACTGGTTCAAACTGACAGAAAGGCAACGGTAACTCAGATAACCACTCTGTACAATTGTAGTGAGCAGAATAGCATCTCTGAATACACAACATGTCGAACATTGAGGCAGATGGGCTACAACAGCAGAAGACAACGTCCGGTACTTTATTAGGACTATAGTGTTCCTAATAAAGTGCTCAGTAAGTGTATATGCACCAATCAGCCACAACATTAAAACCACCTGCCTAATATTGTGTAGGTCCCCCTCATTCCACCAAAGCAGCATCAACCCTTATCTCAAAATAGCATTCTGAGATGCTTTTCTTCTCACCATAGTTGTTATGAGTGGTTATCTGAGTTACTGTAGACTTTGTCAGTTCGAACCAGTCTGGCCATTCTCCGTTGACCTCTCTCATCAACAAGGCGTTTCCATCCAGTGAGCGGCAGTTCTGCGGATAGAAATTACTTGTTGATGAGAGAGGTCAGCCGAGAATGGCCAGACTGGTTCGAACTGACAAAGTCTACAGTAACTCAGATAACCGCTCTGTACAATTGGGGGGAGAAAAATGCTCTTCTGAGATGCAAGTTGGTGCTGTTTTGGCGGCACAAGGGGAACCTACACTATATTTGGCAGGCGGTTTTAATGTTGTGGCCGATCGGTGTACTATTTAATGATACAGTATTTACGATTGTGAAGTATAGAATGCACAGGCACTCTTGCATACACAACAAAAGCATCACCCAACTGTGAAATGTGGAAATCTGGGCAAATTTCACTGCAGAACAATGCCCTTCTATGCAGAAAAGCAGCAATCATCTCGGGAACAAACAGCACTCCTGTTCATCACAGCATTATTAAGACTGTATAATTATTTTAAGAATATAATTATATTTTTCCAGTTATCAAAGACAATTAGAGTAGTTAGATTCAAGAGTGAATACATTTCTAAATGCCTTGGTCAAACTGCGAGAAAAATTCAGATCTGTGTTCTGCACCAGACACTAGTCAGCATGGTTCCTAATCGGAGCCAGTGATCAGCAGGGCCCAATTACAGAAATACTTAATGTACAGTGAACACACACAAAGCCTCATAAACAATGATTGTGTGACTAAATAAAGACAAACAGATATGTTTCAGACATATGTTACCAAATGCACACCTGCATAGGGTTATCCTGTTTACACTGATGTTCCAGCTAATGACTTTCAAACACTTCTGCAAACACATGTTCAGATGCACAGATGCAACATAGTCTCATGACAACTTGTAATAATTCATACGAGATGACAGAATTGTTATATATCGTACAACTTGGCTTTGACTTTGAATTTTCCTTCTACAGAGACCAACCAATTAACAAACAGAATATTACATCTATACAAAATAGGCATCAAATGTTAGCTAGCTAGCCTCCTATCCAACCTTTGGAAACGTCAGTGAACAACTTTGGTTACTCATTTCATTTTTTTTAAAGTATTACATATAACAGATGTCCTCTTTGTCATTAACCTGTAACACGCTTCTCTTGTATTTTTTCTTCTTGCAAGGTACATAAAACCTATTTTCCTATTAAAATCATGGTTAAGTTTGGGGTTTAGTTTCAGGAGAAATTGTTTGAACACTTTATTCTCTTTCTTCCATGGTACACAACAGTGCATTTTCCTATTAAAATCATGGTTAGGTTTAGGGTTTGTGTATGGTATTAGAATTTATTGCTGTGTTTGGTTTAGGGGTTAAACCCAGGAAAACTCATAATAACATATTTTTTTTGGTTCATTTCTTTTTCCCTATGGGTGTAGATGACCTATGTTTTGGTACAAGCCAACTCGTATGATTCCTTACAATTTTGCCATCTTGAACTATTATTATGGCTGGTCATGAGACCAGGTTGGAAAATGGTATAATAACTTGATTGTAGTTCCACGCGCTGTTAACCTCTCAGGTCAGCAACAAAACAGTGTTCATCGTGTACAGCATCAGTGTTGAGAGTTTTGCTCTGGAAGACATTAACACTCTTTACTGCATAAGGAAATTTTTTGGGTTTGAGCACTTTTGAAGCACACATTTTCAGATTCCTTCTTGTAAAATTCACACCACCTCAACAGACAACCAGAACGGAAAAAAGTGTGATAGAAAAATTCAGGGAGTTTTAGCCCAGGCGAAGAGGGTTGAAAATGGAAAGGTGTTGATTCTGCATTTATTGGCGTATTTAACATCAAATCCAACTGGTTTTGGGTATGTGGGTGTTCCTACCCTTAGAGCTGCTCTTGAGAGCTTTGAATGTCTGAGTCCTGTGGAAAATGAGTTACTGAATGTTATTCATCTGTGAATTTTCAATATATGATTAGTGGCTATGATGAAGTAAGGAAACCTCATTCTACACAGAGGTACACTTAAACTGCACTGCAGAAAAGTGAGATAAATGATGAGATGGAAGGAAAAGGAGAAAAGTAAGAAATGAGGTGAAATGGATGTACGCATAGGACAATTGAAAGAAATGAAATTAAAATGTGATAAAACAACAAGAGACATTGGTGGAAGACAGAAAGAATACAGAGCGAGAAAGGAACATGTATATATACACTGCAGAACTGACAGTAAATCTAACACTGCTACTATAAATTTACCTCACTCTGCAGCACCAGGCATTGCAGTTCCATTTCAGCACACTGATATAATATAAACAAATATATGTGGACATCTGCATTCATAAAGATCTGACAAAAACATATTTTTTAACTGAGCACAGACACACTTACACACGCGCATGATTTGTAGGCGAAAAGGAAATTCTCCAGCGGTGTGTTCCATATGGCACTGCCAACACATAAACAATACCTCGCCAATTCAGGAAGAAATGTTGGTTCCACGAACACATAAAAAGAGCAGTTTGCCATGGAGACATAAACACTGAGCACATAAAAATTTAGCCACATAAACTCTACACTTAATGTCAGTCGTGTTTACAGCTAAATCTGACATTTCATCAAATGAATTGTCACGACATAAAGAGTGGCCAAATGAATGCCACATTTAGGTAATATGTGTTTTTTTGATGATATTTTACTAATGAAGAATACTAAAATACACAATTAAAAACAAACTTCAGTTGTTATGACTTACAATAACAGGAAAAGAAATACAGTGATGAAACCATAATAGGTTGAAAAGAGACAGTTTCATGGTTAGATATCAAATTAATGCTATTGCACATATTAATCAAAAATAATGCTGTTATGCATGGAATGGTAGCAGAGTGCAATGGCTGTTCAAGAATCACAAATGATTGCAGAACAGAAGATGATACTCAAATAGGTATATTTATAGGGAAACTATTCCATATTCAAAAGGCAGTATTTTGGTACAAATCTGAATTCACTAAATATAACTATAAAACTATGTTGATTGAACTACAAATCTCCCGGAGAGGTCCAGTAAATGTAAAAATGATTTATTTGAGCAAAATCAAAGTCAGTTTGAGCCAGCGGCCAATTTATTTCAGTGATATTTTGGTGAAATAGTCCCTCCCTTTAAACGAAAAGAATGCCATAGTTCGGAACGCACCCCATCATTGTCAGAGAGCTGCAGCTTGACCACCTCAGAGAATGTTCTGGTTCAGGCTCAGTGGAGCTCAGAGCTTTAGGGAACACCTCACCCTGCAATGCAGAGGCACTGCTCCTCACCGACAAATACATGTTCTTTCAGCTGCACATACACAGACATCCTCGCCCTCCCTCTCCTTATCACAGAAATAAGCATTTTTACAGAGTTTTAGCTATAAAAAGGCAGGAGCAGATATCCCATAAATCTGGTCATAAAAACGTTAAGTTGTCAGAGGTGCCATCAGCTATCAATCGTGCGGTGGGAGGCTGGTGGAGGGGAAATCGGTGATAAAAAACAGCATTTTAGGGAAATTATGTCTAGTCTTCCATTTGCAAAGTGCTGCAGTCGTATCCCTCCAGAATCTTAATCACGGGCTCCGGTGCGGGCGGGTAGGGGAGAAAGTGTGTGTGTGTGCAGCAGAAGACCTGGGGAGGGCTGGCCGGTGCCTGAGGTGGAGTTGGAGATGTGGGAGGGTGGTGGTGGTGGTGGGTGTGGGGGATTATACAGCTAGCATAAATCTCCTCTACAGTCTCTCAGTCTTTCACACACTCCTACACACTCTCTCTCATCATCTCCCCTCTATCTCCCACTTCATAGTTTTGCTCATTCTCTTCCTTTCACCTTATTTGCACCCTACGTCCTTTTCTTTACCCATTTTCTCCTCTCTCGGATCTCATCCTTCCCTCATCTATTCATTCATTATCCTCAGCACCACTGTGATTTGTTTCCGTACTTGTTCCATTGATTTGTTCTGTTGCCCCTCATAGCTTTATTCCTAAACCGCATCCACTGGGTTGACATGTCTGAGGGAGATTTCTGTGTGGGAGGAAATGTGTGTGTGGAAGAAAGAATATTTTCTCTGAGGTACAGTTTATTATTCATCCCGTTACAGCATGGTGATACTACGACCTGTGATGGGGCTCAGGATTACATGTTCATTTATTGCCACTATATTTTAATGGCATGATCTGATTTAGTGATGCAGATTCATAGTGGCAGAGTACAAAGAACCTGGGCATGCTTATCTTACTAGTGTTTCCTGTTCCCTGCTGTTTTGCATTTATCTCTACTCAGTACTCAGTGAATAGAGGAGAAGCCCTTTAAGATAGAGGAACCACATTTCTCATTGACTTGATGAATGCCTTAATTGTCCGATCTGTGGCACTCTTTTTAATTTAAGGTCATTTTAATAGGCTCCAGAGCGCCTCCACAATGAGTGATGTTGTTTTGAGTGCCCCTCCAAAATATACTGGCACACACCTAAAAGACACCGAGAGACATTTTACATCAGTTTGGGCCTTAAAATAGTAGAGGCAAAGACATTTATCCAACAATGTATTGGTCGGCATGAGGAAAGAACTTAAAACTGCCCAAAGGGTGGTAGTTGGAGTTCAATGGTACTATTGCAAAAAAATGTGTGAATAACATCAATAACCAGAGATAATCCTGAGCATTATAACAGAAATATACAGTACCTCTCAATATTGTGGTGAGAATCTGACCCTGTTTGAAAGGATAATTCAGCCTAAATTTTGATTTCTGTTGTCATTTACTCATTCTCATGTTGTTTCAAACCTCATTTACATTCTTTCAAGAAACACAATATGAGATGTTATGCAGAATGTTCACTACTCACTTTTGTTATATAGAAACAGATGCAATTGTTGCAAAGCGAATGGCGACTGAGACTTACAGTGCATATAAAAGTCTACACACACACCTGTTAAAACAGCAAAGACATCATAAAGATAAATCATATCAGACTTTTTGCACATTTAATGTAAAAATACAACCTATGCAATGCCTCTGAAAACCAAAGTGACACATTTCAGAGAAAAAAGAATAAAAATAAAAAACTTAGAATAACTTAACTGCATAAGTGTGCACACCCTTTTATAATTGGGTATGTGTCTGTGTTTAGAATCAACCAATCATCAAACTCATGTGAAATATTACAGACCTGTCTTCACCTGAAATGACTCTGATTAACTCGGTTGTATGCTACTACAAGAGCCATGGGCCACAAAGAGCTACAAAGCATCAACGGGATCTCATTGTTGAAAGGTACTGCTCAGATGAGGCTACAAAATTCTTTCCAAGGCATTAGATATACCATGAAACACAGTGAAGGCAGTCATCACAGCAACATTAAAGGAACTGCAGCTCTTTCTGGCAAGTACTGGTTGCTCCCTAGACAACTATCTCCCCTATTCTTCATCTGTCTGAGCAGAGTGGCAAGACCAAGCCTTTTCTGACTTCAACATCCAAGCCTGGCAAAAACCTATATCTAATCTCCCAAAACCATGTGGAAAAATGTGTTATGGTCTGATGAGACCAAGATTGAACTTTTTGCCCAAAAATACCTTTTACAATTTTGGTGCAAAAACAACAGCACATCAGCAAGAGAACACCATACCCATGGTGAAGCATGGTGGTGGCAGCATCATGCTTTGGAGCTGCTTTTCTTCAGCTGGAACTGGGGCTTTAGTGAAGGTGGAGGGAATTGTGAATAGCTCCAAGTACCAGTGAATTTTGATACCGAACCTTCGGGTTTCTGTCTGAAAATTAAAAGATCTTTCAGCATGACAATGATCCAAAGCACATGTCCAAATCAACAAAAGAACGGCTTTAATGTTTAATGTAACAACTATTAATGTTTTGGAATGGCCCATCCAGAGCCCAGACCTGAATCCTACAGAAAATCTGTGGGGGGACCCGAAAAGGGCCGTCCACAGGAGATGTCCTTGCAATTTGACAGATCTGGAATGTTTTTGCAATGAAGAGTGGGAAAATATTCCCATGTCAAAATGTGCCAAGCTAATAGACTCTTACTCAACAGACGGAGTGCTGTTATACATGAAAGGGTGCTTCAACTAAGTATTAGTTAAACGATGTTCACAATTATGCAGTTGGGTTATTCATATTTTTTTATTTTCTCTAAAATGTGTCACTTTGTTTTTTCAGTGGCATTGCATATGTTGTCATTTTTACAATAAAGGTGCAAAAATTCTGATATTTATTTCATTTTTTACATCACAAAAACCTGTTTTAATAACTGTACCTGTTGTACATATTGCCTAACATCTACTTTTGTGTTCAACAGATAATAGAAAGTCATGTAGGTTTGGAACTACATGAGATGAGTAAATGATGAAAATGTTATTTCAAAATTTAGAATTCTCTTATAATTTACTCCTCCTCATGCCATTCCAGATGTGGGATCTTTTGCTGAAACAAAGATTTTTAGAAGAATATTTCAGCCCTGTAGGTCCATACAATGCTAAATGTTAAATCTGTATCTTCAGAAGAGATCCAGTATGATAGGTGTGGGTGAGTAACAATATTTAATATTATAGTACTTATTTACAATAAAATTCCACTTTCACTTTAACTTTCACATTCTTCTTTTGTTTTTGGCAATTCACATTATTTGTGCACCACCTACCACACAGAGAGGAGAATTTAAAGCTGAAAAAAGGACTTAAGAAGTAAATATTGATTTTGTTTCTCACCCACACCTATCATATTTCTTCTGAAAACATTGATTAAACCACCAGAGTCGTATGGATTACTTTTATGCTGCCTTTATGTGCTTTTGCAGCTTCAAAATGTAGGTATGCATTCACTTGCATTGTATGAACCAACAGAGCCGAGATATTCTTCTAAATACTTAAGTCATACACATCTGGGATGGCATGAGGGTAAGTAAATGATGAGAGCATTTTTATTTTTGGGTGAACTGTTCCTTTAAGTTGATGCTCGTCAGTCGTGAGGAAAGTACAAATTACTCATGGCTAGCAAGTTGTCTCAGGTGTTGTGCTACCCCCTATGGTCTAACAAGAGAATTGCAGACTGATCTGAAATCAGTCTAAATATTCTAACAGACATGCCGAGTAAATCGACATATGGAACTATGAAAATCTAAGAGATTGTATTTGAAAGTAAATAAATACAAACGCTTTGTGAGACTGTTCAGGGTGTGACTGTATTGTTCTGTTGCTTGTATTAGGCCATTAGGCAGCACACAAATAATGGTTAGTCATGCACCAAACTATTGATTCCGCATAAATAAGGGTTCATACCACACAACAACAAATAAGAGTGACACTTGGTAGAAAAATGTCAGTTTAGTAGCAAACTCTTTACATGTCTATATATTTCCACAGTTCCCTATAGCCCCGAAAAGTGTGGCATCATTTTCATCCTCTTTGCCTTTATTATGGATATAAGTCAAATATCCTAATTAATAGCCTAGGCCTATCTATATGGCATCACTACTGTAAGATATACTTTTTTATATGCTTTCTTTAAATAAACAAACTGTGACCTAATAATTAACTTAATGTCTAAAACGCACACGTAAACAGTGTAAAAAAATAATAATTTATGAGGATTTCCGACATGCGGGGACATGTTGTCCTTAACCTTGAAATGCTGAACATTTTTGCTTGCAAAGTTACGTCATTTAATTATAACTCTCAACTAAAACAATGCCAAAGATTACCAAACATCTTGACACCTCAGCAAAATTGCATGTCAAGGTTGCTGCTATAGAGATTTGGGGGAAGCGCGAGAGAAGTCTCATAAGCAGCATGAAGCAGTACGTAATTATGCCACCAGTGGGCAGTGAAACACTCGTAAACCATATAGTGCTTATATGCAAATATTCTGAATTGTGTGAATCTATGAGAATATGTGAGTTTATTTTACAGTTGTTTTAAAATGTAATTTATTATTATTATTTGTTTTATATATATTAGCCCGTTTTTAAGAATTAATTTTTGTTTAGAAATGTAAATTTGATAACACATTTCCATCAAATTATCCTTGAATAGATTTGTTTTTTGTTCAAATTGAATTTAATGGGAAGTTAAAACTTAAAACAAAAAGGTTAAAATATATTAGTAGCCTTATAATAATAATAAGAAGAAAATACTATTTATTTGTCCATTTAATGAGAATGTTTTGAATTCCTAGCTGTACATTTGTGAATGAAATAGGCCATGTTGCAAATTATACTCTTTTGGCTCTAAAGAGACTCTAAATACATACACTGTTAAAGATTTTCTCGCCAAAAAAACAGTAAAGAACTGGCAGCAGGGTTTCCAGCATGTTACTGTAAAATTCATGGTGTCTTGCCATTGCTGAAATGAACAGCTAGATCCTGTTTTTACAGCTACAGCATACAACTGTAATTTAGCTGCATATAGCTGTCAAATTACACACTGTCTATTACACACTGAAATTAACAGATATGTTCCCAGCATGCACTGGGGCATGTAGAAATTACTTCTATTTTTAACAATTTACTGGTTTATTTTTTACATTTTTTTTTTTTTTTTTGTAGTTCAAGTTACTTGTATTTTAATGTTCAGCTTTGCCTTTTTACATTCACTTAAACATAAATTGACTTGCTGGAAGAACATAATGTAACAATAAAGAAGGTCCAAAGTGCCAGCTCAAGAGAACACTAATAAACATAATGGTGACTTCCAATAAAACACAACTATTGATAACAAAACAACAGCACTAATTAAACCAAGACATCTAAGTCTGAATAAAAATTTTGTATTTTGTATTTTTTTTTTTGTAGCCCCAATGCATTGCCAAAGCATGCTTATTCAAGCACAAGGGCTTATGCGTATTTCACTATTATAACCCACAATGGTTTCAAAATGTTACTATATCTTTCACCAAGTTGATATCATGATTTTAAATGCTCATTTTCCCCTAATGCATTGCATAGAACAGCTATATACCTTAAAACTAGTCACTTCACAGTGAGCCTGCTCTTGACTTCCCAGAATGCAACATTTTAACAGCAAACTACTGTATTTAAGAATCACAGTAGATTGCTGTAGGAATTTGGCTGTAAATGTATGGCAATTTTTTACAGTGTACATCCATGGTTCATGTAATCTTATGGACCATAAACAAGATATTACTCCCAATATTGAGTGTTTAAGAGTTTGTGTTAAATATAAGGACTTAGCAGTGGCCATCTTACCTCAACCATACCAAACCGCATCCAAATTACAAACTACCAAAGCATTTGAGATGTCTCTGACTTTCCAAAATAAGCCCGTAAGCTGCAGCTCAATGACTCTCAAATGTCATGCTATAATTTTTCTAGCCATAAAAATGTGAATGGATTTGTATTTCTTTTTAATGTTCAGGCAGTTTATCACTGATAATTATTAATGGCAATAAAGTAACTTTACATAGGAACTCATCACGATGCCTTTTAAAATGCAAATGTCTGTGTTAAAAATATAGAGAGATTCATTGTGGCTTTATTTTCTTTCTCAACCATGCAGTTAAAACAAGGATAAGGAGAGCGAATGGCCCTCACTTTAGCTAGTGAAAAACTAGTTATGTAGAGTGGAGAAATGGAAAATGTTTACCTTATAAAACAAGACGATTTATACACATTTCTGCCGACATTACAAGAAAATTTTGATATGTTTTGAATAATATGAGAGATTTTTACTTGCTTTAAATTTTTTCTTCAAATCATCTCTCTCTCGGTATGTTTGTGTGTGGTGTTTGTGACCATGGGTTTGTGGTTTTAACTTGTTTTGTGGGTCTGTGTTACTTCTGGTTCCCCAGGCCTCCATACAAGCTTGTCCATAACATTTATTTTTTATTTTTCTTCTGGGAAACTGTGTTAAAAAGAACACCTGTAACTAGATTCAGTGTTCTGGGCTTTGACTCCAATGGCATCTTTACAGCTCTTGGAATGAGGACACACCTAAATAGACACTTTGTGCATATAAGCACAGTAACACACAGATAAGCATTCCCCAGCCTGAGAGAGGCCATCTCTTGAAGCATGTGAATGGGCACCATTTTGGCTCTGTGTGCGTGTGTGTTTGCACAGGCCATCCATGGAGGGGGGATGGTGGAGTGTGCAAGTGGCCCGAGGATTTCTGCAAACATTTAAATCATTCGGCAGCCCCTGGGCTGGCAAACACATTCAGACAAAAAGCATTTGAGCACCTTCAGGTCCTCTCAGTGATTTACCATTTATTTGGACATCTGCGGAGAGCTTTTGCACCTCCAGTATTTTCTCTTTTTTTCTTTTTCATTCGCTCTCTTTGCCCACCCTCTTTCAGACACTCGCTTTTACACACTCACATGCAAAAATGCACAACCTGACCTCTGCTCACTGTTGCACACTCCCTCCTCATCTTGAAATAATTTTTGGCTGATTCACCAACAAAGTATCTGCAGCACAGTCATCTCACCTGCCCGATCGCAGTGCTCTAAATCATCAAGTCCTCTTCGGATCACACCTCATTCATGTTGTGAGTGCTCTGGCCCTGCTAAAATCTGCTGCCCTGCTGACATCAAGCACATCTTTACCAGCTGGGCTCATCAATCCTATTGACAGCTGCCTGGTACTGTGCACAGGCCTGGATGGCATCCAGAAAAGGAAAGCATTTTATTCTTTCTCTGACATGACATCCACACCCTACACAGAAAATACCCTCACTCGTGTAAGTGCCTGTGCACCATTCTGGTCAATATGGAGGGATATTTGACATTTGCCCCTAGAAGCAGTTGTGAAGTAATTTGTTGCACTTTTCTCTCACGCTAGGCCACAGCTGCCGAGAGTCAAACAGTGTGAAGGGGATGACCATCAATGGCAGATCTGAGTGCTGTGGGTGGGACTGCCTGTGTGGCATGCATGTTGAAAGCAATGGCTAGAGGCCTTCTGTCTTTTCAAAAAATATGGTATTATTAGTCTCCGCCTTTCCATAAGAGAGACACACCCACTCTGGCACACAAGCACAGCAGGCAAGCCATAATTAGCAGAAGTGCAGACAGACAGGATAAATGGTGGAGAGTAGATGTTCAAAGCTCTGGTTCAAGGGGGACTTTCCACAGAGTGTTTTACACCCCAAGTGGACAAATAGCTTGAGGATGCAAAGTATACAATATATGGATTTATTGGTCACCTCTGAGTCTTTTGTTTTGAAAGGCCAACATAAAACAAAACATCACCTTTAAAGAATGGAATGACTTTCACAACGTTGACACTTATGGACACTTCTTTTCTGAAGACTTGATTTTAAACATAGAATAAAATTCTCATCTGTAATGGTTGTATTTCTCTGTTTTAAGAAACACTTAGTGTTCAAAAAGCAGGAGATTTTTAAAATGACTTATTTTGGCACTCCAAGCCTAAATTGGTACTTCTGACATGTTCTTGGAATGGCATCAGTTGCACAGAGATTGACTTTGTACCACATGCATTAGAAAACATTCAGACCACAGTCAATCAATCCCACATGAACACAAACCACAAAATTCCTTCCGGTCAGTTATATTTTTTAAGAGTACTACAAGTGAGTGCTTCTCAGTGGTAAATATAAGCTTGTCTTTTTGCACAGATGAAAGCAGAACTAAGGAAATATAGCGAGTGGGCGGGCAGGCAGGCGGGGGGAGAAGGAACAGAGAGGGTAAGACAAGCCGTGGGGGATGCTGCGTTTGGACATGACATTGTAAAACCTGAAGGCCTTTTATGACTTTTAGTGCCACAACAAGAAGATCTCAGCTCACATCACAAACCTGTCTTTCTCTGTCTCTTTATCTGTCTGTCTCTCCTTCAGTCTTTCTACTAAAGACATGAAACATGAAAACTTAAGAACTGTGGATGATGTAACTAGTTTCACGTGGGTTTCAGGATTTGTTGGCATACAAATGTAGAAGCATGTTGTTTCAGACATGTTTACAGCCAAACATTATGTCTTCCTATAAAAGTGTTTAGTGATGAAAGAACACTGTAACTGTGGGACAATGATTAACATCACAAGGATGGGAGAGGAAGTATGAAGTGAAACTGGATCTGATCCAGTTTTGAGTCATGTGGCATTTTGATTGCCCTCATAGTTTAGAACTAATTTGGCTGGGGGGGAAAAAACTGAATGTTACGTTAATGATATTAATGGACATCAACTATAGTGCTTTTACTGGAAGGTTGCTCTGGAAGTCCATACACCAGGAATAAGCATGACGTTATGTAAGTAGACACACTATTTAATGTCCAAACTTAAGAAACTGCTGGAATTAAGAGAACTCTACTCATTTAGTCAATAGGGAGCATGCATTTGCTTCCTGTTTGGCTGGCTCTCTCCTTAGGCTTCAGAAGTGCTTGATTCCAAAGGTCAGGACCTAGAATTTGGCCCTCACTGCTGTTTGTTAACCATCCCTTCTCATAAACTGCCCTACCATGACATACAGCCACCCCTCAGGTACTCATTCAGCATGCAGCAAGCCTGAGCCAGTCAGCACAGTAAACACACAGATGTCATTACCTGTGAACAGCAAGTCATCAGAAAAAGCCATTAAAAGACAAGTGGACTGTGCCGGATGGACCACATCCCTGTCACTGCTGCTGTGGTGGAAAAAGCATCTGAACGAGGGGTTATATTTGGACTAAATATGTTTTGTATATTTAGACTACATCTTGAAAGAAACACATCCATGGCAAACTGGCCTGTCACAAATAATTAACAAAACCTTAAATCACAATATATAATTGTTTTCAAGCCCAGCCACTTCCTGATGTAACTGTTGGCGTTGAATGAAAATCTGTTTCAAAATCGAATTTAAACCTGACAAAAAATGTGATTGTGTAAAAGGAATTCCTAGGACACTAATCAAATAAGCAAATTTGTGACATTGACCATGTAAACTTCTTTGAACAAAAGGTCAGATTTCCTTGTTTCCATTGAAGCACACAAGATGCACTTTGGAATTCAGGATACCTGTGTATACGCATGGTAGCAAACAGAAATGGACCTTATTCACAGTTATGTCATCTTTAATTTTTGACGGGAATGACAAGGCTGTGAGACTCGATAGACTAAGGGTGTATTCACACTTGGCAGGTTTGGTTGGATTCAAATGAACTCTGATGCGATTGCTCTGTTAGTGCGGTTCATTTGAATAAGTGTGTATGCTGCCATCCGAACCTTGGTGCGCACCAAACAAGTGAACCGAGACCCCTGGAATAGTGGACCAAAGAAGTCTAAACGGACCAATAACAGGAAGTAATTTGCCTTTAATACTGACCTCAAGCATGCCTGGAACTTCTCATCATAGGAGCTATGTTGCCCATTACATTACGGTACAGGCTTCGGAACCGCCATCTCCTTGCAGCATATCTTTGTTTGTGTGTGCAGCGGAGGAATTCCTGGTGCTGTTTTGATCCCTTTACACATATTAGCGCTTCGTTTATTATCAGCTGGTAAAAATACCACAATATACTGTATATATATATATAAATCCAACGAGCGCATTTAGCCCAGCAGCCAGCATTGTTTTGGATGTTCGGCAAGTTCCATCGCAAAATATATGTCATAAAAGCTGTCCAATCAGGTTGTGAAATTATCCTTATGCCTTTTGTTTTGTATCTTTAGGTTCGGTGTTAAAAATGCCCTAAGTGAACCAGGACTAAATGTATAATTTCTTTTATGGTCCGGACCAAGAGAAACAAGAGAACCAAACTCATAGCCTTAGGGTGCTTTCACACTTGGTTCGATTGCTTGGATCGAACCAGAGTTGTATTTGGACACAAGCAGGTACGATAAATGCATTATACCATAATAATTGCGATCGGAATCCGGCAAAGATGCACATTAATGTCATCACAAGCGGTTCACTTCCACGATTTGGTACAATTGTGTTCATATATTTACATTTACATTTATGCATTTGGCAGACGCTTTTATCCAAAGTGACTTACAGAGCCCTTATTACAGGGACAATCCCCCCAGAGCAACCTGGATTTAAGTGCCTTGCTCAAGGACACAATGGTGGTGGCTGTGGGGATAGAACCAGCAACCTTCTAATTATCAGTTTACCAGTTTACCAGTTATGTGGTTTAGACCACTACACCACCACCATATCAGCAGTGAACCGTACTGGAGTTCACATGAACCGTACCCCAGACCACATTTTCAAATGGACCGGGTGCAGTTCCCGGGTAAGCACCCGATTTCGAAAAACAGCGTTCACATTATCCAAATGAACCAAACTTTGGCATCATTTAATACTGGGTGCACACCAAAAGTGTGAAAACACCCTGAAAGCACCCTAATGCCTCCTACACACTACACGACTTTCTAAGATGTCTGATTGTGGTACCATTCATATTACACAACTGTCTGTTTTGTCATGGAAGTTGTAGAGTTTTCACATAACAAGAGCAATCGGCGACAGGGGTGAACACATTACAAAACATTTCACTATAAACGAATCCCAGAGGACTCTGCCTGGACTCCAAATTACATTTCACAACAGAGTACATGTGAGAAGTGATATGAAAACAAATGCATGATCATATGTTATGCATTTCAGAATATGATGTGTATGTTTTTAATCAGCTTTACATAATGTGTAAAGGCATCATACATTTCTTTGGTTACAATATAAAAAAGTAGCTCCTACTGAATAATCTACCTATTTGCTTACCTGTCTGTCCAATTGGCAATTTCTCTCCAACTCTTCTTTTCTACACCCGGTTGTGGTACAGTTCAGCGGGCTCTGATTTGCCTATGATTTCGGGCTTTTGTCGGCGAGTGAAAATCGTGTTGTGTAAACTCGGCATTAGTCTCTTAAATGGGTTGTAATGTTGTTTAAACATGTTTGGATTGTTCCGCTGATGAAACGTTGAAAAAAACATATTTACAAGTAATTTAATTTGACAAAAAGTCCAGAAAACATGAGTTGAGTGGATATATTAGATGTGATCTAGGAGCTTTATACAGCTGTATACAGTGGATGCCAATGAAGAGACAGTACGTCTATCCATAAAGTAAATAAATTAATGAGGAAAAACTAAGGACTGTCTGTCACAAAAACACTCTTGTTTGTCGAACTACTTTCTTATGCCATTGCTTGTTCAAAAGATGTACCCAAGCTTCCATTACTAATTAGAAAACCACACTTTAGAACTAGTTATGACCACTTGGGCTGTTTCTAACAAGTTATTGGAGAAACAAAGATGTGTGTGTGTGTGTGTGTGTGTGTGTGTGTGTGTTCGAGAGATAGATTGAGCATGTTTGAGATGTCTGATTGAGATAACCTGCGTCTGTCGTGACTTCTAAGAGTTATTCACTATAGAAATCGTATTCTCCTCCACCATGCTGAATGTTTACGTCTCCTCCCAACTTGGAAACTCTGCTGTGATAAGCCTTAATGCTGAAGATGTAAGTTTAACTCTATTGTAGTGTCGTAGTAATCCGAGTGATCATAAAGTGAAAGACAATGCCGATGACTTCAAAGAAACCCTCTCGCTGACTCAAGGAGTGTCAACTCAATTAGCTCATAAGACAAACAAAATGGTCTTTTGTCACTACCTGCTGTCTTAAATCATTATTAAAGGCTCCATATGGTAAAGATTAGGGTTGGAAGTGGGGTTAGTGCATTTGTAGCCTTCCAGGAACAAGCCGAGGCACCTTGGTACAATGGGGTATGTATGGAGGGTTTTTATTAGTCTGTGTCTGAAAACTGGAAAATACAGCTTTCAGATGCTTCATACAGAGACAGAATGAAAATAAGGTGCTTTTTAAACGTTTCTGAGACCAGTTTTCTTGAGAATTCAATTTATTATACAATGTTAAGCCATTAAGCTGGAGCCACACTAGCAGTCTCAAAACAAGCAGTCTCAGTTTCGCTGAGATCTCGGTCTCTTCAGTCAGAGGTGTGACACACTTTCTGATACAAAATGGTGGCGGGATGACACGCATACCAAATCAACACAACTCTTTCTCCCTGATTCCCTGTCACATGGAGCTTGCTGAAATAACAACAGGAGTACCGCAATTTAGGAAGTGATTCATGGAGAAACCTTACCTTGTGAATGTGTGCGATTGTGTATTTATCCCCTCAAGGCTTTCTGTAGAACAAGTATGTCCATATGCAGCTTTCTGTGAGTAAAGATATTACGTTCAATAAAAACAGATTGTTGTGCATCCGCTTTCTGATTTCATTAGTTATTTCTGTTGGGAAAAATGCATGAAAAAACAACAACTTGGTGACAGAATCATATGGATTACAATCATCGTTTGTGATGATATGCAGCTGAGTGAGATAAAGACATTCAGTTCAGCTTGATGTCTTGTCAGTTCTTCAGTAAAATTATTTGTCACTTGAGGAGAACACAAAACCTGCCTCTGTGACAGAGTGATTTTTTCTAACATGTTATATCCTTTTTCCCCATTGCTGGAATCATAAACTCAGCAGGGAGTGCAGACGATCAGGTGTTTAACGACAAATATGGCACAGGTCCCTCCTTCAATGTTCCAGTTTGGTATGGACTCTTTTCTTCATATCAATCATATGTCAAATCCACATACAGTATGTTCAAAATATAACAATATAAAGACTATTTCAGCTATGTTGTGGTTAATGCTGCATTCAAGTCCTCCTGGGAATATTGTACTTAATGATGTCAGAAGTCATAAATGCAATTTAATATACGTTCAAATGATTTTAGTAGGAAATAATTGGCCCGTTTTGCTTAGAATGTCCTTTTTTCCCTCTCTCTCTCTTTTTCACTTTTTTTTAGCACAAAATGCAACAAAATGCACACTTCACATAGTTTAATGCTTTTAATTGATGCGTTATCTATCTTATTTTATCGTTCCTGTGCCGCCACATAAACTGATGGTAATTGTTTTGTTGCACAAGCCTGTAACCTCATAAACCAGCTAAATGACTCTTGTTTTCTTGCAAACTTTATTCTTCATCAATTGTAAAAAAAAAAAAAAAAAATGTATAAGTCTTAACTGTACCATCAAAATTCACAAAAAAAAGAATTATTTCCAATACCAATTTGCTTGATTCTTACCATGATTCTTTAATTGATATGCCCCCCAACTCTAAAAAATGGGTCTCCAAGCAAATCCCACTGGTAATTACGACTTAATGATGACGGTTATTTGTACTCATCTTGTAAATGCAATCAGTGTGGCATGGTATGTACACACCATTAATTCATATTTTTTTCTTCTTTTTTTCTCCCCTTTTCTCCCCAATTTGGAATGCCCAATTCCCAATGTGCTCTAGTTCCTCATAGTGGCGTAGTGACTCACCTCAATCCGAGCGAAGAGGACAAATCTCAGTTGCCTCCGCATCTCAGACAGTCAATTTGCGCATTTAATCATGTGGCTTGTTGAGTGCGTTACTGCGGAGACATAATGCGTATGGAGGCTTCACACTATTCTCCGTGGCGTCCATGCAGGGGCGTAGCAAGCTTTTCAAAAGTGCGGGGGATGGATGTGGTTTGATATCGATTAATCAGTGTTTTTCAACCATGGAAAGAGGTCAATAAAACTGCAGGAGAACAATATTGTCACAGAACGTTACATTTACCTCAGGAAAGCCATTTAATTACCAGCACGTTATTTGACTAGAAAAAATAGCTATAGAGAGGAGTATTTTGCTAAATAGGCTATGTGCACTATATTACATATTTATTATATTTTTACTTGTGTCATTACATAATTGTTATTATAATGAAAACCACATTATATTTAATTTGTTATTTTCAACCTTTAATAATACCAGCTGATAGGGCTCTCTGTATGATTACAGCATTATGTGAGATATATTTTTCTTGAGAAAAATTAACATGTAGGCTATCTACTGTAGCCTACCTAATATTTATCCAAATAAGTCAATATTGAATCAAGATTGAAATCAAATCAAGAATTGAACTGAAATCATGAAAATTGTGCTAAGCAATAATACAAACAGTAGCCTACCAGCCATTGTACCATGTAAACATTGTAACATGTTGTCACTAACCTTAATAAAATTCTGTTTAGTTACCAAATGTTTTGACAATCACAATTACACCTATTGTGATGCAAGTTGTTGTTTTTTACATCCCCCCCAATCCATCCGTTTCTCTTGTGGAATTAAAATATTGTGATAATACCGTATACCATGATAAAAGCTCAATCAATTAACCGCAGCATGAAAATGTGATACCGGCACATGCCTAAAACACACACACATGGCCTCTCTTCCTTCATAGACCTCTTTCACAATCGGTAACATTCATTTCACCTGTGAATTTTCCTGTGCTCTCTCTGAAACTGATGTCTCCAGCAACTTCCTCTCCTAAACAAGGGTGCAGTGGAATAGGGTCAAACAGTTACAGCTGTGGCACTAGCAAACCTCAGTGAATATTGAAAAGTAATATCATGAAATAAATGCAAACAATATCTAATGGTAATAGGCTACTGTTGTTTAATGTCAAAAAATTTTAACTTTCACTTACAAGATTTCTCTTGAAAAAGGTGTCAATCTCCTGCCTCTTTCTTTTCTGCATCTTAATGATTCTGCGTGACAAAAAGACTGGTAAGCTTGATAGTGACATGGGTCTGACAGAACTGTGACTGAGACTGCTAAATTTTGCTTACTTGCGCCCTGAAAAGGGGAGATATATATATATAAAAAACGCCCACACAAAGCTTTTTCTCTGGTGGTATAAATAATGTAACAATTTACTGTTCTTAAACATAAAATAATATACACTTTTCTTTCATAGTTCTTCAAAAGGTATGCAAACAATGTCATCATTTATCACTTTTTTTCTCCTCAACAGGTACAATCAAACACAACAGGTAAGTATCCACAAAAGTATTCAGCTAATCAACAAACAATGCTCAAAATTTCAAAATCAATTACACTGGCAATAAAGCCACTGCTTATACACTGCTTAACAATGGCAATTTGTCCCTCCTCCTCATCAATTCCCTGCCTTCATCACAGTTACTTTATACATTGCATGCCACATACATAACCGAATTTAGCTAGCTGCTGAACAATATCCCAATTAGCATTAGTCTAAAAAACTAAATATAATACCGAAAACACTCGACATGTCAACAAAACATAAACAGAACATCTTCCCAAACACATATCAAGCTTATTTAAAAACCTCGAAAGCATAAACACTCATTCAAAGTACCTGGAAAAGGGAGATGCAAATAACCATAATCATAAGTTCCCGCCTCCTCAGCACGAGCTAACCGATAAATCTAACACACCAAGAGAGGCGGGACTTAAGGCAGAACAGCCAATCATCAGCCGGTCACACTCAAATCCGGTGTCATGTTTGAGAGGGAGGGGGAGGAGGCAGCTGCAGCGAGCGCAGACACAGAGCGGCCAGAGACACGGAGTAAGGCTGCAGTAAGGCGTTTGTGCAAAACTGCGGCACCCATGTGACTCTACCCTCCCTGGCAACCAGGCCAATTTGGTTGCTTAGGAGACCTGGCTGGAGTCACTCAGCACGCCCTGGATTCAAACTCGTGACTCCAGGGGTGGTAGTCAGTGTCAGTACTCGCTGAGCTACCCAGGCCCCCAACATTAATTCATATTGTTTACTTTTTACTCATTTTGCACCAGATGAGTAGTACATTTACTCACTGACTGGATTAGTCAGCACAGTTCTTGAGTTAACTCCTCCTTATATAGACTCCAGTATGGCACAGCCACTCAACTAAGTTGCCATGGGTATAATTATCTGTGCTGTAATTAAATTGATTTACTTGCACTTTTGATAATTTTGATAAATTTGAAGCAAATGTTATATCAGTTACTTTTACTTAAGTGTTTTTCTCATAACTTTTACTTGAGTCAATTTCAATGAAAGTATCTTTACTTTCACTTATGAATGATGAATGGAGAACTTATACAACACTGACAGTTTAAGGCATTCACATGATTTACACATTGTTAGCAAATCAAGCATAATCGGTTTATGTGCATAAGTGCACTCATTCAAATTAAATGATACCACATCTGTCTCTGAGAAAATAAAATATTTAAAAAAATGTTGGTAGAGTTTATGTAAAGTAAAACCAATGTTTTATTAACCAATTTTATTGTTATTTACAATTTTTTGTGAGCCTACTTGTGAGTAAATGCTTTACAATGAATCTGACAAATCACAATCATTAATTAGCAATTATCAAAAATATTTAATTATCAAAGTATATTTTTTTAATTGCTTATCCAGTAATCACAATGACTGGAAGGCTCATGAAAACATCACGGAAATTGATTGGTCAAACAGTGTGGGAACCCTGAATTAGTTGACAAGGCCTGTGGAATTGGTTGTCACAGTTGCTGTCCAAAAGTAACAAGTACCAACTATTTCCCAAACATAATTCTGCAAAGTTATGGATAAACTGAAATGATCAAGAAGATCTGACAAAAACACGAACCAATAAAATCTAACATATCCAGTGACTCTTTCTTCTTCTTCTTCTTTTTTTTTAAATGCCAGATTAATGCGAGAATACAACGTCTGATTCCATGGGAATAACAAACCCCTCAAGGGTATCAACAAACTGGTGAATCAGATCTGTCCTGATAGGGTCAAGGACAGCACAGAAAAACAACTGCAAATTAAAATATTAAAATGCAACTATATAATCAAAGTGCATAGTTAGGATCGCAAAATAAACATGCTTATCAGCTAAAAAACGATAAAACACTTCCTATTTTTTCTGTCGTAAACGTCAGGTGCTGTGTGTCCAATCAGACTTTACTGTATTTTCAAGTTCACCTGTCCTGTCAATTTGCAGACTTTTGGCCTACGCAGTTTCTGGTTATATTAATGCATTTCAATCTTTGACTTTTAAGGATATTTTTATTTTTGTGTGATAAACAATTTTGGTACTGCGTTGGGTTGCCATTTGTCACTGTAAAAGCCAAAAGCAGAACCACTGATCCTCAAGTTAATTCCTCACTCTTTTTTACAAGGCAATTGTTAAAATCTTAAAAAAAATACATTAAAAATGTAAGGTTCACTTGCTTTGATATAATATTATGTTTGCATTTTGGCTGCTGACACTTCCATTTTGTGGTACTTTTAAATATGTTCACTTTCATGTGTGCAAAATTATTGAGAGGCCTATTCTAATGATGATGCATATTTGTATCTCTGTCAGTCTAGACATATTGCGTATCACAAATTATCTGTATGGTCCCATTACATTTGGGATTCCCTGGGATTGTGTGTATACAAAATGAAATAAATAATCAGATAATAATTTTTTCAATAGTAAAGTATTGATAATAAAAAAATCAGAAAAATGAATACCCAGTCATTTTGGACCTCTCCTCTCTTCCTTCAAATGTAAGACATGACATGTGGCTTTGTAACGTGCGCTACCCTTATCCAAATGTTGTATTCTATAAATTGGAGTCAATGCTTAGCAAAGAGACACAGATAGTGACAAACGCTCCCTGGTTATTTAATTAGAGGCAGCTCTAATGGTTTCCATGTTTCTCTAGAGTGGTGTAGAGCAGGGAGGGGAAGGAGTGACATCAGTGTCTTTAACTGGAAGCAGATGGAGGCCAATTAACAGAAGGGAATGGTGTAATGGAAACTGAGTTGGTGCTCATATACAGGTGTCAAAGAAGATGGAGGAACTATAGACAGTAATGTCTGAAGGGAGTGAAAGAAACATCGGTGCCTCTGACGGACATTGCTTGAGAGAGATTTTTTTCCCCCACTGGGTAATGACTGGAGACCAGGAGCTCAGCTTGAGTACTTCAGCAGTGTTGCTTTGGTTTGAGGCATGACCTCCACCACTTGAAGCACAAACCAAGCTCAATTTTCCAAAAGCTTACTGTGTCTGTTTTGCATGACAACAAAGTCTTTTATCTTTAACATTTTCTTTTTTTACTGTTGAGTGGAATAACAATTGATGCTTGGTGTAGACATGACAGGAGACTTTAAAGGAGTTGGTCAGACATGGTTCTTTAGATTCATTTAAAGACGGCAAAGGTTTCTGGGAATGATGATAAGTGTAGACTGATTAATACTACAGTGACAGTCTGACGTTGCGTTTGTCTGTGGTGAACGCTGTGGTCTTTTCTTTTTTTTTTAATGATGCTATTAAATATTATCATAAAATGCATGGCTTGGCCGATAGCAGTGCATCATGCAAAATAATGATACACATCATTAAGAATGTTTTATGATAGTCTTTTTCTTTAAGATTTTCATTTTTGATTGTTTTCCTTCATCTCACTTCATCTTTCAGTAAAATTCTAAAAGAAAAGTCAATGCACAGAAATCCTTGTACAATTTGGAATTGTATATCTTTCCAACATCTTTCCAACATCTGCCTTGACAACATATGGTTCATTTGTATGTTTCAAATCAGAATATAATTTTATTGAAGAATGTTTTGAAGACTAATGTATGGAAGAAAAGATGCACTTTACATTCAGGTGCTATATAAACTGAAAAATATAGTTTGGTTCCCCAAATGGCTGCAAAAGTGTGATAGTTACTGAGAGTCTGATTAATGGTCTTCATTACTAAATTCAATTATTTAGTCCTTTGTAGCCCAAATGTTTCTTTGGGATGCACTATGTGCTTGACATTCTCAAGGTCAATGAATGAATGATTGAAGGATTATATATGTATGTCAATATATGGTTTTCGTTGATATAAAAATCATCATACTTGAACATACACTGGCAGGCATACAAAAGTTTGGAATAATGTACAGATGTGGCCCTTATGGAAAGAAGTTGGTACTTTTATTCACCAAAGTGACATTCAACTGATCACAATGTATAGTCAGGACATTAATAACGTGAAAAATTACTAAGTTCTTAAACTACTTCAAAGAGTTCTCATCAAAAAATCCTCCATGTGCAGCAATGACAGCTTTGCAGATCCTTGACATTCTAGATGCCAGTTTGTCCAGATACTCAAGTGACATTTCACCCCACACTTCCTGTAGCACTTGCCATAGAGGTGTCTGTCTTGTCGGGCACTTCTCACGCACCTTACAATCTAGCTGATCCCACAAAAGCTCAATGGGGTTAAGATCCATAACACTCTTCCAATTATCTGTTGTTAAATGTCTGTGTTTCTTTGCCCACTCTAACCTTTTCTTTTTGATTTTCTGTTTCATTAGTGGCTTTTTCTTTGCAATTCTTCACATAAGACCTGCACCCCTAAGTCTTCTCTTTACTGTTGTACATGAAACATGTGTTGAGCGGGTATAATTCAATGAAGCTGTCATTGGAAGCATCTATTTCTCAAACTAGAGACTCTGAAGTACTTATCCTCTTGTTTATTTGTACATCTGGTCTTCCACATCTCTTTCTGTCCTTGTAAGAGCCTACAATGCTATGCTTAATTTAACAAAACAACTGTGCTTTCAAATGTGTTTAATATAATGGCAAGTGATTTTCTAGTACCAGATTAGCAATTTAGCATGATTACGCAAGGATAAGTTGTTGGAGTGATGGCTGCTGGAAATGGGGCCTGTCTAAGTTTTTTACATCAGTAATGTCCTGACCATACTTTGTGATCAGTTGAATGCCACTTTGGTGATTTAAAGTATCAATTTCCTTCCGAAACATCAAAATCTGTACATTATTCCAAACTTTTGACCACAAGTGTATATGCAACATATATTTCAAAATAAAATAAAAAATTATATTTAATGTATGATATTTTCATATATATAACCTATATGGATTATGTAACATAACCCTGATGACATTTTGTGTTTGTGTGCATGACGTGCATTGTTTTTACATAACATTTGTCCTTTGTTTCTGGTTTGCTTTACCACTTACTGTATGTTCAACACAGTAATGTCCAAAGCAGATTTTTGTACTTCCAAAATGTTTTCACATTTAATGATATATACAGTATTGAACTGTACAATATACAGGCACCAGAATATCATCCCATAATGTCTAAAACATGAAACGTCTTGGGTTACTTAACTGTAACCCTGATAAAAGCGGAACAAGATGCTGCACTTTAGGACCATCTTTAGGAGTGACACGTCAAATAAATTGACAAAAATGTATAGCCTCCGCCGGTGACATCAACAGGATGTGCCGGTAAAGGGGCTATAAATAGATGCGCCACAGGTGCATCTTCAGGTATTTTGTCTGAAGAGCAGTCCTGGGGCATCCTCAGCATGGCAATGAAGCGCAGCATCTCGTTCTGCTTTTATCAGGGAACAGGGCTTAGAGTTACGTAACCAAGACGTTCCCTATCAAATAGATACACTTTGATGCTGTGCTGATTTAGCACTTTGGGAACAAGAATACCCACGCCGCCACACTGTGGATGTCCGGACCAATTACGGCTGTGTAGTTGTGCTCACAAGAGCGCAAGAGGTCTCAGACATGAGCTTGTGATGTAGACTCAAGGACATAAGAGCCCAGAGTAGCATGAACATCCAAACTATAGAATCTTATGAATGTATGCGGAGAGGACCAGCCCGCCCCATGTTGCAGAGGGACACCTCTGGCCAAAGCTTTAGAGGAGGCTACCCCTCTGGTAGAGTGTGCCCTGATACCTACTGGCGAAGCTTGACCACGTGTCTTGTATCCCTCACCCAATGTGACATAGTTTGCTTGGTGGCAGCCGCCCCTTTGTTACGACCCCCATGACAAACAAATTGTTGCCCTGACTTACGCCACTGGCTAGTGCAGTAGACATAAGTCTGAAGGGCGCGGATTGGACACAGTCCATGAAGTCTTTCCTGTTCTGGCGTTATAAACGGCGGGATGCAGAAGGCTTCGAGAGTGACCGGATGTACAGTCGAGAAAGGAACCTTAGGCAGGTAGTCAGGGTGAGGGTGCAATATTGGTTTAGCCATTCCTGGTGCAAAATCTAAGCAAGTTGGCAAGATGGACAGAGCCTGCAGATCCCCAATTCTTTTTAGAGAAGTAATTGCCATAAGAAAAACCATGTTGAGGGTCAGAAGTTTATCAGACGCTGACTCTAGAGGTTCAAAGGGGGTCTCAACCAGACCCCCAAGGACTATTGATAAGTCCCATGAAGGGATCCTGGTCCTAACAGGAACTTTCAAATGCATGGCTCCACGAACGACGCAAGAGAGCAGGGGAAGTTTCCCCCAAGACATCCCATCAATCGAGGCATGGCAAGCCAATTGAGCGGCCACATAAACCCTGAGAGTGGTGGGGCTTGTGCCTGCTGATAATTTTTCCTGCAGAAAATCCAGAACTGAAGCAATCTGGCAGCTAACTGGATCTGAATTATGTGCACTGCACCATATTTCAAAGACACCCCCTTTATTGGCATAACGTCTTATAGTAGAGGGAGCCCTAGCACTTAGAATGGTCTCGATAACTTCAGGTGAAAGCCCAGTGTCCCTCAGTTAGTACCCTTCAGGGGTCAAACATGAAGGTTCCACAGCTCGGGCCGGGGATGAAATATTGTCCCCTGCGCCTGAGACAGAAGGTCCCTCCTGTCCGGAATCGCCCAAGGCGAGTCGTCAAGGAGAGACATTATCTCCGAGAATCATACCCTGTTTGGCCAATGCGGCGCTATCAGTAAGAGGCAGGACCCTTGCTAGAGAACTCTGGCCAAGACTCCCAGGAGCAGAGAAACAGGAGGAAACGCGTACAGGCGCATTCTGGGCCAATTGTGTGCCATCGCGTCCAGACCTAGGGGGGCTGGGTGACTCAGAGAGAAGTTGAGGGGACATTGCGCTGTCTGTTGGGAGGTGAAGAGGTCCACTTCTGCTCTGTAAAATCTCAACCAGATTTGTTCCACTCCCCCGTCGGTATTTTCTGTCTGGACAGTAAATCTGCTCCCACATTCAGGCATCCAGGGATATAAACTTATCTGATTGACAGGAGCTTTCCCTGGGCCCAAAGCAGAATCTGCCATGCCAGTCTGTTCAGCTGGTCGCGCGGAGAGACAGATCTGTGGTTCGACGAAGCTCTGAGAAAGCCTCTTCTTCGACCATGGTGCCCGTACTCAGATCCTTCAACATGTCAGCCTGGTACGCCTGTAACACTGCCATAGTGTGTAGGGCAGCACCAGCCTGACCTGCTGCCTGATAAGCCTTCCCCACAAGTGTAGAGGTGGTCCTGCACGGCTTTGTGGGGAGAGTGGGACTTTTTAGCGATGATGTCGAGCCAGGTGAGAGATAAACCGCAAGTGTCTCTTCTTATCACTGAATACCCCCATGCCTCAGCACCCACGATAGTCGAATATGTCGACGTCGAGGGCACGAAGACAAGGGAAGTATAAGGTTTCCTCCATGAATAAGAGTGCTCGTCATGGAGGTCATCAAAGAAGGGAAGGGACTGATGAGGCGTTCCCTTCCCTAGGCCACCAGACAGAAATCTGTCCTCCAGTTTGGAGCACTTGGGGGGTCTATTGTTCACGTGACCAGTCTGATTGAAGCCTGGCCACCGCACGAGTAACCACCTCGAGTAATTCCTCCATCACTTAATTATCATGTGCGGAATACTTAGAGGTGGGTACCTCGAAGTCCGCAGACTCAAGAGATTCAAGGTCCCCCTCATGAACCAAAGAGGCGCCGAAGCGTGCTTCAGGATCACGGAAAGGACCAGCTGGATCTGTGGAGAGAGCGAGCGATAGGGATGGACCCGTCTCTCGCTCCTCAGCCAGATCCATACAAGAGCCCCACGATGGAAGAGTGGGCACTGACTCTCGGAAGTAAGCAAGACGAGTGCGAAGCATTTTGACTGAGAACAGATCGTAATTCTCGCACCCGCGCCGCCCCAATGCAAGAGCAGCATGCTCTTCCCCCAAACACACAAAACAAAACTGGTGTGGGTCCCTCTCAGCCATAGAGCATAAAGTTGTTTATCAGTCATTCTTCTTTTTTTTAAGAAAAGAGAAAGGTTTCTGCGCACTGCCTAACAATTTCTAACTCCTAAAAGAGGAAAGTAGAAAGTTCTGACAGTCAAGAAGCACAACACACACAGAATGATCTGAAGTCAAAATACCTGACGATGCACCTGTGGCACATCTATTTATAGCACCTTTACCGGCGCATCCTGATGATGTCACGGCGGAGGCTATACATTTTAGTCAATTTCGTTGACGTGTTGTACACATATTCACAGCTGGTCACTCCTAAAGACGTTCCCAAAACGCTAAATCAGTGCAGCATCAAAGCGTAGCTTTTTAATAGGGAACAGGGTTTTTCTGACAATTTTTTGGCAGCCTCCCAAGCGAAAATTCTGTCCACGAAGCAAATTCAATGGCATTCATCTCCTGTTCTAATTAAATATGCATCTGTGTTTTACGTGATTGTCGTGTGTGCTATATCTGCAGCATGAAAGTGAGAGCGAGTTCATGCTTTCTGTTTGTGCTCCACAGACAGGAGAGCTTTAAGCGGGATCACGCTACTCAATCTGGTTTCTCTCTACTGCGGCACAAATTTTAAAACTTGAGTTTTGGGGGGTTGCCTTAATGAGAGAAAGTCAAACATTTCAAATGGAAAGAGAGCAAATGGCAAGATTCTAACTGGACATGTTTTCTTTCAGATATTTAAATATTATCTACAGTGATTCTCTACTCACAAACGAAGATTTAGGAAGGTGGTTGTCCACGTCTGCTGCAGGCTCGCTGGAGGCTGACATGCAATGTGGGGCAGGCAGATTTGGCCGCAGTGACTACAAGGGAAAGTCTGTTCTAGATTTGGTGCTGCACTGTCACAGTTCTTCCTCCATCTCCTTTTGTCCTCAAGACCATCCCTGCATGCATTCTCGAAGGAGGAGACAGCCTGGGTGAATGGTGTGTCTCTAGGCCTCGTGATCAGAAGCTAAAGCAGACCACTGGCGGTGGTCAATGTGACAGGCACCAAAGTATTTCTTCAGAGAGTCCTTGTACCTCTTCTTCTGTGCCCTTCTGTCAAGTTGGCCAGTGGTGAGTTCGCCATACAGCATGATTTTTGTAGGTGATGATCCTCCATTCTGAAGATGTGCCCTGCCCAGAGCAGCTTCGTCTTTAACAACATTGCCTTGAAGCTGGGGACCTCTGCCTGTTCGAGGACGCTGTTGGTAGTGAAGTCATTCCAGTGGATGTCGATGATGGTACGGAGGCAGCGCTGGTGGTGACAATAGGTGACCTACGACTCAGAGCCGTACAGGAGGGAGGTCTGTACAGCGGGTCTGTACACACTGATCTTTGTGCCACTCTTCAAATGCTTGTTGTTCCAGACTCTTTTGTACAGTCTGCTGAATGCACTATTTGCCTTTACCATTCTGTTGTCAATCTCTTTGTTGACCTTAGTGTCTGAGGAGATAATGCATCCCTGGGAGCTGAACTGCTGGATCATCTTCAGTTCTGAATTGCCAATGATGATGTGGATAGGGTGGTAATCGTCCTGAGGTGCGGGATGATGGAGAACTTCGTCTTCTTCAAGCTGACTTCTAGCCTAAAGAGCTCGGCAGCTTCTGCGAAGCAGGATGTTATGCGCTGCAGTTATGCGCTGTCACCATATGTGAAACAAGAGCAGCATCATCAGTGAAGAGTAATTCTCTGTCTTGGTGTGGACCATTAGTCCCCTCAGGTTGAACAGGCTGCCACTGGTGCGGTATCAAATGTAGACACCATCCTTGTCATCAGTTTACTGTGACCCTTTACACCATTGCCAATTGCGAAGGACTCTGATAGGTTGTTTCTATGTCTGACTTGACCACGATGGTCTTCGTGCAGCTGGATGATCATACAGAGGAACTTTGGGGGACATCCTAGTCATTCCATGATTTAATATAGACCTTTTCTGCTCACACCTCACAGTGTCGAACACTATGGTAAGGTTGACAAACTTCATGTACAGTCCGTTGTTCTGTTCCCTACATTTATCTTGGTGCTGTCTGAGAACAAATACCATGTCGGTGATGCTTGTGGTAGCTCTGAAGCCGCATATATACAGTATATAAAACCAAGAAAATGTATTGTATTTCTTTCAATGAAATAATTATATAAATATGAATATATATATGAACTAATATTCACATTTTAAAGTCAGTTGATTTTTAAATTGTCATTGTTTCCTTAGTCCACAAAAGAGTGCAATAAAAATATAAACCATCCAGCACCATTTAATTATTGCATAGAACATTCCTATTCTGGCTGTTAAAAAAAGTAAATAAAACATTTTAGTCTGTCCGTATTCTCAAAAGTTATGCTTCTGTAACGATTACCCTGTCTTGTTTCTCTGTTGCCCTTTTGTTTACCATTTGTTGTCACTTTTGCATTTCTCAGTTTTCACTTCAGTCCCTTATGTAATTCCATAGTCTCTTTGTTAGCGTTCGTGTTTTCCTCTGTTCATTGTTTTCACCTGCCCTTGTTAATTTGCCTTTGGTTTCTGTTAATCACATTGTTATCTTGTTTGAGTTCTGTTCTTTCATTGGTCCCGTTTTTCCCTGTCTGTGTATTTATACCCCGTGTCTTTGTTCAGTCTTTGTCAATCGTCGTTTGATGTTTAACCTGATGTTTCTTTCCTTCCCGAGTTCCCTGTTCGTGTCAACCTTGGTCAGCTCATTCAGTTTATGTTTCATTTCCCCATCGTGGGTTGTTGCTTTGTGTTTTGCCCTGTTATTCAGTTAAATAAAGTTCAACTGCGTTTGGATCCGCATCTCCTCGTCAGCCTCATTACTCAAGCGTAACAGAACGATTGACCACACATGGATCCAGCAGCTATTCGGGCCAAATGTCGGCTGCTCAACTTGCAGCAAGAACACTACCCGCTTGTAGACCACGCTCACTACTTCCTCCTCCTGGCTGAACGCTACTGACTTCCCGGACTCTGCACTGATGATCTTTTTCAGGGACAGCTTAAATCCTCGCTGAGGGAGCGGATGCCACAGGCAACGCCCGGCAGCACTCTCCGCGACTACCTGGAGATGACCCTACTAGCGTGCAGCTCACCGCACCCTGTCACACCAGCCTCACCTGTCAGCGAGCAACCCCCCATGACAGTGGCTCCCCTTGAACCTGCACAGTCCACTTTGTCCGCCCGGAGGAGGAGGAGAAGACAGGCTTCCGCCTCCCGACCCACGCCTGTCCCGGTCTGCGAGCCAGAGCCCACGCCTGTCCCGGTCTGCGAGCCAGAGCCCACGCCTGTCCCGGTCTGCGAGCCAGAGCCCACGCCTGTCCCGGTCTGCGAGCCAGAGCCCACGCCTGTCCCGGTCTGCGAGCCAGAGCCCACGCCTGTCATGGTGAGCGAGCTAAAGCCCACGCATGTCACTGTGAGCGAGCCTGAGCCCTCGACCGTCCCCGAGCCAGTGCCTGTAGCCTCAAACGTCAATGAGCCAGTGCCGTTAGCCTCGACCGTCCCTGAGCCAGTGCCTGTAGCCTCGACCGTCCCTGAGCCAGCGCCTGTAGCCTCGACCGTCCCTGAGCCAGCGCCTGTAGCCTCGACCGTCCCTGAGCCAGCGCCTGTAGCCTCGACCGTCCCTGAGCCAGCGCCTGTAGCCTCGACCGTCCCTGAGCCAGCGCCTGTAGCCTCGACCGTCCCTGAGCCAGCGCCTGTAGCCTCGACCGTCCCTGAGCCAGCGCCTGTAGCCTCGACCGTCCCTGAGCCAGCGCCTGTAGCCTCGACCGTCCCTGAGCCAGCGCCTGTAGCCTCGACCGTCCCTGAGCCAGCGCCAGTAGCCATGACCGTCCAAGAGCCAGCGCCAGTAGCCATGACCGTCCAAGAGCCAACGCCAGTGGTCGTGCCCATCCTAGAGCCAGCACCTCTCGAGCCTTCTAGGGCTCCTCCTCCCGAGCTTTCCAGAGCTCAGCCATCCGAGTTTCCCGAGCTTTCCAGAGCTCAGCCATCCGAGTTTCCCGAGCTTTCCAGAGCTCAGCCATCCGAGTTTCCCGAGCTTTCCAGAGCTCAGCCATCCGAGTTCCGAGCTTTCCAGAGCTCAGCCATCCGAAGCTTCTCCGAGCTTTCCAGAGCTCAGCCATCCGAGTTTCCGAGCTTTCCAGAGCTCAGCCATCCGAGTTTCCGAGCTTTCCAGAGCTCAGCCATCCGAGCTTTCCAGAGCTCAGCCATCCGAGTTTCCGAGCTTTCCAGAGCTCCGCCTCCCGAAGCTTTCCAGAGCTCCGCCTCCGAGCTTTCCAGAGCTCCGCCTCCCGAGCTTTCCAGAGCTCCGCCTCCCGAGCTTTCCAGGGCTCCGCCTCTCAAGCCTCTCGAGCCTACCAGGGGTCCGCCTCTCGAGCCTCCTAGGGCTCCGTCTCTCAAGCCTCCCGAGCTTTCCAGAGCTCTGCCTCCCGAGCTTTCCAGAGCTCTGCCTCCCGAGCTTTCCAGAGCTCCGCCTCGAGCTTCCAGAGCTCTGCCTCCCGAGCTTTCCAGAGCTCTGCCTCCGAGCTTCCAGAGCTCTGCCTCCCGAGCTTTCCAGAGCTCCGCCTCTCAAGCCTCTCGAGCCTTCCAGGGCTCCGCCTCTCAAGCCTCTCGCGCCTACCAGGGGTCCGCCCCTCAAGCCTCTCGAGCCTCCTAGGGCTCCGCCTCTCTCAAGTCTCTCGAGTCTTCCAGGGCTCCGTCTCTCAAGCCTCCTGAGCTTTCCAGAGCTCCGCCCTCCGGGCTTCCCAGAGCCCCGCCTCTCAACCCTCTTGAGCCTACCAGGGCTCTGCCCCTCAAGTCTCTCGAGTCCTCCAGGACTCCGTCTCTCAAGCCTCCCAAGCTTTCCAGAACTCCGCCTCTCGAGCCTGCCAGGGCTCCGCCCCTCAAGCCTCTCGAGCCTGCCAGGGCTCCGCCCCTCAAGCCTCTCGAGCCTGCCAGGGCTCCGCCCCCCCGAGCCTCCTACGGCTCCGCCCCCAGAACTTCTTGAGCCTCCTACGGCTCCGCCCCCAGAGCCTCTCGAGCCTCCTGCAGCTCCGCCTACGGGGCCTCCTACGGCTCCGCCTCTTGAGCCTCCTACGGCTCCGCCTCTCGAGCCACTCAAGCCTTTGACGGCTCCGCCCCAGAGCCTCTTGAGCCTCCTACGGCTCCGCCTCTCGAGCCGCTAAAGCCTTCGACGGCTCCGCCCTCAGAGCCTCCTATGGCTCCGCCTCCCGAGCCTCCTCCGGCACCGCCTCCCAAGCCTATGGCGGCTCCACCCTCAGAGCCTCCTACGTCTCTACCCCCAGAGACTCCAGAGTCTTCCTGGTCTCCGCTCCAAGAGCCTCCCACGTTGCCGCCTACCTCGGCTCCGCCTCCCGAGCCTCTCCCGGCTCCGCCTCCGAAGCCTCCATTGGCTCCTTCTTCAGAGCCTTCATCGCCCTCGCCTCCTTCGGCTCCGCCTCCTGAACCTCCTTCAATTCCTCCTCCGGAGCCTCCCGAGCCTCTCCCGGCCCCGCCTCCGAAGCCTCCATTGGCTCCTTCTTCAGAGCCTTCTTCGCCCTCGCCACCTTCGGCTCCACCTCCAGTGGCCCCGCCTTTTGAGCCTTCTACACCATCGCCTCCCTTGGCTCTGCCCAACACTGTTCCACCTCCTGACCTGCCCAAGGCCTTACCACCTGTGTCTGCCATGGCCCTGCCTAAGCCTCCTTTGGCTCCGCCTCCTAAGTCTTCTATGGCTCTGCCTCCGAAGCCCTCCTTGGCTCCGCCTCACACGGCTCTGCCAGCCTCAGTCCCGTGGCCTCTTCCCAGGCCCCCTGACCCAGTCCCTGTCCGGTGGCCTCCACCCAGGCCTCCTGACCCTGTTCCCGTCCTGAGGCCTTCCCCCAGGCCTCCTGACCCAGTCCCTGTCCATTGGCCTCCTCCCTGGTCCCCCAAACCTGTCCTTGCCCTTTGGCCAGCTCCCAGACCACTGAAACCTGTCCCCACCCGGTCGATACCACCCCGGCCTCCCAAACCTGTCCCTTTGTGCCCCCATGGACTGTCTGGTTGTCCCTTGTGCCCCCGTGGACTGTCTCATCTCTCTTTGCGCCCCCCGTGGACTGTCGCATCTCTCTTTGCGCCCCCCGTGGACTGTCTCATTTCCCCTCGTGGCCCCCCCCCGGACTTCCTGCCTGCCCTCTGTGCCCCTTGGACTGCCTCCTTGTTCTTGTGCCCCCCCTGGTCTGCCTGTCTGCCCCCGGATTTCCTGCCTGCCCAGTGTTCCCCCCTGGTCTGCCTGTCTACCTATGTGCCCACTTGTACTGTCTGTTTGCCCCTGGTGCCCTCATGTTGTTCTTATGGACTTTTGTCTTTTGTTGTGTGTTTTTTAGGATCGTCTGGAATCCGATCTTTAAAGGGGGGCTATGTAACGATTACCCTGTCTTGTTTCTCTGTTGCCCTTTTGTTTACCATTTGTTGTCACTTTTGCATTTCTCAGTTTTCACTTTAGTCCCTTATGTAATTCCATAGTCTCTTTGTTAGCGTTCGTGTTTTCCTCTGTTCATTGTTTTCACCTGCCCTTGTTAATTTGCCTTTGGTTTCTGTTAATCACATTGTTATCTTGTTTGAGTTCTGTTCTTTCATTGGTCCCTTTTTTCCCTGTCTGTGTATTTGTACCCCGTGTTCAGTCTTTGTCAATCGTCGTTTGATGTTTAACCTGATGTTTCTTTCCTTCCCGAGTTCCCTGTTCGTGTCAACCTTGGTCAGCTCATTCAGTTTGTTTCATTTCCCCATCGTGGGTTGTTGCTTTGTGTTTTGCCCTGTTATTCAGTTAAATAAAGTTCAACTGCGTTTGGATCCGCATCTCCTCGTCAGCCTCATTACTCAAGCGTAACAGCTTCAATAGGCAGTTCACATGGAGTTACACTTGCACTGATGCCACAGTATACTACCCCCGACTCGAGCTATAACAGCGAAATAGCACATAGGTTTTTTTTATTTATTACAGTTGTATGTAGGGTAGAATTATTCACAGATAGCGGTGGTATTCGGCTGAACTCAGTGGTGAAGTGGCTCTGACTAAGAGCCCAGGCCAGAGGCTGTTCGAACAGACAGAACACAACAGGCTGGAACCGAACACAATGATCTTATTTATACAAATCATTGCTTAATCTGAGAAATGCTTATAAGAGAGCAAGACGGAATGGCCAAAGACCTCTACCAACTGTAAGGGGCTGTTCACACCGAACGCTTTTGCAACCATACATTTGTTTTTCTATGTAAACACTAGACTAACATCTTTTTTTCCCTTTTTTTGTTGTTTATTTGAGATCTCAGGCAGGAGCACTGTTTTAGATGATGTGCCTAATTAAAAATAACTTCAAAAGCATTGAGACACCAGCTTTCTGTTAAACTGTATTTGTTGCGCTGTGTCTAGCCTTGTTTAGTGCAAGAATGTGATCGATCTGAAATCATCATATTCCAGTAAGGATAAATTTTTTTTAATTGAAATCAGATGCATTTCTGATTTGTATATACTTTTCTCTTGGCTGCAGATATTAATTTGTTTCTCAGGTCACTATAGCTTTAAATATGCAACTTAGCTGGCTAATGAATGAATAAATGTGAAAAGCTGAATATAAACATATACAAATAGATGGTAATAGATGGTAACAATAGTGACATTTAAATAGTGACGATACTTCCAGAAATCTGTTATCCTTGCCGATATATCGGTCAACCTACAAGTACCCAAGGACGTGTTCTCATCTTGTGTTGTCTGCTCTCTGTAAGTAAGATTTGTTGTTCTCTGTCTGTTTGAGCTGTGCATTGCCTGTACAGAGTTTCACTTACTGCCCCCTGGAGAAAACAGATTGTACTCCTTGCTTAAATTGATCATATGTAAGCAATATTCCTTATTATGGTTATTTTTATTAATAACCCTGGATGCTTGGATCAGATGAATGAAGGTGATTGTGTAAAAAGTGATTGCCTAAAAGTTAAAGATATCGCTACACAAAATAATGTTAATGTACAGTAGATAATAAGGATGAATATTTAAGAATATAGCTGTAACTATTTCAATAGCAAGGTCAAATCCAAGTATTTAAAAAGTTATGCAAAAATATGTAGTTAAGTTAATATGAGGAGAAACTTTGTGACAATTCAGCACTTCACAAACAGACAGCAGCATTTCAGTAACTCTTAAAGCACATTCTCGCATGTTCGTGTTAAGTGCATTTATCCATTGTTATTGGGAAATGCAGCCCTAAACAATCTATTTTGCAAGTTTGTCCATCTGTTTGAGGTAGACCTAAGGGCTGTTCTCATAGGATGTGTTTTTGTCTTCTATCTGTGCTATTTTTAATTGCTGGTCTATGTACAGGTGCATAAGTTTTGGAGCATCTCACTTCAATGTCTCAGCGTCACATGTGTTTTATGAACATGTGTAAAGTTAAACGTAGTTTGAAGATAATAATTTAAAAAAAGAGTCTTGACACCTTTTCTTGTGCTCAGTCCTGACTTCTTTGAACAAGAACATGTCATGTGTGAAAAGCTCAACTAATTTTGTGTTGCCTGCTCTCAGTAATAAATGTGGTTAGGCAAAAATTTACCTGTTGCTGAGGTTGCACCGACCGCCCCCTGCTGCTTGCAAAAACATGAACTAAAACATGAATGTTGTACTTCAGTCTTGAATTGCTCTGATGGTAGAACAATTCTTATAATGGGATTTATGTACAGGTAAATGGGCATGAAAAACTGCATACATTTTATAATTAATGGCAATAACTAAACACCTTGAGTTGACAGCCCTCAACACTATATGTTATATTTAATCTATTTCTATTGTAAGTATATTGATGAATTAATTAATAGATTAACCTACTGAGTAAATGCATAATGTACACTGACCAGTGTGGACAGCCGTGTAGTTGGTATAGCAACAATGTGGTGGCTGTGCTATGATAGTTGAAGAACTGTATATAACTGAAATTCAGATGGAGTGGAAATAGGGAGGGGAGGGTGATGGAGTGGAAGAAATGATCTGATGTGCTTTGCAGACTGATTAAAAAAGGGGCGGGCAGATCAATGTCTTGTTTAAGAACATGACAACCGACCAAATTGCATGTGTTTTGGATCATCCTCTTCTTCCTCTGCTACAACATCATCCACCGTTATCACTTCGCAAACAGTAGACCAAGGATTGATTGGTGAATGTTCAATTGCAGCTTCCATCTCTGTTTACTCCGCAATACTGTCATTCATTGGCAGGATCATTCACAGCGCCTCTGCTAAATATTACAAGTAGGCCTATTAAGTATTCAAATATTACAAAACTGTATTTAATTATCTGGTTAATTGTCTGGTTTCATATTTTTGAAAATAAATATAAAATTTCCCAGGCATGTAATAATAAATATTTATAAAGTTATGCACAAAACTATAATGAATGTCAGCACCTCGCATACAGATGACAGCTCTTAAATATTAGAGCACATTAATTTAAGAGCATTCTTGGTAAATACACATTCATTCGGGGAATTTGTTTTTTTTTTTACCCTATTTTTAGGATTTACGCATTTCAATGTATTAACAAAATCAAACTGATTAGCTACTCAGTTCAATTTGATAGAATTTTGTTCTTAAATTGAAATGCGCAAATCTTAATTATTATTATTAATTATTATTATTATTGTAGTGAAGAAAAGGAATGGACTTTCGTAACCTTGCACATAGAAAACGATTTTTGTGTATAAATACTTGTAATTTATCTTTGTAAGTACATTTGCAATGTTTAGTAATTACAAATTCATCTGAGTGTAAAATTTACACGCTTCCAGGGTCAGCGGAGACATGCCCTGCGTAAGAAGTCAGATAATGTACTGTTTCTGATGAAGTGCGCACTTCTCGGTCAGTAAACCAGTACATTCTTTATGCATACGAGTAGATTAATTGATTCCGGACATACTTCCTCCGTCCGGAGACGTGAGTATTGACACGTGACACGAATATAAGACATAATAATAACAACTGCGAAAATAATCTACTCTGGATTTGTTAAACAAGCACCATTAAGCACAAGGAACAACTTTCTTATAGCACTTTCAGTTGAAAAGAGCCGTCCGACCAGCGGTTCACCGCTATTCTTTTTAAATCAGCGTTTTAAACATGATGTCGCCTCAGCTCCTGGGCGATTATGGGATGGTAAAGTGTCCAGTCGATCGGCACTTCATTCGGATATTTCTCGCTTACTGTTTTATGAATACTAAGGTTGCATATGTACTACTCCATTGACATACTATATAGTAAGGAAGTATGAATATTCTGATGCAGGAATGGAGACAGCATTTAGGACTAAATGGTTTAGGCAACGACAAGGAAATTGAGTATGAGGAGGCCACCTTGCAGGGTAGAAGGTCACTGATAGATTTTCTCCCTTATCAGATGGCAATACATGTAATATACTGTATAATGCATATACACACTCGCTGAGCACTTTATTAGGAACACTATGGTCCTAATAAATTGCCCGACATGGTCTTCTGCTGTTGTAGCCCATCTTCCTCAAGGTCCGACGTGTTGTGCATTCTGAGATGTTGTTCTGCATACTACAATTATACAGAGTGGTTATCTTAGTTACCATAGCCTTTCTGTCAGCTTGAACCAGTCTGGCCATTCTCCGCTGAACTCTCTAATCAACAGGCCATTTCTGTCTGCAGAATATCTGCTCACTGGATGTTTTTTTTTGTTTGTTTTTGGCCCATTCTGAGTAAACTCTAGACCATGTTGTGCATAAAAACCTCAGGAGATCAGCAGTTCCAGAAATACTCAAACCAGCCCATCTGGCACCAACAATCATGCCACCATCGAAATCACTGAGATCAAATTTTTTTCCCCATTCTGATGGTTTATGTGAACATTAACTGAAGCTTCTGAACCATATCTGCATTATTTTATATATATTACACTGCTGCCAAACGATTGGCTGATTAGATAATCGCATGAATATGGTGCACTGGTGTTTCTATTAAAGTGCTCAGTGAGTGCACAAATTCTGTGTATTGAATTTATTTTATTTTTAATGGTTTAAATAGTGTAATAAATAAAGTATAATATAATAGTAAATACAAATAAAGTAAAGTATCTGATATTAATGTCATATTGTATGAAGTGCGCATCGCAACATTATTAAGCTTGGGTAATTTTGCGTTTGTCCTGCCGGTGACTTCACCAAGGATGCACCTTATAACTCCTAGAACTACAATGACATTCAAGTATAAGCTTCAGGGAAACACAGCCCAGGTTATCACACACTGCGAACCAGCAGTCACAGTGACCCGATTATTCTCTTTTTCTCTAAACAGTATGCAGGTTTGGGGAGTAACGAAATACATATATTGTGAATATGTATTTAAAATACAAAATATAAGTAACTGTATTCCACTACAGTTACAATTTAAATCATTGGTATTCATATGGATTCAAAAAGTATTTTGATTTCTTAAGAGATTACATTGCATTTTATTGTCATTTGTTTCATTTAATATTTAATATTTTCAGATGGAAAACATTTATACATATAAATGATGTGATCCAAAGTGCATTTGAACAGTGCTGAAACACTTTCTTATGATGTGTTACATTCATACGAGCAGACAGAGAAGTACGTTTGAAGTAAGTTTGGAGCACAAGAAATTGAAATAAACCTTGTGTACATTGTCAGCTTTATGCTAAGCTAAAATGCTATTTCTAGCCATTTTACATGCACATGTGACCAGACACGATCATATTTTTTATCAAGATTACTCACTTCATACATTTTTTTTCTACTTAGACCTTTGATATTAGGGCAAATATCATATTCTAGATAATAATTTTTGTATTGTTTTCCTGTAAAAATAAAACAAGATAAATTTGATTGATTTTGTTTTAGAAACAACACTGCATATGATATTTAGGTTTTTCAGAGAATGTATTTTTAACATGTGTATTTTGTCTTACTGTACTGGCAGAGTTTTTATAGTAAAAAAAGTGAAAAAATCTACCAGTGCTAAAGAAGTAATCCAAAGTATTTAGATTACATTACTGACCTTTAGTAATCTAATGGAATATGATACAAATTACATTTTACAGCATGTATTCTGAAATCTGTAGTGGAATACATTTCAAAAGTATCCTTCCAAACCCTGACATTATGTTTGTGGCTGTTTTCCAAGAGTGATTCTATAAGCCTCGGAAAAAAACAAACAAACATGAAACATCAAATCCATCCTTCTCACAAATTATTTGGACATGTATTATTTGCATTTCTGACCATTTATGTGCACATAAAACAGCAGTTTAGCAAATGATCACAAGCAATTACTTTTAGAACTTTTTGATTGTACTTTAATGTGTCATGACATTATGTTAAATTAAACTTGAGCTTCATCAAAATATCCTCCTTTGACAGCAATTATCTGGCATATTCTGGTCATTCTCTCTGGCCATGTTCTATCTTCTACAAAATGGAGTCTGGAAAACAGTTCCATTTCTCCTTGCTCAACTTATGAGCTGTTGTTGCTTATCTGCATCTTTTACACTCTCCTTTTGAACATAATCCAGAGTAGCTCAACTGGTAACAATCAGGACACTATATGGTGGCCAAACCATTCACTTTCACATTTTGGTGAAAGCTTTCTGCTCTGGTTGGTACAGAGCTCCATTTAGAGAACTTTTTCAAGTTCTCTTCCTCCATGATTCCATTAATTTGGATAAAACCCCCATGCTCAGCCATCCAAAACATCCCCAGAACACACTGGATTCTCCATGCCTGACTGTGGGAATAACACAACTTTTAACAAATGTATATGTATACTCAGCATTTCATAAACCTCACTTTCAGATTCATTAACCAAACACTTTCTTCAAGTCTTCAACAGATCGATATTAGTGTTATGGTCCATGATAGCAATTTTAGAGTGGATGTATTATTATTGGAAATTAATATTAGTGCATGTTGTCCCAATAATTTTTGCCCTCTGTGTATATCATTTTAATGTTAAACAAGCTATGACCATCATGTAAACTATGTTTTTTCCATCAAGGTACATCATCCTTGTTCTTTATTTACTTGTTGATTTCTGTCAGACTCAACAGTGATTTTGAGCACCCAAATTTAGTGACCTAAAATCGCAGCAAGTAGTTCCAGTGGGGCTCCCTCCAACATTACACTAAACCCCACAAGCTGATTCTCTGATTTTACTTCTCACCATAACGGACCTGTAGCCATGTATAAAATGCCTGCTTATATTCACTGTCATCTCAGTATTTAATGGTGAAGAAAAATCTCCCAAATGGAGAAAATTGTTTGGAAAATGGTTAACTTTTTACGAAAGGATGCCAGGGACTCTACCAAAACATTCTGCATGAAAATCTGATAGTCAGTATAATCCAACATCTAATCTGCAAGCCTTGGTATATTATTATAAAGTGGCTGTACTGAGATGTACACAGTTTATTTTTTGTCAGGAAACAGGGACATTCGAAAGTACAAGTATGTTTTATCTTCATCCTCCAGTTGGCTCTCTTTGCAGATACTGCAAACAACCACATGCTTGTACACACTGTTAGAAATTTCTGTAAATTACACAGTATTTAACTGTAAAATGAACTGTATTTTACTGTAGGACAGTTATACAGCATGTTACTGTATTTTAAAGTTGCATTGTGGGAAATATCCCTTGGCGCCACTAAAATACAGTATTTTTCATTTACTGTAAATCGAAATACAGTGGGGAAAAAACGAGCGTGAAACCTGACCATTCACAGAAAAGCTTTTATTTCCCGCCTGGAGAAAGAAGAAAACGAAGACACAGATGCAAGCAAAGGTGTGTACAAATATTCCTGCTTTTATTTAACATATTTTATATTTTTGGTTTAACTAAAACTATTTAAATAAAAAAACAATAAAAGAAAAAACGCTGCCACCTCAGTCACCTCACACTTTATGCTGTGGAGAGAGCTTACTAGAGAGTTACCAACACTCTGTGCAAACATTCATATTTCTTCCTTTTCTTTCCCTTTTCTGAACGTTTTACCGTCATATATGGACATTAACGGGTCTCTGCCTTGGGTTTGACCACGTCAGGAGCAGGTGAGTGTTCATGTGAACTGTTCGCCGAAAAATAACGCTTTTGTGTATTAGTTTAACTTTAAAGTCAGTCGTTTTTTCCCGCTATATAATCGCTTGGCGTTAACTGACATATAAATGCACCCGCAATGTTCGTGTGCAAACACTGTGGCGTCTCTGTGGAGACATTATACGCCTTTATTAATCATGCCAGAGGGCATAAAAACACGACGAACTTCAGGTTTTCGTGTGCAGTTCCCGAATGCCCATGCACTTTCCAAAGGCTCTCCGCACTTCAGTCTCACATTTACCGCAAACGCAGAAAGGCCGCAAAAAACCGAACAGATCTGAACCACATGATCTGCATTCTAGATGCAGCGTTGAAGGCTGTACATTCGTGTCGACCAAATTCGCCAGTCTTTGTGAACATCTAAAATGGCATATTCGAGATGGCAAAAAAATTTAATGTCCGATTACTGGCTGTAAAAAATATTTTCGAGTGAAGTCGTCATTTAAAGGGATAGTTCACCCAAAAATGAAAATTCTGTCAGTAATTACTCACCCTCATGTCGTACCAAACCCGTAAGATCTTCGTTCATCTTCGAACACACGCTGTTACGTTGTAAATACAGCACTTCGGGTTCTACGTTAGAACACCGCCTCACTATTGGTCGACGCTGTTCATTTGGGCACCACAACACATGCGTGTGATGCTGACGCAGAAGCAAGCCAATGGTGAGCCGGCGTTCTGATGTAGAACCCGGAAGTGCTGTATTTACAACGTAAACAGTGTAGGAGACTGACACAGACAAGAAGAAATTGTTGAATAAATTCTGGATTCACATGGACTATTTTACATTTACATTTATGCATTTGGCAGACGCTTTTATCCAAAGCAACTTACATTGCAATTATTACAGGGACAACCCCCCCAGAGCAACCTGGAGTTAAGTGCCTTGCTCAAGGGCACAATGGTGGTGGCCGTGGGGTTCGAACCAGCGACCTTCTGATTAACAGCCCTGCGCTTTAGCCACTACGCCACCACCACTCATTTTAACAATGTCTTTCCTACCTTTCTGAGCCTTGAAAGTTGCAATGACGTTGCTGTCTATGGAGGGGTCAGAAAGCTCTCGGATTTCATCAAAAATATCTTAATTTGTGTTCCGAAGATGAACGAAGATCTTACGGGTTTGGAACGACGTGAGGTTGTGTAATTACTGACAGAATTTTCATTTTTGGGTGAACTAACCCTTTAACATCACTTCAAATAAGTTTTGAATAACAAGGGTGACTAATGAGAAAAGCTCCATCTACATATTGTCAATGACACCAAAACCAAATGTTAAATGTTTTTGCAAAGTTAAACATTATAAATTAATGAATTACTATTTTTAATTTTTTTTTAGGGGATTCAGTTCTACACAGCAAAAAATGGATGCTGTCAATTGAAGGCAAATTTCTCTTTCCTGACACTGACCTACCAGATTTGTCCTCTGCGTTTGCTGTTCTCTTCGGTTGCTATTATGTGCTTAACATCGAGTACCAAGTGGAAGCAGCCACTACTTTGGAGTTCATTCAGAGGTAAGTACATCTTGCAATATGACATAATATTAGGTACACATTAAAGGGATCATCCACCCAAGTTCTGTCATCACTTATATATTCAGCAGAACACAAAATAAGATATTTTGAAGAATGTTGGTGACCCAACACTTTCGTTTCCTGTTGACTTCCATTGTTTTTTTGTGTCCATATAATGGAAGTCAACAGGAACAGAAAGTGTTGGGTCACCAACATTCTTTGTGTTCCACTGAAGAAAGAAGAACATACAGGTTTGGAAAGACATGAAGGTGGCTAAGTACGGTGACCAAGAGAGCTCAACGTGCTGCATCTTAAAGGGTTAGTTCACCTAAATATGAAACTTCTGTCAATAATTACTCAGCCCTCAAGTTGTTCCAACCCTGTAAGACTTTCATTCATCTTCAGATCACAAATTAAGATATTTTTGATGAAATCTGAGAAATCTGTCCCACTCCTTCATAGGCTTCTATGTAATTTCATTCTGCTGGCCCAGAAAAGTTATTAAAGACAATGTTTAAAATAGTCCAAGTGACTACAGTGGCTCAACCTTAAGTTTATCAAGCGACAATACTATTCATTTTCTTCTGTGTGGGCCTCTGACATGAGTTCACTAGAGCCACGACGCATGTACGAGAACTGAGTAGATGACACTCACGATCATTTGATGGGAAAGTGTGAAAGGTAAAACATTCATTTTGTGGCATTGGTAAGGCACTTTTATATTTTCTCGTTGGTTTCTCACGATTCACACATCCCGGAAATGCACACTTTAGAACCATTTTAAACACTACATTGAGACCCATCTGCGTCATCTTCTGTTCTCACGCATGCGTCGTGTTGCTCTCGTGAACTTACTCAGAGACCCACACGGAATTACATTTGTACATTTTTGGGGGGGTTTTGCGCACAAAAAGTATTCTCGTCGCTTGATAATTTTAAGGTTGAGGCACTGTAGTCACTTGGACTATTTTAACAATGTCTTTACTAACTTTTCTGGGATGGCAGATATCGATTACCTAGCAGCATATGAAGGAGTGATCCAGCTCTCAGATTTCATCAAAAATATCTTAATTTGTGTTCCGAAGATGAACGAAAGGCTTACGGGGTTGGAACAACATGAGTCAGTAATTACTGACAGAATTTTCATTTTTGGGTGAACTAACCCTTTAAGAAAACATGCAAATAGAAAAAACAACCGCAAATTAAGTAAACATCTTCATCAGTTTTACAACACACGTGTGCTCCAAATACTCACAACACAACCAAATACAGAACTGCAAAAGTTTACAACACAACCAAATACAGAAACGCGCTGCAAATGGCACAGAACACAACGGAAATGTTTTCAGGGGACCCCAATAAGTGACGAACCCGGCTGTGTACAGCCGATGTACGATTAACGGCTGTCCAAATTCACTTACTCATTTTCATTCACACCTTCAAGTGAACTGTATTAGTGGACTAACAAAGAGATTAGTGAATGAGGGTTTAGGGGGCGATTTCGGATGTAGCCAACGTAATTTCCTCATTATTTTCACCTGGGATGTTCCCATGACAACGCAGCATGGTATCCTGTTCTTAGGACAGACATGTATTATTATTGCTGTTAAAATAACTGTTGCAAATAAATACATTTTATACAAAAAAGTTTTTATAATATGCTTTATTTATCTGTGTCTCAACTTTAAAAATTGCTGTCTCATCTTTGGACCCTACATTACCTAACATTTCTTACCTATGAAACTTATTTAAACTTAACATTACAAAATTTTTTACAATGTTACTGATGTATAGAGTAATATCTTACCCTCATGTTCTTTTTACATTTTGTATATTGTATACAAAGTTGTATGTCATAAACATGTCATCTCTGTATGTTTTGTAAAAAAAAAAGTTTGTCCGGGTTCGTCACTTATTGGGGTCTCCTGGAAACATTTCCGTTGTGTTCTGTGCCATTTGCAGCGCGTCTCTGTATTTGATTGTGTTGTGAACTTTTGCAGTGCGTTTCTGTATTTGGTTGTGTTGTGAGTATTTGGTGCACACGTGTGTTCAATTTTTGTCTTAACCAATGTTTAAAACATTTTTACACATCAAATGATCTAACATTTTTTTTCTGTTATGTAAAGGTTCATTGTGAGGATTAACCCTGACAACAGCAAGTGCTCCTCAAAGTTCCAGGTCAGTAAAAGAAGTGGGAAGATGGTGCAAAGGAAGAACTCTGGCCTGAACCCTCATGTATCCTCCTTCATTAAGGAGTTTCTGGATTTCAGCTGGCAAAACTATTAAGCTACTAAGAGCAAATACACTCTACAAAGGAGTTTTCTGAATTTGTAAATTTTTAAGATTGTTCTTATGACTGGATCTGTTAATGAATTGTTTTAAAATGCTCTTAATATATAACTTTTATGTATAAATGTTACTGCAGGTTTTTGGAAAACTACAATCTGCAAGAATATTAAAATGTTATTTAATGTATAACAATTGAACAATTAAATAAATAATAAATAAAAAATTAAACAGTTTTCGTTGTTTCTTTTTATAGTTATTTACTAGTTTTTACTACTGAGACCTGTTGAAATACAATAATTTGTACAGTTTTACAATAAATAGTAAAAGTGGACAACAAAAACAGTAAATTTCAAAGTGTAAAGTAATATATTTGTATTGTATTAAATATATTACTGGAGAAAAGACCATAACATTGTGTTTTACAGTAAAAATACACTATACTGTAAATAAATTTACAGCAAGTTAAATGGTACTGTAAATATGAATACAGTATTTTTACTGTAAGTTTAATTTACAGTAAGTTACTGGCAAACAGCTGCCAGTAAGTTACTGTAATTTCTACAGGAATTTTTTTACAGTGCACTTACTAGCGTCCAAGCTCTTACATTGACAATAGACACATAGGCCTACATATTATCCAGCTTTGAATGACTGTACATTATTGCATTAGACATTCATGTTAAGTCTTTTCAAGCATTTAATATCTCACTCATGCACGTCATTTTACAACCACAGGATGCGTTAATTGTCTAATTAAGCACAGGATTAATTAAGGACCCTGAGTGCGCTCTCTGTTGACATAGCCGAATTTAAAATCACGGCTCTTTACTTCTGCAGGGCTCTACATAAAATCCCATGCAGGATGAAATGTTGCAAAATGTGGTTTTTCAATACCCCATAACCGCTTTGGATATCTTAATAAAAAAGCTTTAATTTCAAATTACATTTGGTTTGTATTTGCTTTGCATTTATAGAGAGATTGACTGAGAAAAACAACTTTTATCCAAACAAGAATAGGTCTTTAAACTTACCAATTAAATAAATGAAACCAATTGGAGGACTGGAGGCACACATTTAGCATAGTTAAAATGTTTATTTGGTACCCAGGGTGAAATGGCTTTATCTGATGACCGCGCCACGCCTCTGTAGGCTATAGTTCCAAACTGAGTAATGTCACGATAGGTTTACCCATCCCATCCATACGAATGTTCCATTGTTTCAAGGATTTTGATAAAATTCTCAGCTGCGAATGCGAATTCTGGACTCTTATGTGGTGGATACATACATACATATATATATATGTACTGGATTATATATATATAAACACATGGTTAAACTGGTCTCAATAGGCTAAGATTTTTAAGGATTTATTTAAGGACGTCTTTTCTATGTTCAGCAAACTAATGTCGGCAAATTTTAAGATTTATGGAGTAAAGTACACGATAGATAGATAGATAGATAGATAGACAGACAGACAGACAGACAGACAGACAGACAGACAGACAGATAGATAGATAGATAGATAGATAGATAGATAGATAGATAGATAGATAGATAGATAGATAGATAGATAGATAGATAGATAGATAGATAGATAGATAGATAGATAGATAGATAGATAGATAGATAGATGCACAAATGTAGTATTAGACATAATTCGTTTCTAATTGCTGTATTTCTTTACTTCAAAAACATGTCATTTTATGAGGAATCAGTCGAATTGATCCTAGAGCTTTTGAATTCGTGGCTCCCCAGATTATTACTAAAGTATACAAGTTTTGAACTGTATTTGCCATCTTGTTCTGGCTTCTTTATCCTGAAATATAATCTAATGCGAGGAAACAAAAGAACAAGAAGTACACTTTTTTTATTGAGAAATATATTTTACAAGTCTATAATGTTTGAATATACTGGTTGTAAATGAGAAAACGGGGAACATTTAAACACTCAGTTGTGAATGATAAAATGTTGCGAGTAAGATGATGAGTATCGCTTACTGTTTTAAGTTTACGCGTAGCCTGCTATTTTACATCTGTGTAGCTGCAATCGCCGTTAGCATGGGCCAAAAATAATACATACATCGAGGCGTACAAAATCACAAATACAGAAATGGTTCAAACACAGCCCAGAGTGGTTGTTTTGATTAACAACAACCGATTTTTACATTCACTTATTAAATACTGTATATTTACTGTATATATGTAGACAGTTGAAATATTACTTAAAATATAAATATATATAGGTTATATTTTTATATTTAAAGAAATTAAACTTATTTATTGAATGAACTATTTAAGTGTAATAAAAATAATAGAAACGTGTTTTAAAATTTCTAGTCGAACGTTGTGCAATCATAGTGTGATTTATTTTGTAAGAGGTGAAGGGGTCTTGCGCGTTTTCCCTGGCTGTCTGCTGTGAGGGACTTTGAACTTGAACTTTACTTGTTGTCTCTGTCCAGCCAAATATGAAACAAGTGGTTATTCAAAACGCTTTAAAATCATAATATCTCATTGAAACGCGTGTATAAAAACAAGTGTTGTGCATGCCGATAGGATTCGTGTGTCCTTTAGAGTGATTCTCTGATCTGATATTGCAGTGTGATATCGTTTAAATTGTGCTATAGTTCCAGTATTTGTTGCAGTCAACATTGCGATTGGTTTAATTTGTTACGTTAATTTGGATATGTGCCCAGATGGCATTAAGTGCGCACAGGCAGGGCTGAAAAGTTGTTTCAAGCGGATGCATTTGATCGTGACCCACCTTTCCTGAGGACAAATGTTAAACCGGTATTATGTTGACACAGTTTGGTCAGAAACTTAGTCATCATAATATCACAACGCACCAACGATCTCATGAAAATTCGTACATATTTTACGAGTTGGCTATTTCATATGATTTCGTAGGAGTTCAATGGTATACATTTTTATGATTTCATCGCATGTAATGCCCGGATGTGTATTGCGGAAGTTTCGCACACAAGGCCTTAAGGGCATGTTTATTAATATTATGCCCTTACCTAAAACCCTTATCTAAAGCTAACTGATCTGTAGAGTGTGTAAACATGACAGGAAGCTGTTGTGTGTGACAGAAGCATGTAATTGTGGCATATTAGTTGTAAACAATGTCCAGTGACATTGGCTGTTGTGAAAATCGTACGAATTCATACAATTGCAGTCCTAGGATATCATACGAATTAGCCAAATTTAGAAAAGTTGTATGATTCCTTACGTTTTTGCAGAGAGAACACACAATGCCTGCAGGCATTATGTTTTGGTAACTTGCTGTTATTGTTGTTTTTGTTCTATCTGTTTTGTTGTTTGGTTGCCGAAGATCATTTAATTTAAAATATAGCCTACTTTCAGTAAAAATAAAGACAAATGTTAACGAAATCTTTTCATGCTGTATGGTGATTGAAGTCTGCAAAGGCAAACTGATGCTTTGCAATACTTGAAAGGCAATTGCTGTGCACTCCAAAAAATATTTTGCAGATTGTTCAGATTTCTTAATTAAAATAAACTAAAGCAACACAATTCTATAACATTTTATCATAACTTGATTTCATTACATACAATTAACTTTGTAAAATTGAAATGTACTTAATCATTTTGAGTTAGGACTACATGAATACTTTTTGTAGCATTGATGAAACTAGGCAAGGGATTTCCGTTTCCCTGCATTCTTTTCAGGGGAATGGTGGGGTGAACAAATGTTGACAACAAAGTGTTACTTTATGCATTTTAGAGTAAAATAAGAATTGGAGGAAATGTGTGCATGTTTGTGTTGTATAGGAGTTTTTGAAGTTTGCATTGTTTTGAAGATTGGCGCTTGTTCTGATGTTGAGGATGAAGTTTGATGTGAATGCTGCTTAACTCTATAAGCAGTTGCTATCAAACTGACAATGCAACAGCTTCATGTCGTTACACTTGCTCACCTGTCATATACTAATGGTTAATAAATAAATTTCGTTGGACCAACTTAAGACAATTAATTAGATGTTATCTAATTGTTCTGACTAAATTAATTTAAGTTTGTACAACTTGAACTAGAGTAAGTCAGTTCAAACCAATTCTTTTTTGTTGGAAAATTGTATTTCAATTGCGTGGAAAAGTTTTCCTCAATTTAATTAATTATTGTGTGTGTGTGTGTGTGTGTGTGTGTGTGTGTGTGTGTGTGTGTGTGTGTGTGGGTATGTGTGAAACCTTGACCTTCACCATATCATGTTTTTTGAAGGATGTTCAAAGCAGAGGGAGGAAGAATTGTCGTTTTGGTTACATTTAAGAGAATTATTATAACAACACATTATTATTATTATTATTATTATTATTATTATTATTTGTTATTTCAGATGTAATTTGTATTTTAATTGTATATATGCGTGTTCCTTTCGTGAGGCACGCATTAAAAATCTATTAAAGTTAAGGTATATTTCTTAAATGAACATTACATCCTCTATAATTACAGCGTTAAATAACAATAGGACAAAAAAATCTAGATATTTTTTTCTCGCATGGTGCGCATAAATGTGTAACATGGAAAATGTTCTTTTATATTTTATAACTGTCTGCATTCTGGACGTGTTTGTGATATATTTACCTCTAAAATGTTCTGTAAACACAGTGTAGCCCAGAATTTCCGGTCATAAAAACGTTATTTTAACATCGATTTTGAATTCAACAATCTTTGATCTTGGAGGTTAGAATGAATCATAAAGTTGAAATAAATTAATAGGACAAAATTTTACTTATTTACAGGTACGTGTATTGCGTTAGATAGGTCGTCGTGGTACCACACGATAGCTCAAATGATACACCAGCAACTTTGTGAATTCTCTGTACTCTGATGGCGAAATTTATTTCCTGCGGTTTGATGAATATGAGGGTAACAGAGGCCTGAATGGCTACCATCTTTCATTATGGATCCAAATGAATACTTCGGTTTCTCGGTCTGTCTTATGGATATTTCTGATATTCATCTTCATCTGATATTCATCTGGGCAGACTGTGGTTTTATCATGTTTGTTCCTAAAATTTCCAACAGACTGTCTGAATAAACCGGTACATTCCCAGGATCATGCTGCCTACTCAGTGTTTAACCATAACTTTCTGTGTCTTTCAAATACTGTTTAAAGCAGTAAGTACTCTCACTTTTATAATAAAAATGATTTGAGCTATGCACTTAGGGGTCTGCCCATAACCCTGTGTATTTGTGTGTACTCGACATTAGATTGCACCGCCTTTAATATTACCGTCTGTTTTCTTGCCGCTATTTTGTGCATATAAAGTATGTTTCTGGTTTATTTAACATACAGTTTAAGAAACATTGCATCGCAGTTAACGTAGGCCTATACTAAATGAACGATAAAGATAGTTGGAAAATACAAAAAATAAAGATTATTATTGCTATCTTTCTGGCTTATAAAAAAAAGTTATAATTTGATACAGTTTTGTAGATTTCTGGAACTCTTCAAAATGACGTTTCTGGATATTCTTACAATAGTGGCTGAATGCCTTGTGATATATAATAAATAACTGATAATGTGCACAAAATGATTGTGGAAGTAAATGTTCTAGTTTGGCTGTGATGGAGCTGGTATTACAAAATCAAATAATATAACAACAACAACATAATTATATATTATTAAAAAAGATAAAATAAAAAGTCAAAGTCGAGCGGGAAAGTAACTAGCATTTTGCTGAAAGACGCATGCAGCATCCAGAGGGTCATATCTGGATGGTCATTTCTGTTTAGGAATTATTATTTTTTTCTGTATGAAATTCCTAATTGACGTTCCTTTCTGTTCATTTGCTAAAATAAGGATATAGATATACGTTGCAGTTTTTCGTAGCCTAAACTAATTTCTGATATAAACTGTGTGTACGCAATGCGTAATATTGACTTATTTTCTACAATATACTTTTCTAAAGCTGGGCAAGTTAGGATATTTTAATAAAACCGGCTACACTCATGCATAACTTGATGTGAAATAAAATTGTGTCTGTTGGTTACTGTAGTTTAGTGTTTTGCTTCATTTCGTTTTGTTCCTGTTTTGATCAGAAGATGGAAATATTGAGAATTGGACTCAAATTGATAGAAAAATACAACTAAGATCAAAAATGTGTCTCATTACAGATCTTCATAAACTGAAATTAGTCTAAAATATTCGAGCCCGTATACACACATTATGATTTATTTTCACTTCCCACTTCTGGCACATGCATTATAAGCTCTTACCGGCATATTTCTCAAGATACGAAGGGAATCCATTTACACGGAACATTTCTTATCAGTTAACCTTCAATGCAAGAGGTATTGAAACAAAAAAAGTTGCACTTATGGCCATGCTGTCGCAATTAACATATATGTAGAGGAACTGCCCGACCGCCTCCTTTAACTTGAACTTGGACTTCCGACTAGACGTGTCTGAATGTGGGGGAGACATTTTGTCTGTACGCCCTGACAAACAGACTTTTAATTGTCATTGTAATACAGCCCCTGGATTTGAAGGGTTTAACGTGGTGAAATAAGTGTTGGCCGAACATGAAAATTCGTAGCTACACGAGGACGAAATGTTAAAACATGCAAGAATGCATTCGGATTTTAATACAAGATCGACTTTAAAGTCATATATGCTCCAGCAAAACAGAAAACGTGGCTGTAATCCACATACATAGCCTATATAATCAGTATTTCTGTTGCATGTTTTTGGCAATTGATGAAATTGTGCATTTTCACTTCAGTTTTAACCTATATATAGCCTATAAGAGATAACTAATTGTAAATGTAAACCCGGTTGCATAGGCCTGTATGATTTACTGATAGGAAGGACCTCGAGTGTTTAAGACAACGCAACAACGCTTACCATTTCTTGTTGTTTTCTTTCTGAAAAGAGATTCAAATGATCTACTTACTTGCTTACATGCTTCATATCAGCCACATTTATTTACCGCATTGCACCGAGACCCAATCGACCTATAGCCTTCTCATGACGTCCATGCTTGAGGGATTTACTAAGGATGTGTTCATCCCAGAAAATGGCGATAATTTAAAAGTGTCTGTTTTACATGTTCTGTTTGGGAAAGATTAGTTATTAACTTAGCTATAGGCCTCTCTTTTCTTAGACATGAACCTTTAATGAATTGCTATTGGTGCACTGTGGCACTGCAGTGACATATTGATACATATTCATGAATATTGGCAGGGTACTCTGCAGATGTATTTATTTATTTTTTTACTGAAAAGAATCAATTCCTGACCAAGGCCTGCAGTATCCCTCTCTCTCTACAGAGGAATGTGCATGCAGGCGAAGGTGTGGTTTTTAAAAGCCTGGAGCCCTTTTTCATGTGGTGCTTGTTAAGGCATATAAAAAAAAAACGTATTGCATAATATATCGTCTTGGGCAAAACCATCGAGTATTGTATAGGGAAATTCATTCTCAGTTAAAAATGTAGAGCGAAATAAGCCTAAATTATATCGAAGCTTTTGAATGGACACTTTAGTCTCTTCTCCCTCCTCGTGAAACATTACACGTACAAACAGTCCACCTCCCAAATCCTTGTCCTGTTTTCACCTCAGACAACTCTTTTTTTCGATCTCTTATTTATTCTTGTTTTTCATCCATGAAAAAACAAATCATTTTGATAATGGGCATATAAACTTCCATTTGCAGTATCGTTTCAAATTCTGCAAATGGATGTTTCTGTTAAAAGGATAGCACGGATGAATAAGAAACAATTATTTTGTAATTTTAACAAAAATGTCAGGGAAAGGCTTGCGCACGTCCCCAATCACAGATGCGCGTGCACAAAGGCACAACCATGTTCTCTCTCTCTCTCTCTCTCTCTCTCTCTCTCTCTCTCTCTCTCTACACACACACACACACACACACACACACACACACACACACACATACGCGCGCGCGGACATACCAAACCCTCTTCCAGTTTGACACTGTGGTCACAATTTTAAAGGCGCCGTGTGTTAAGTCTCGATGGAACTTGTGCAATTTTAACTGTCTTCAAACAGTGCTCGATAATATGATAGTAAACTTGTTAAATAGTGAATTGTAAATATCTTATATATATTTGGTCATGAACAATGGTCCAAATGTACATAAGATTGTTTTGAGAGGGTGATATGCAGCCTAATAATATGAACGAATATGCAAAGTAATCTAAAGAAAGATGGCAAGTATAGAACATCTTTGAAGCGTAGCCTGTTGTTGTTGTTATAATTATTATTACAATTAATATTTGAATTCGATGTTTATAGAAAAGAGACAGTCTTATGCATGATTGTAAACCACACAACTGTAAAATATTTTAGCTTAGAAATGTCACACTTCTAGTTTTCCAAACACGTGGCCAATTTTCGGCATATCCACAGACAAGGATAGTACAAACAGTTTCTGTTAACGGAGCCGTTTTTATTCCGTAAGGCTGTTTTAAACACACATTAATATAAATGGATATAAAATGCGGTCCTCCCAATTGTGTTTTTGAAATAGATAACATTTCTTTAATTTATTTTGAATGCAGTTTATTCAAATTTAACAGGAACCATAAACGTTGATGTGTTGAGCTTTTAAACTGTAGCTTGTATTTTAAATCAGATACGTCGAAAGTGTAAATATCACCACCGAACATGTGCTGTAAATAAATAAATGGTGGAAATGTCTTTTGAAGTATTATTGAGAAGTGTTATAAGCAATTACTTAGCATTTCCTTTGCGATTTAAAAAATAAATATTATTATAAAAAAGGTGTGATTTGCTATATGTTATATTACGAACTTTCTTAGGCTTAATAAAGATAACAGACAGGGCTATGTAAGGGTAAGTTAAGGACAACAGAGTTCAAAACAAATGCCTAAAAGCGTTCACTTGTTTTTGTGTTAAATGTACTGCTCTTTTAGTTGCAACTCCACTATTTACCACAATTTTTGACAAATTAATTAGTGTGAACTTTTCAAAAGAATCATCCAAGGTCAAAAGACTTGTGTTCTGCAAGCTTAAACCTACATAGGATAGAAAAATAAGCTGACAAAAATAAAAATAAAACAAGCTTAGGAAATATTCTGACAACCTTCCAACACCCTCTCGCTTGCCACCGTTTTAACATTTTCTCCCTCAAACCAACAAATTACGAGTCAGAAAATGGCAACATATAGGCCTATATTATAAAGGCTTTGCATTTCTAAATATTCTACTCTGTATGAAACATGGTCCTTGTAGCAAAATTCCATGTCAACAAATTTAGCTAAGTCTGAGTATTGAGTACGCTAAAAGCTTCCATAATTAACATGTTCAGACAGGAACGCTTCACATAAATACTAGTGGATGAAAAGGAGATTCACCAGAAGGGTATTTCTGAATTGTTAGCCGTATTTGTCTTCCTACTCGTTTAACTGTTTCTGGTGCTCTTTAAAATGTAGAAATTACTTTAGGGACCAATTGATAGTTTGCCAGTATCTTCCCTGCTCTCCAAAGTTGTTTCTCAAAGTCTCTAAAACTACAGTGAGTTTGCATGCATATGAGTGTGAAGTTCATTCTTCTCTGTCTAGACTCTGATTACGACCCTGTTTGTCTGCGTTTTTTACCTTGACCTTGGACTTCCGTGCAGCTGCCGTTTGTAAGATACGTTCATTCTCCAACCTGTGAGGACAACGCTTGACGTGTCTCTGGGAATAAGAGTAATCAATGAACTCTTCAACATTATAGCCAGCGTGTAAACAACATTCAAAAAAGCGTTTGAGCTATCTTATACCCAATGACCGTCTTTTGCTGTCTCGTCGTTACAAACAATATGGGACTCTCAAAGTAATTTCTCTAGAAACATTGTACTGCAAAAACACCAGACCGGACGAAACTCTTCTGACGCAGTGTCGGATGCATTCTTTCTTCTCATTAAACTAAGTGGGCATAATGAATTACTATGCAGTATTCTACTTTGTCGAATCAAAATGAATATGTAGCATGACAGAATAAATCCCTACTATACATGGAAAACGGCATATATTTTTTTCATGTGTACTGTATAATTGAACTGTGTACTTTTCATTTTCAGTCTCTGAGAAGGAAAAATATTATTAAAGACATTACTAATGTATCCACATTTCAATTCAAACGTATTCTCTGTTTTTACCCATTATACTGACTGTCATTCATTTGTCGTTAGAAGTCAATCTAACCTGCGCATACCCGGTCTAAAGCGTCAGACAACTCGTGGAAAATAGTTATTAAAGGTCTATGTTGATCTTAAAACAAAACTTACAATAGATATATACTCGCATGCTAGTTGATTTTATTATGATCGTGATAGAACAAACTGACACCATCTATTTTGAAGTCACGAGACAATTCAAGCAAAAAGTGCTGTATTACAAATAAAAGTAATGTCTGTTTTGCACTGTTTTGGAAGATTGTATTTCTTTTTAAACCATTCCTAAAAGTATTTTACAACATTGTTCAGACCTCGAGAATTGACTAACAAAAGTATTTTCCAACCTTGTATTTTCCAACCTGCAGTTGTAGCCGAAATGCGATTGGAAATGTGAATATTCTTACAGGTTAGATCAGTGGCGTTTGCTGCAACACAATAAACAATTATGTATATTTTCGCATCTTTGTATTTCATTGCAAATAGATTGATACATTTTAGAATAATACATGAGTTCATGTGACTCTTGGTCAATTGGCTCTGCCACTCTTATTGTGTAAATCTCATTGGGTGTTAATTTTTGGATTGAACGTGGACTGTTTGTACATATGAGGTTGCAGATGCTTTTCCACGTCTAAAATTGTTGATGCTAGAGATTCAAGTCAACGAGCAGTGCGTCCTGATAAGTGTCCAGATTTTTGTCGGCTGAAATGTTTATTTTTTGTCCCACATCGCTTGGAGCCTTCCCTTTAAGAATGGTTATCACGAAGTCTCTTAGCCAATGCCTGGGCGCTGGAAACCTTAGAAGCCAGGCGTGAAACTTGAGCCAGTAGTGGTTTAAAGGGATTATTCTTCCAACCCACAACACCATTCTCTTCGGACTAGTTAGCATATCACGTGCCTGCGCTTTAATGAACTGGACACATGTAATTATTCGTGCGCATGCGCGTGCGTAAAATGTAGTTGGAAATGAGGTATCCGTCTTGGAGTAGGCGACTTTTAAAAAGCATCGGCAGCCCGTGATATGACGACTTCGCTGGTCCTGCATCCACGCTGGGCGGACACCTTGATGTACGTGTATGAAAAAAGACCGAATGAAAATAATCAGAATAAAAACCAAATTATGGAGGGATTAAGTGGGAATTGCCCTGCGACTCATTGCAGGGACCTGATTTCACACCCCGCGCTGGGGCGGCATTCCGGCATAGCGACTCACCAGGGATCAGTGTACTCGGATATATCTTCCCCTGACACTGGGCGACAGTGCCCCGCTCCTCAGACTTCATCTAGCGCCTCTCTGAGTTACGGCTACCCCTTTGGAAACCCTTATTATGGTTGCAGATTATCTCACTCGCACAACGTGAATTTACAGCAAAAGCCATGCTCCTACCATCCTGCAGAAAAATTCGCCGAGCCGAGCACCGCTCTGCCCACGGAAGAGCTCTCCAACAGGGCAAAGGAGTTTGCTTTCTACCCGAGTTTTGCCAGCTCGTATCAGGCAGTTCCAGGATATCTAGACATGTCGGTGGTCCCCAGTATTAGTGCACATCCCGAACCACGTCACGATGCATTGATCCCCATGGAGGGCTATCAACACTGGGCTTTGTCGAATGGCTGGGATGGGCAGGTGTACTGTTCAAAGGAACAAACACAGTCTTCTCATCTTTGGAAATCTCCATTTCCAGGTATGTCTCAACTTAGCTGTGGAACCACACACACACACACACACACACACACACACACACACACACACACACACACACACACATATATATATATATATATATATATATATATATATATATATAAGGACATGCATCTGATAACAACTTACATCCTCTTAGAATAATGTATGCATTTCACGTACTGTAAATTTAACTGTCAATTGAAAGTTTTCCTTTTATTGAAATATATATATATATGTATATATATATATATATATATATATATATATATATATATATATATATATATATATATTCTTTATTAAAGTTGAGCAGGTGGTATTAAACAACGTAATTGAATTGCCAGAATCTTCATGATTATGATAATGCTATATGTGGTTTGCCTGAACATGTCAAAAGTGTTTAATTTTATTCCAGTTACTTTTGATCTGTGACGGCATGGTTACTTGGTTACTTCAATAGACATTCCAGAATATGAGTTTGAGCAAATCCCAATCTCAACAAGCTTGAATAAGAGTTAAGGTCTCATATAATAAAGCATTTATTTACAGTCTCGCACATAAAACTGTACTCATGTCACTCAAACATTGTACTGAGCTTAGTCATATATTAACTCTATTATGATAAAGTTACAGGAATTCTTAAGCCACAGTCACGCAGTTTGTAACAGGGATATGACAATATCTCCTCCCGTACAATTTGCTCCTCCCGTACTATATAATACAGAAGGTCCGTCCTATTTGTACGGTGCCTATAAATCTTATAATCTTTGTCAGCAATGACCGAGATTGGTGCCCCGCAATCTGTTAGGGACATTTAGCAAATGCCGGGAGTAGTTTATTTTCTTAGCCGTCATTCTTTATTCAAGTTTTAGCTTTTAGCTTTGCTCAAGTGGAAAAACGATATTCTATATGAGCAAATGACATGCAAATAACACGTTCTATATCGTTAGTCAGATTTGTGGACTCAACTAAAACAAACATGTTATCAAAATGGTTAACACTGTGCTGATAGCTCAGTTAATATAATATTAATATACACTGTAATGTCTTTGTTGAATTTAAGATACTGTCGCATTAGAGGGGCTATACTGAGTACTTGTCACCACCACCACGCGCCCCTGACCTGTTTAGCAACCCTCCCCCCTAAAAGAGTACGTGCACGCGCGAGCACACACACACACACACACACAGGTACCTTGCATATTTTCAAATGACTAAAATCTGAATAGCAACTAAATTGATGCTCATCTTATGTTAGTGCAGCTCTCATTATGAGGACTCTCAATATGTATTATGGTAAATATCCTTGTTTGTTGCAAGGCTATTCCTATTCTGGGCCAAATAATACCAGTGAGTGAATAACCGACACCCACTGATTAAGTATATTTAAAATGTATTTTGAGACACAAGAAATACAATTTAACATAGCTGCCTCTTTACTCATTACGTTTAAACTGTATTAATACGTACCGAATCTTTACTCACACATCTTCTATTACACCAGATTCACTTATTTTTAGTGGCGAAATTTCCTTTCAAGGTATTTCAACAATTTATTTATGTTCACAATTTATAGTGATTTTTGTTCCAGAGATGTTCATGATTGATGGCGTGAGGATTTTTGTTGGCGCAACATTTGAATACTTTATTTTATTTAATAAAACCCATTGTCTTGTCCCGTGGTAAGGAATGAATACAGAACTGTATTCCACTTTGGACAGTGGCTCACTGAAACAATGTTTCACGTATTTTTCTTTTTTTCCAGATGTTGTTCCACTGCAGCCCGAAGTCAGCAGTTACCGACGAGGGCGCAAAAAACGTGTTCCCTACACCAAGTTGCAACTGAAAGAACTGGAAAAGGAATATGCAGCAAGCAAGTTTATCACCAAAGACAAGAGACGGCGCATCTCTGCTACAACCAACCTCTCAGAACGACAAGTTACTATTTGGTTCCAGAACCGCAGAGTGAAGGAGAAGAAGTTTGTCAGTAAATCCAAGACAAATAACCATATGCATACCTGAACTATGTTTTGTAAAAAAAAATTAAAAAATAAAAAATCCCGTCAGCTTATATGGTTATATCCTTCCATCCAGAAAGTCTGATATTTACCTCTGTTCATAAATCATGAATGAAGAACATACAGGCGGCTTCCCACCTAACCTGTCTTCTTTCACTTTATTTAATTTAAAATATGCTCACAGTACCATAACTGCTCACTCTTTGGCTTTTTGGACATATGCTATAAAACTGTGAAAATACAGGAAAAAAAAAAAACATTTCAACTACGTCCTTTTTTATGAATGTACATATATAAATAAATATTTAAAGTAACATAAATATGAAAGAGACACATGTTTTACGTGCATCTGAGAATAAAGAGACGCGACCCTTCTGAATCTCCTCATTTATTTGTCAAAGCCAGTAAACCAGCAGAAAACACTCAAGTTGTGCAGCACGCAGAAGAAGAGAACATTTCACATTCTATATTGGACACTTTGGATGAATCGGGACTTGCATAAACTCGAAAGGCTAAAGCAAATATTGAACTGAGACACGAACAATAACCGTCATTTGCTTTTAGTGGACATGACAATGATTTTGCTAGAATGAGCCTGTGAGATTTCAAAAGCTATTAATGGTTCACTGTGGGATACATTGCGTTTTAATGCCGGGGTAAACCAGGCTGCTGATGTTAACTGTACAGTTTAATGCTTCTATTATTTAATTTAGATTTCATATGACAGGTCTGTAAAAAGGAATGTTTCAAGATCATCTGTATGTGTCCATATTAGCAGGATATGACTCCGCCATGCAACTGGAATGATTGTAAGCATTTAAATATCATGTAGTATTATTATACGTTAATGCACACTCTTTTTGTTTTATATATAAATATATCGTAAAGCATTGAAGCTGTTCTCACAGCTTGTCTGTATCTCTTTTCGTGCTGTATGTGAACTGTATTGTGGTGTTCAATTGCTTAAGTACTGAACTGAGACATATGTCATAAATAAATGACGATGGAAATTGTTGAGTACGTGCTGGTTGAGTCAATGCATTCAATTGATCAATGAAAAAGCTGCTCTGTCTATGTCCACCTATCTATCTAATATGTATTAAGTGAGGGAAGAGTTTTCAGTGGGCGCAATGCTCACGTTGACATTTACATTTATGCATTTGGCAGACACTTTTATCCAAAGCGATTTACAGTGCACTTATTACAGGGACAATCCCCCCAGAGCAACCTGGAGTTAAGTGCCTTGGTCAAGGACACAATGGTGGTGGCCGTGGGGATGGAACCAGCGACCTTCTGAGTAACAGTTATGTGCTTTAGCCACCTACGCCACCACCACCTTCTGGATATTAACTTTGTGCTTCAATAGTAGCGGTTAGGTTTGCATAAAATATATAGGAACAAGATATCATTGGAACTACATGGTAATGACATTTGGAAAGAGTCCGGCAGAATAATAATAATAAAAAAACTTTTTAATTATCTATTTCTTATTAATAATACTCGGTATGCAGTACAGTACAATGGCAACAAAGTTGATTGCCTAATATCATTTGAATCAGCATGCAAATGCTACGGGCTTCCGAAAGGCCGTAATAACTTCAATACGGTCAGCAACGCACTGTGTTAGACATGCGGTTTTTATTTGCCTAATACTAGAGCTGCTAATAATATAATTATTCTCTATAATTTAGGCCTATATTATTCTTTAATATAATTATTTAATATAATTAATGTTATTTTGTTTTGTTAAGTAATACAATTTCACCAAGAGGTTGTGCAAGTCCACAATGTAAAATACTCGCGTCTGTAAAAAAAAATAAAATAATGTTTTTAAAGAATAGAAAAAAGTCCAATTCGAATCTACGACGACATCGTTTTGATTAAATATCATCATCACAATAGGAGTTTGGATCATAATGAATAGCCGTTATTTGCAGCATCACACAAGGCACTGAAGGTATTGTAGGAATATCGTACGGCGTTACTAACTATTATATTTAATTAATATATTTAGTTTTATATTTAGTAATATATTAAGTTTTTAACCTGGATTTTGTAGGTACAACATATATTAAATACTTTGCAAAGCTATTTCCCATTAACTTTAGAAGTTAGTTATTTTTTAATGAACAATAATTTCTGACTGAAATACTAGAAATTGTAATTTAGCAGAGTACATTTAACACATTGCTTATATACTGTTAACTGTCTTTAAGTTTGTAAAATCAAAGTCAAAATACACAGTCAAAGAACAGTCTTGATAGTTTTTATATAATGAATGACCAAATTAATCGGACATTAAGAAATCTAATAAAAAGCGTCTGCTAAATGAATAAATGTAAATTTACATTATTAAACCAAAAATTGGTTTTGAATAGATTTGAGAAGATTCAGGATTTAATGGATATTTGGAGTAGACATAGTTAAATATTAAACTGGATTTCACCTATGGTTTTTGTGATTTTTCTGTGTCAAATCTGTCCGTTAATAATTGTCGTTTGCTTTTAAAATATAAAATACAATAACTTTTTCAATCAGGGAGACAAGATATAAATCGCAACCCACACGACTGTCTAAATGTATTAATGCTGTAAAATTTTGACAATACTTTAATTTAATTAGAATTTGTGTGTGTGTGTGTGTGTGTGTGTGTGTGTGTGTGTGTGTGTGTGTGTGTGTTTACGACAGACAGACAGACAGACAGACAGACAGACAGACAGACAGACAGATAGATAGATAGATAGATAGATAGATAGATAGATAGATAGATAGATAGATAGATAGATAGATAGATATATAGATACATACATACATACATACATACATACATACATATACGTGACAGTTTAGTCTCGTCAGCAACACATGTGAGACAACGTTATTTGTAAAACGGTTTGTTCCGAAGCACGCGTCGCGTGTATTGTGTTGAAATTGGTCTCATTGAAGTTATGTGGTTTAATTGCATGATAGTTAGGCGTTCGGTTTTGACGTCACGTGATCGTTACCCTTGACCGTGACTATGCAGTCGCTTTGACCTTGACATCACAGAGGCTTGTGAATAATAAACAGAGGGCCTGGACACCACTGCCTGTGCTTTGTTTTTCGGGCAAACAAGGTGTTATTTCCCTGTCTAGACGGCGAATGTTAATGACATGCCATAAATAGATAAAAAGGTAAAAGAAAAAAGGGTAAAAAGTACATATATCCAATGTCCTTTTCATTGTGAAAATGTTCACAGCGTACATATTCCGTTCCTCACACATCACCGAACGTCGTGATTTTTCTCTTTCTCGCGCCCTAAGCCTGTATTACACATAGTTGTATTATCTTATCGTGATTGTATTGACCACGAAGACACGTAGTCCATTTATGTCTCCAATAGACACTTCAAACAGACATGTCATCTCGTGTTATTTCCATAGGCGCGCGGCGAGGAATGAGGGGTACTTCACAAATATCAAGAGATACATGCTCTTCAGAGTCACGTTAAAAGGTACGGCTAGTTTTTTTCTTCTTCTATGAAGACGCACAATGTAGCCGACCTTGACATTTTAAATGAGTATCTGATTAGATAATTAATGAATATTAAACCGAATGACTTTATTATATGGTGTCTTATTTGTGGACTGGTTCTGTCAACACATTTTATCTGTGGCTAGGCAGATGTCCTATGCAATGTACGTAGCCTATAGATCGATTATTAGCAATGCGGGGTGAGGAACTTTTTCGGAATATTTATTATATTGCATAATCTTCAGATCAGGCTCTAGGGTTTCTCAGATGGATTTGTCTTCCTTGTTTTATTGCGTGATGTAAATTATTCACTTCATGCTCTCTGCAAAAAAGACAAAAATAGCGTATATTTAAGTATGCAAACTTTTTTATTGTTGAATAATTGCTGGAAGTCGGAATGCAAATTATTGTTTTGCTTTGTTTTTTGTGTACCAAACATAGATTTAAATGTTAGTGTAAATAAACATTGGTATTTATTACCATTAATACAATCATAGATAGTCTTATTGTTTTAACTGACACTGTTGCACTGCTTGCTGGTGTTGCATATGAGCTGTTCATATTGTAAGCTGAGTTTTAAATGTCATGTACACTTTTGTAAGACACTTCACTACTGCTGCAACTACTACTATTAACATTGTTTTATTAAGTCAGCAGGAATCGAAGTTGCACTAAAAATTAATCTAAAATGTATTATCTGGATTGTTTGAATACTACTACTACTAATAATAATAAGAAGAAGAAGAATAGTATTGTTCTTAATAATACCAGTATATTATTATTATTATTATTAATAAAAATAAACACATGACTCGGCAACTTTTCTCAAAGTATACGCCTTTTTAAAGCAGGCAAGTTATTTGGTTACACAAATACGGGCACTATTCAAACAGAATTTGAGGGGGGAAACTGCTTTTTCACAATCACAACGTTAAGGTGCATATATTACTCAGATGATATGTTTAATGCAACAGGCCTGTTCAGTTGAACATAGGGGTACACTTTGTTGTTTTTTTATTATTTATTTTATTGTTATTGTTATTATTATTCCCTGGTTCTATACAGCGCGGCTGGAATGTGAGAGCTCAGTGTGTTAGGGAGAAAGGGGGCTGATAACCTCTGGTGGCGGTTTGGTGGAAATATCAGGAAGTGAGCATTGCAGATTCAACACGAAGACACATGCTTTACACTGACTTGGAATGTTTACATAGACAAATTGTGACTGGCGTGCGTCCTCTTAGCAAAGTTATATAAAGGTTTAATTTAAACTGAGGGTGGCTAATGCTAAACTACTACAACGTAGCTTCATTTGTACATATTTGCAGAATTTGTTAAGGTGCTAGGAATGACATTGTACGAAGATACAACACACATACTGAATGGTAATTACCGGATTGGATGTTTATTAATATATTTGATGCGGGTGATCTAATTCTGATATAGGCTTTATGTGATAGATACTGTTACACATCCATTAAACTACATCTCTTAAAATATGACCCAAGGTTATAAAGATAGTTTATTTTTTATTTTATTCTTACATCAGCATTTTGGTACTTCGAATATTTCCACACACACAAAAATAAATAAATACAATAAAATAAAATACCCACAAAATAAACAAACACACGAGCAATTTAATTCAAGTTTTTGTGACTCAAGCTATTTTCAAACGCCGTATGCAAAGGTGTTTGTACAACTGTACATCCTGTAGATTTGTTTAATAAAGTTACGATTGTCTTACCTTTTTCTTTTAACTCAGATTATATTTCCTTAATTACTAAATGTTTTGCTTAATTTTGTTTCGCCACAGTGAAATCGATAAACATGCAATAGTGCTTCGACTGCAATTAAAACAAATTTCTTGCATTTGTGTGGTCATGTGAAACCCGTAATGCGGTTTATCGATAAATTGATGTTGACTGCAACGTAGGTGAAGGTATTTATCGCTTTAGGTTTCTCTAGTCACAACTGTATGTTATAATTAGCTTAATTATTTTTGTTGTTGTTTTTTATATCTCTGTATACCTGACCAAACCTTTTTCTCCAAATCGGGTTTACATATCCGAGAAATTTAATTTTACATTTAACTCTTTTAGTTTTTGTTTTCTCGCGATATTAGCTATGGAGGACATTCACTGCAAGGCTGTCAGATAGCCAACCAGTCTTCCAAAAATAAAAGACAATAAAAAGGCCTTTGTTTACGCTATGGGCCTGTCTGGGCGGAAAGGGATTCCAAGACAGCAATCTAAGTGCGACGCAGACAGTGCACTAGACACTGACCTTGAACTAACAACTATTTTAGTTTTTGGAGATTTCAACTTTGGCATTCATTGCGGTACGAGAATATCCTAATTATTCTGCTATTTGTAAGCGATATTTTTTATTACAATTTGATTGTTTGAGGCAAATACTTTTTTATGAAATTAAGTTGTTAAAACGCCATTCAGAAGGAACAAGTAACTCTCTGAACAACTTGTGTTACGCTGTTTTGTTCTTGAGGGTATTTAAATAATCACCTATGCTATAACAAATCAATAACAAACACTTCCTTAACAGTGTTGACTAGTGCATATGAGTGTTATCTTTAAGTAGTAATTAAATGTCAGATGTCTGTAGCTTCATCGTTGGAAATATTGTACTTAGGACATTCTGGACCACTGCCGAAATTTCTGTAAAATAGCCTATCCCATAGCTTTTAAAACTGTATGCAAGGAATGTTGCGTTGCATGTTAATTGCTTACATGTATCTTAAAGGAGAACTGTGTTTAACTCTAGGACAAGCCGTAAAGCATGCACATGTGTGTCTCGAATTTGCCAAGAACAATTGTAGTCTTTTGGTTGTTTTTGGGCCTCTGGTATACGTCAATATTTTGAATGAGCTAACCACTCTTACGGATTATGAATGTATTATTTATAGCTTAGATACCCATCGTTATTACTTTAGTTCCTTTAGTTCACACACACACACACACACACACACACACACACACACACACACACACACACACACACACACACACACACACACACACACACTCTCACAAAGATTTAGATTAGTAGCATAGGCAAATTTACTGGTGTTAATATACAATAAACAAGGAGAATAATAAAACATTTTTATTCGAAAGCAATGATTTAATAATGCAAATATCAATTACCAATTATGACAACACTTATGCGTATTCAATACGCTCACACAGATACGCGCCCACACACACAAAACAGTTAGGAAAATGTTTATATAGTTGCATACATTAAATATATTATTTCTAAATACTACATCTAAATACTTTCAACATGCAATATTTATTTGCCCTCCACTTCCAAATTAGAGACAAAATATTTAACACAGAGCAACATCCTGTGGCATTAATACTTGCAATGTAATCTTTATTAGACTGGCATTCTCTATTAATTAAATATATATTAAATATATTCATATAAAATAAAAATAACTTGTGTAAAAATAAAATGCGAGGCAAAAAATAAATAAAAATAACATTAATAACACATACATTAAAACATAAATAAATAAACATATTAAACTAACACTTGCATTGCCACTGGTACAACTCTGCAAAGTGCTTACACTCTTTTGAGACACGGATGTTAATACGGACTGTTATCATTCTCTCTTTGTTAACTTGATTTTTATTTTCACTTCATTGTGGTCTTCAAATAATACACACGTCATTATGCTGCGGCGCTACTGTTGATATGAAGAAGATGTGGGTGTATTTCTTATATTTACAATAAAAATGCAATTAACGTGCTCTTGCTTGGTGTATTTAGAGAGGCTGAATCATTTAAATGCCCTCTGCAAGCTTGTAAAATTCATATAAAAGAATTGCGAGATGCGCAACAGTCCTACAGTTTGGCTGCGAGTATTTATAGGATGTATCTGTTAAAGTTGTTCATGTGAGGTGTACGAGAGCATATTATCTGAAATATATAAGCTATGGTCTTAAAATAACCTTATAGAATATAATCTTCTTTTACGGAGCCAATGGTTTCAACCTGCTGACCCCACTACAGTAAATATGAGTGAAGTTCACCACTGAGCATCAGCATTTCTTTTAAAACAAGCCTGTAAAAAATGAACATCACATCTTTATATGACACTGAATTCAACCGTAATTTGTTTGAAAACATTGTCAAAAGCACTCTCTTCTTCAAGAAAAAAAGCAAAATGTCTCCAGAGAGAGAGAGAGAGAGAGAGAGAGAGAGAGAGAGAGAGAGAGAGAGAGAGAGAGAATATATTTCGTTGTATTTATTTATTTGCCAGGTAATAGATATTAAATGAAGCTAGGGACACTTCTATATACTTCTAAACAGAAAAGAGTTAAGAAAATCAGTTAAGAACTTGTGGTCTAGAGGAGAATAAAATAAAGATTTTTACATTTTAATAAGATATTTATAGTATTTTTAAAAAAAGCATATAAAACCAGTAATACAGAAGTTAATGTTTTGTTTTGTTTGAAATGGACCAAGTGGGTGGTACCTTCCAGTGTTCGGGTAAGCTCAGCCACGTGACGTGGAGATGACCAATCAGGTGCACCTCCAGGTTTAACTACGTTAAATGTCAGATTGCAATAAACTAGAAGCTGTTGGTCTGGCCCGCGGAAATGGGCGAGCATAATCTTCTTAATCCTGGGTTTGTGGGACCTTTGGTAAACATCCACACTGGAGACAGATTTTACTTCCCGAATTTTAGAGCCTCAGGGGGACAGCTGGCGGGGTTACCGTCTCTCTCGTACCCTAGAAGGGACAATGTTTGCTCTCTCCCGTGGAATCCATCGGAGTCGTGCAATGGATATCCTCAGTCTTACTTTAGCAGTCCCGTATCCATTAACCCCTCTTTTAATCGATCTTGCGAAATAACCCGACTGGAGGAAAGCAAATGTTATTATGGCAATTCCAGCAGCACCAGAGAGACTTGCTCAGACAGCAACAGTCTCAAGCGAGAGGAACAAGCAAGAGATACATCAGTATCGTCTGATCACGGGATGCACAATGGGATGGGCAACAGTGGCACCTTCTCAAAGTATGATTATGGTACTGAGCATCTGACCCAAGACCCGCCATCCTGTCAATCTTTGGAGTCTGACTCCAGTTCTTCAGTGCTCAACGAAGGAGGGAAGTCTTCAGCAAGCGACCCACAAACCCTTGGATCGCAGGGAATCCACGCAAGCAATATCGCCAGTGGAGGAGGTTTGTCCCTCTCATTCACAGCTGAAATACAACAGAAGCACACAGTCTTTGTAACACGAACATTAACTCAGTAAGCTCTTGCTCTCGTTACATTATTGCACAGCTATTTATTTGTGGATTCACTGACAACTGTTTTGATATCCCTGCATGGATCTTGCGTGGTGGTTCAAGGCCACTAGGGGTTGCACTAAAATGCTCCACGTTCACCAGTTTAAGCGCTCAGTCATTTATACAACCAGTAAACACAACATCATAAAATTCAACAGACCCGTTGACAATGTTTGACGCTGCTTACATAAAAAGCAGAAAGTAGTATTGTTGTTAAAAATGTACATTTTGTAATTTTATTTTAGCTAGTAGAACAGATTTGTAAAATGAAATTTGCTCTGTTGACAGAGAAGATAGCGTTTGTTTTAATGACTCGTAAACTGAATTAATATATGTTGCCGTGCAGCAAGAAGTCATTTAATATGCCTTGCAACCGCTAAATAGGTAGTGACAATTATCACGTAAATGTAGGCTATATTTAACTAGAACAGTAAAACATTCTGAAGCATTCCTTCTCGGTAAACATATAAATTCATTACATCGACAGCTTACGTTACACCTAAGGTTTCCATTGAATCATGACCACTTGCCATATTAACAGCTACAATATGCAACACAATATGTGTGCTCTAGAAATTTGTAATTTGCATGGAAGCAGGATGTGCAGAGATTTTGATGGGCAGTGGTGGCCTTGCAGATGTGTACAAGCTCTCTCATGACCCGTGTTATGCCCCCTCTAGGTGCCCCGTGGTACCCGATGCACACCCGGACCCGCAAGAAGCGAAAGCCCTACTCCAAACTTCAGCTGGCCGAACTTGAGGGGGAGTTCATGCTTAACGAGTTCATCACCCGGCAGCGACGTAGGGAACTGTCTGACAGGCTCAGTCTCAGCGACCAACAGGTTAAAATTTGGTTCCAAAATCGGCGGATGAAGAAAAAAAGACTGTTGTTGAGAGAGCAAGCTTTGTCATTCTTTTAAGGAGATACTTAGTATCCACTGCTTAATGGTAGTCCAGTGTCAGTATTTACTTAATGGTAATCTGGCATAGCCTATTTTACTTTCAAGGTCTTGTCCTTTATTAAGAAAACTATGCGAATATGAAACATTCAGAAACATTTTAGGGGCACGCGACCAAACGATGGCTCTAAAACTCTGCTATTACTCTATTTGTGGTCTAGTGTTCATTTAAACGTGACTGTGCCCAACAATTTTGGGTATTTGTGGCAATGTCTTATTCCAAGTTTTGAAATAAACAAGCCGTCAACTCTCACTTTATTCATTATTGCAATGAACTGCTAGTTAGAAATTCAGCCAAATATAAGCTGTGAGATAGCATTTCGGATAAATAAAAACGTTTTATTATCTGTCTTAATGATACTGACATGAAACTATTTATTACAAGAGTGTTAAAACGATTATCAAAACAGCATAGTAAAATCATTTCGAGTCAAAGTCAGTGTTCTGTTTTGTGATTTTACAAATGGTCTTACCCATAAGTTCCAACTATAGACTGAAAAGCCATATATGGTCACTATGATTATTCTTAACTGTTCACAATAAAAAAAATAAATAAAATAAAATAAATAAAAAACATGTTTTCTTTTGGTTTTGTTTTGTTTTTTTTTTTTTGCCAGTTATTGCCATGTATGAGTATTTCAAACCGAGTACGCCAAAAAAGAAGCGTGGATCTTCACAGTCTTATATCCGTCCCGCAGTCATCACCACGTGCTCTCTGGCACGTTCACGGTCACGGGCACAAAAGTTAGTTCCCACCTTGTATCTTGGCCCTTGACAACTAAACTGCGATTACAGGGCAGTTTTTATGAATAGACTTTGATATTGGATTTGAAATGGCATTGACATCGCATTGGCCAAGGTGTAAATTGTTTGGCCCGCAGCTATGCCGTACAGATACGACTGCTGCTACTGCTAATAAAATATTTTATATTCATATAACAAGAATGTTAAACGTGGCTTCATTATATTTGTATTATTAACTGCCTAAATGTCCCGTCAACATTTGCTCGTCCCCTGACCTGCGTTATCTGGGCATATTCTCTTAGGTTGGCTTCATTCATCCACCACAACAATGCTTTTGGGAGAGAAATGCATCATCACTCAATATAATAAAGAAGAGCAAACATAAATTAAAACAAAGATGAAGTCGTGTATAAAGAATAATGGAAGTAGCAATGAAACCGAAGATATTCAAATTAAAATATTCAAAAACGTGTTTTTCTAAATAGCGGGATGGATCATGTCATTAGAAACGTTATTTAGTCAGATCATCGAATTCATCATGCCAGTGAACTTCATAATATGTGCTGCATGATTGTATTGACTCTAGTTAGAAGGTGAAAAAAAGAAATGCGTTTACAGATTTTTCTTAGTTTATTATTACTGTCAAATGGCGCATGTATTATTTTAAGACACCTTATCTAAAAAGGATGTTTTAAGTATATGAAAACTGGTTAAAAGTCGGTATTATTATTATTAGGCTATTATTGTTATTATTATGAAAGCTATACAATTAGTAAAGTCGGTGCTACATTATTGTTTGTTGTTTTGTGAATGATTTTGATCTTGGCGACTGAAATCCGTTTTAACCACTGGGTTAAATTAAATGAATGACATTATCAGCAAATACATAACAATGATCGATCATTATTTCCCCATTTTGGATTGTTAGTGAATTTGTCTCTGTTGTATTTTTTTTTCTGTGTGCATCAATGTCGCATTCCTTTGTACCTTGTGATTAAAAACGTCTTGTAAATAAAATTACGAGTTTATGAATGTACCCATATATGTGTAACCTACAGTTTCCGATGAATAAAGTCTTTGAACTTCATTTTATTTTTTTTATATTTGTCCACTTCTTTATGCTGGAAAGCATGTTAATTAGCCTATATTTAAATAAACCTTAGCACTGCATCAGAATGAAAATGTGTTGTAGTGTTTGCATCTGCTGAATTTCAATGTAAAGATAAGAAAAACAGTGGGAAAGCCGACTGCATCTTGAAAATAGCGTTTTCCGAACGAAAAAAAAGGCAAACCTTCAAACATACAGTGTCATGCGCATTATTGTTATTTTGTTTAACAATTAACCATTAACAACTAACAACATTAGCTCTTAGTTGATTCAGTTTAAGTTCTGGATATAACATCAAACCTTTTGTAGTCTCCTATACTCACGAGAAAACTTCAGCTAAAGATTTAATCTGCATATTTGCCAGAATGGCTTCTTGCAGTGCAGTATAATTGATACGAATTCTCATGAGACTATGTTGCATATGATGTATGCAGTGGTTGAGAATGGTTAAGACATCCACCTAGTGGATAAACTGAACAGACGCCATAAATAATTTGGCTTATACCTGTTTGATGTTCAAGACAGACATTGGACTTGGGGCGTTTTTGTGAAGTTTTCAGTCTTTTGCTAGATCACTGATGGGATTGTCCACTGTGAAAGGAAACAAATATACCCTTTGCTGTTATTTTGCCAGCCTGCCCAAGAAAATATTTTAGAACTTAACATTTTAGTGTTAAAAAAGCAACATGCATATTACATTTTCAACCTGTGTTACATCGATAGACCAAATGAAATAACATAGTGTGAATACGTTATAACATGTTCTGTTTAAGTGCCTACTTTTTATAATTTAATTAATAGAGAACAACCAACCCAGTCTCATGTAGCAACAACTGTTAAATCAGTTGAATGGAGCTACAGTGGATCAGTGTAGAGATGGTTCTATGGCCTCGTGTCAAGTAAATAGGCTTCCTTCAAAGCAAATGCAGTGCAATCTTAACAATGACATTTTATGTGCTTGAGGTGCTTTTGACTTTGAGACTGACCAAATCTGTTTATGGCGACTTGTCTCCCCGGCTCAGAGGTCACTGAGCACCTCCGTGCCCTTCACACAAAACCTGTGCAGTCATGTGGTTTACTTGTACTCTCGGTTGCCCCTGCTCCTGTCACAGACATGTATAGATGGGAAAAGAGTAATTCTGGCGTCATCTACATTGCACACGTTTGTATAAGTGTTTATCTGTGTGGAGGGGGATTTGCCTGTGAGTGAAACTATAAGAGAAAGAGTTTTCATTTCTTGACAACGAGCAGTAAAATACAAGTAAATACACTCTTTATGAAAGCCCGTATTAAAATGTGTCTTGTAATTGTTATACAATTATTACACAATGGTCTTGTTACTTTTTGCTTTTTCGAGCAATGTCAGCATTCGCATGGCCTAAGAAAATATGAATCTAGCTGAAGTAATAACTTTAAAAGTTATCTTTTCCTAAACAGGAAATGTGTCTTTGATTGTGCAAATAAATGTGATAATTCAGTATGCAAACCTCAAATGTTCATTGCAAGTTGTATTCAAGTTCTAGTTCTAGTTAACCTTGTTTAAAATACTTCTATTACGGCTCTTTAACAATGACCTTTGATTTAGAGGTCTTGAGCCTTTGTACATATCGTAAAAAAAACCCAGCTCATTTAATTTTCGTTTGAGCCTTGTCTTATATTTATGTATTTTGTCTAGTAATTAGTCTTGTTCATTCTGATTTTAGTTGCATTGTTTATGTCCTGTCTGTGAGGGATTTTGGGGTTTATTACAGACATAAAGATATAATCAAAACAACAAATTTGGCATCATGTTTTGCATCATAGAAACACAAGTTATTTCTATTACAGCGCCGTTGATTTGCAAGTCGCAGTGATGTCAACTGAATTGTGGGTTTGTTAGAAGTGAAATGCACGCTATTAGTGATATATGCGGGAATTTCGTGTACAAGTATAAATATTATGGTGTTCAGTTACTTCCTAACAACATATATAGGCTACATTTCAACTTATTGGCACCTTACTTATTTGTTGGTTGCATGCCATTTCAGTTAGTTAAGCCTAAACATCACAATCTCTGATTGGCCTGTGTTTTTCGTAATTTCGCAGTGACGTAGCCATGTCAAATTTTGCCCTACAAAGCCTCCGTATGACGTAAAAAAACAAAACAAAACAAAACATTGTAGCAAGCACTTTATGTAGTTTATATTCTATAAGTTTACAGTAATCTCTATAAAAATCATTAGAGAATGTTATATGCGGCACATTTAAAGACACGATTAAAGAGAAACAATACAAATAAATATATAACTGAATAAAAGGTGTGCGCATAAAATTTGTGGGTCATAATAGTTTGCTCTATTGGTCAACTGCATACTTACGTTATATGCAGAACAGCGATAAATAGCGAATAAATACCTTGATCCGCATTGAATAACAAAGACACGAAAAATGAATTGCACCAAATTACACAATTAGGTCAGTGCAAGCACGCGTTCAATACTTCATCGTGAAGGATTGTTTTGTTTTGTTAAAGCATACAAAAATAACCTTAAACAATTATTTTGCCTGAACATTTTTGGGCCTACTTTTCGATTCCACCCATCGCGTTAGCACCCACCAAGTGGGTGGGGGCAACGTACAAATTGAAGGTCAAGTTAGTGTGTCCCATATATAGGTACGAAGCGTCCAATACCATTATTGTAGACAAAATTAAATTAGCAATTCAGTTAGTGTGAATTTGATGTACACAAAATATTTAACTTGAATCAAAGTTAGTTTATTATAATAAACAATGTTATTGATGTAGCCATCCACATACACATGTAAATACTTTTCCGAGTTAATTTAAAGAACTCATATCACAAATGAGGCTACAAAACCACCATTCATAAGGGATTGTGTTGTTGAAAAATTTTGGCAGGAAAGAAACATTCTCTTGCGATGAACCGTATCCTAACACGTGTTGAACAAAAGTGCAACGCAAAAGCAAAGTATTTTCTGCTTTTGGTGGACGGGACTGACAATCATTCCAATTTCCATTTTTACAAACATTGTCCTAAATATATTTCCAAGTTATCAGTGACTAGGTTTTTGTGAGTCAGCTTTGCAGTATTGTCTAGGAGAGAACTTACCGTGATTTTACATTTCAGTTTGATATCCAGTTAGTTTTAAGAACTCCACATTGCATTGCATTCAAATAAAACACTAAGAAACTGAAAACATTTACCCTTCTCGACCATGTCACTTTAACGCTGGGGTTCTGAAAAAGGTGTTATGAGCTATGTAGTGTGTGTGTGTGTGTGTGTGTGTGTGTGTGTGTGTGTGTGTGTGTGTGTGTGTGTGTGTGTGTGTGTGTGTGTGTGTGTGTGTTTTTTTTTTTTTTTTTTAAACGCTCTATTGCATCTTGCAAACAAAGTACGAGCAATGTAGTGTCGCATTAGTCAAGGTTTGTTTATGGTACCTTTATCTTGTCATCAACCAAAAACTGGTTTCAGCAATAATTGCAAATACTTAGGTCGAGCAACAAATATTAAGTAAACAATAGATCATGTGAGCATCTGACTGAAATTATATTCACGGAGAGAACGTATGAACACCCCGAAGCTAAATATTCCAGTTTCGACAATTATTTCCTAACTTTTCGTCTTGGCAGAAAAGACAAATCGAGGATAGTGGAAAAGTTTTGTCACGAATGACAGCTATGTAAAGCTTCCTATTGAACTGGCCTTCTGCTCAGTTAAAGTGAGCACAATTACGATTGAAAATAATAAGGAAAACAACAAAAGCAAATGCAAATATCGGTACATTTATTTATTTTCTGTTTAATATTACATTTTTTTATTCACATAATTGAGGTCATTTCATGCATCTTTGATACGCAGAATATTTGCGTTTTCTTTCTTTGAGTGCAAATTAGGCAACCCGATACGGTTATGAAACGTAACACTAATCATCAGAAATATTTTAAAATAAGTGATCAAGTTTACACGATGAAACATCGATGCATATTGGTGAGAGTTTTAATTATGGCATTCCTGATATTTGACAATATGTGCAGTTTACTGCGACATTTATTGAACGTTACAAGGATCCATTATTTCTTAGAAAACTCAGAATTGACGTTTCTTTTTCTTGCATATTTGAATATATGTAGTTTTAAAATACATAATGTGTAATATTTAAAAAAGTTTGGAACATTTTTATTTAAGTACAATGTCCTGCTTGTTTTATTAAAGAAAATCACTCGGTTTCTTTAAGTTTTGAGAGATTTGTAATTGGAATTAATAGCAATGGTCAGTAGACTAACTACTGCAAAAAGAGTTTTAGATTTGTAACTGTTTTGCATAGGGAATAACATATGAAAAATATAATTGCTCACAGCAATAACACTTATTTCTAGCTTAGCACCTGCATAAAAGAACAATATTGTAATGAAACTCCATGTTAAAAAGATCAAATAACTTTAGGTAAAAGTAAATAAGCTTTTGAGGTAGAAAGCGTGACTGAATTGATGTGACAAGTTTTTGTTTTTGTTTAGTTATTTATTTTGCATGACTAGCTATTAGCAGTAGCTGTTAGCTTTTAAATCCGACAGCCAATCTCAACACGAAAACTGTGTTTCATCTATACAACCCATCAAACTTTTCATGAAAATGTAGACAATTTGCTCTCTCTCTGACTGGTAAAGTTATTTTCTAAATCAGATGCACTTCGTGCAACAAAATAATATCTAATAAACTCAAGACGAAGGCTATGTCAAGTTAATCAAGTGGGATTTCTGTGGTTGCAAAGTGTAATTGATATAATTGGGCAATGTTGTTTGTGCTAATGCTCCACAGTTAGATGTACTCTCAGAGACCTCAGTAAAAAGAAAAAGGGCTATTTTTGCTGTTGCTTGAAACAGTTCACCGCTCCTACGAGCGAGTTTAACAGCCCGCCTTACATCCAATTAAATTTATCTAGGCCATGAGGGGACAGTAATGTTATTACACAGTTTCCCTTTTTAGCCCCGGTGATGTTTTAGCCCTAGGGGTAAATAGAAGGGCCCTCGAGTGTTGCCTACAATTGATGCAAAATCACGACTACTGAATGTGTCTCATTATCTGACGACGGTCCAGCGAAATGATTCAAAGGACTTTTTGCACTGCGTTGATATGTCTTAAGCAATTGTTTACCACCTCGTTTTAGTCCGAGAAACATTTATGACGCTCAATGCACTTTCATTTTAACTCTATAATTATAGACTTAGCTGCAACGCATTGCTAAAATTCCGCTGACATAGTCGTAAAGACCACTGTTCTTTTTAGTGATGGTTTTTAGGAGGAGAATGACAAACATTTACAACACCTCTGTCCCTCTAGACTCTCAACGGCTTTCTAGCTTTTCTTCCCAGCTGAACTTGCCCTTTCAATTCAGCTGCTACATCACAATATCCACAATTGTTGAAATCTCCAGCAGGGGCTGAGTATTTGTCAGGATCGTGCTTGTATATAGAAAGAAATGGCCGCGCCTTTGTTGAATTTCAGGGTCATATTGCTAGTAGGATAAATTGTGTTAAAGCTGTCTAATGTAAATAGTTGGCACACATTTCAAACACACTCTGTAGAACAATACGGTTAAAGCATTTGGCCTCTTTCATCTTGAATAGGTAGGCAACACAACACACTCTCGCTTAGTTTTGAATTTCGTGCCTCATTCTTGTTAATGTTACACACAGCGTAGACTTCATGTGTTCATAGTGAACGTGTGTGTTACAAATGTAGCAGTATGTCACGCTGGTACAAGTTATTTCCCAAATTCAACAAATGTAGGCATATATTATACGACTCTGAGATAACTATATGTCGTTCCTACTCATGAAATAAGTGACATGGTGAACAAGTGAAGTTTGAGCCAGTCAAAACTTTCAGATCTGACTGTAAACTGCATAGCCATTCTGCAAGTTGTTGCCTCGGAATTATTATTAATTAGATGTTTCAACCCATGAGCTTTTTAACTATTTCTTTTTATTTGCATTCTGTAGAACAAAGCATTTCATTCTTTTCCGCTGCTCGGCCTTTTATGGTGGCCGCAGTGAGAATTTTAGTGGTCAAATTCAAGTGCTGGGTCTGGGCAGCTGTCTGCTTTCTTTGTACTTGGTTGCAGGCATATTGCACACCAACCTTTTGTAAGCTTAAAGAGGGCTCATAAAGTCATTGTTATATACCTCAACTATACACAACATAGTGGTTTCTTTAAAAATAAACAATTTTGGTTTCGAAGTACACTATAAGTGCTTTTTTACAAACCATGTTAGTGTTTAATGTTAGGGTATACGAATATGGTTACCCAGAAAGCTACAATTTTTTCCCCAACTGAGCATAGATTATTATAAAATATTGGTGACATTAACAATTGCAAATGTTTTCGTTTATATATGTTGCTCTGTGAGATACATTCATGACGGATCTAAAGACCTACACACATATTTGAGGAATTCGAAATTATAAAAAACGTCTTTAGTTTGCAAAAGTAAGGCTTTATTTCACACATTTGAACATAGTAAAATATTATCAGATTTATATAAAAAATATTGTGTATTTATCAACAATCATTGACAAAACTAAAATGTTAGGTTTGCTTTGATGGGCGCTGAAGGGTAAAAATGTACATTTGATTAAGTGTTTTGACTTTAATAGATGCCTCTCATAAAATGGTCACAGATATTTAAAATATCTTTAAAAATCTTTTAATTTACATTTAGTTTTAGTTTAAAGCCACGTGTTGGGGTCTTGAAGTGTAAGAAAGGACGAACACAATAGCATGATCCAGACAATTTTATTTTCTCATTTTAGTTGATACAAGACAGTGTTTTACATACTCGGTTAAGTCATCCTTTATGCACATTGCCATAGTTTATAGATTTAATTAATGCATATATCAAAACACAAAACTTCGGTGTTCTTCCTTGTTCAGTGAAACTCAAGTGTTTTCCCTTGATATATTTTAAAACGAAAACATTTCTAAACAAATAATATAAAACGATCAGCATTAACTTTGTGGCGATGGACGTTTTCGGGTCGATGGATAGTGTTTTTTCAGAAGATCATTTCAAATGTTTTCATCAAAAAAAAAAAAAAAAAAAAAAATAACATGTATAATATATAAGATTTAATTGATGACAACCTATAATGAGACATGGAACGTCATAAAAATCTATGCATTTGAACAAAACTGAAAAAAAGGAACCTCGGCAATGAGGTTAATCACAACTGGCGTATCAATCAGCAATATAATAACAGATCACACCATTTAAAATTAAATGTCATAATTTTAAGTTAAGCGTTTTATCACACGCAAAAGCCATGGATTAGTCAGAATGCAGGCTTAAACACACACACACACACACACACACACACACACACACACACACACACACACACACACACACACACACACACACACACACACACACACGTGCACACACACACACACACACACATACACACACACACACACACACTAACACACGCGCGCGCGAATAGAAAACACTTTTTACTTCTAAAACTGACTTAAAACTATTATTAATCTAAAAAAAAAAATACATCATAGTCTTGCAGATTTGAAAATGAATCGTTTGAATCTCATAGATCTTACCTAACTGAACCACTCCTACGCATGCATGTGTTCCAAATTGATATATGACAATATCTACTTTCGATCACGTGTTACGGGGCGACTTAGACAGATTGCGCGTCATCTCGCCTTCCCTAATTTTATCCTTCTGCAGCTCGAATCCAAAACATCATATCTGTAGTACGGACTACAGGGGAAAGATGTTTAACTCGGTAAATCTGGGCAACTTCTGCTCCCAGACGCGTAAAGACCGGACATCCGAGTTTGGGGACAGGACGGGCTGTGCCTCCAACATCTACCTCCCCAGCTGCACCTACTACGTTCCAGAATTTTCCGCCGTCTCTTCGTTCCTTCCACAGGGCCCCTCGCGACAAATCACGTACCCCTATTCCACAAATATATCTCAAGTTCAACCGGTGCGAGAAGTTTCTTATGGTCTGGACCCGTCCAGCAAGTGGCACCACAGAACCAACTATGCATCTTGCTACTCAGGAGAAGACCTGGTGCATAGAGACTGTCTTCCGCCATCCACCATGACAGAAATGCTCATGAAAAACGAGAGTGTGTACAGCCACCACCACCACCAGCATCATCATCCGAACTCTAACCACCCCTCTACCGGTTTCTACGCCGGCGTAGGGAAAAATAACGTTCTTCCTCAAGGTTTTGAACGCTTTTTTGAAACAGCTTATTGTAGCACGGACAATCAGTCAGATCATTGTTTACAAAAGAGCGAGAACAAATTAGAGACTTCGTCCCACCAACCCGCAGATGTTTCGGCAGAGCAGGAGCCGGAAAAGGACCAAGAGGATGACGAGGAACATACAAATTCGGGCTCGTGTAATTCAGCTACTACAAAGGACGGGAACGCGAGCAAGAGCAGCCATTCGAGTAGGTACCGAAGCTGTAAATGGGGAAAGGTTAAGGGACTAGCCCGGTGTTTTGTCGGTCAGATTTTATGTGGAGTTTTATAAGCATTCAAAGGATTTTATTATAACCTACAAAGCACTTTCCTCCAACGAAAAGAATTTTAACGATGGGAAAGCGCTTTGAAAAAAAGGATGTTATACACAGACGCTACTATCCCAGAGTCTGTGAAATTTTAAGAGCGCGCTATTGTGACAAATGCTAACTTTGATCATGAACTTGTGTTGAGCATTTCAGGGGATTTTCTCGTTTAGCTGTCGGGGGTAAAACCAATTGGGCAGAACATTACTTTTGGCACTGTGTTTTGGTTTTAGCAGCTTGAGTGCAAACTAGCTAAGTCCTTATTAGCTTTTAAATTTGCTGTGACTTGAGTTACCGTGGGGTTGATGTAAATAGTCAATGGCCATAATGTTAGTGGTCCTGTGCTATTTATGACTGTTAATATGACTTATCTATCTATCTATCTATCTATCTATCTATCTATCTATCTATCTATCTATCTATCTATCTATCTATCTATCTATCTATCTATCTATAACCCAACGTTTGCATTTCCGTCAAATATCTGAAAGGCATTTATCCTAATTGAAACTCTTTGTTATGTAAAGTATGGCCTCAAAACAAAAAAGATACACCAACCAGAAATGTTATAATTACAAAATATACGTATACTTTCCAAAGGATATGCTTTTCACTGTCATACAGGGTTGGAAGACAATACCTTAGGCCCACAGTTAGATGGATTTTTGTTAACAAAGACTAACAAAGAAAGCAAACTTTCCCGTGTATATGGTCAAGAGTCCTTTAATTTCCGAAGCGAAAATTCAGCCCATTTATTCAACTTCATTTATCTCACACAAAAGAAAAAATGGACAGACAGACAAAAAACACATCAAGATCAAAATAAATGAAAAGAACACCTGCAATTGCATTTTGCATTCATTATACGTTTTAATTGGGTTTTAGTCATATTTAGCATGTATAATACAATTAATCCATGGTCGTCGATGCTGTGGTTTTGTATTGGGTCTGCTTCCTCAAATTAGTAACTCCTGATGAATGATGACAAAAGCATTTGGTCACATTGTAAATTCTAGTCTTTCAGTCGAATAAAAAGTATATTGAAGATGTATTTAAGAAAATTCCATTTAGTTTTCATGTTTATATTCATGTTCATATAAGATGTCTTTTTCATTATTCCAAGGTACCCCGCGCACAAGAAAGAAGAGGTGTCCATACTCCAAGTTTCAGATTCGAGAACTGGAGCGAGAATTTTTCTTTAACGTTTATATCAACAAGGAGAAACGGCTGCAGCTCTCCAGAATGTTAAACCTTACTGACAGACAAGTCAAAATATGGTTTCAAAATCGTAGAATGAAAGAAAAGAAATTAAGCAGAGATCGCTTGCAGTATTTCTCCGGGAATCCGTTGCTGTAATTGTTGAAATTGTTCCTTTTATTTTATATTTCAGAAAAGAAAAACATTACATATGTATAATATATTCTCAACAATTGAATCAAAACATTATAATAGGGTTTTATAAAGGCCATCAACAGCTCCCAAGTGTACGAAGCATTTTTAACTATTGGAAATACTATTGGAAATACTATTTCCAATATGAAAGAAATGATGGAGGGTAAGGAAAATGAGGCAGAGAAAAAAAGAAATGTCCAAATAAACTGGCATTTCTAGTTTGTGATTCACAAACTGAAGTTACATTTTGTATGTGCATGTCACGTCCTTTACGTAAATTGTTCAAAATACTTACTTTAAAATGGTCACAAAATAGCTTACTATAATATACTTTTCTGGTTGTATATATGTACATTAAACACACACACTCACACACACACACACACACACACACACACACACACACACACACACACACACACACACACACTTGACTCGAACCTGGAGGTGTCATACATTATAATGTTTTTACCATTTAGAACTGTGACTTGTACAATCTGTAATAATGTAACCTTGTACATGAAATTATGCAATGTGCATTCGTGACTGTAAATATAATTTTATTTGGAGTATTCTCACGCTATCCCTGCTGCTAGTTTTCTTTACATTGCCTTTGCATCCTTGTGAGCTTTGTTGTTCTTTTCTTTAAATTATTTTCTGTATTGCTGTACGCCCGAACGTCTCCTGTTTTGCGGAGGTGAAGCTCAATGATCTGATTTGGCCTGTGTACTACACGTATCAATAAAAATAAACACAAATAATTGGGGGAAAAAATGTTACATTTATGCTGTGACTTGATTTCAAAGCATTCAAACACAATGACTCAATAAAACATGAATACAAATTTGGGAATGTGTGTGACAATGCAGAACCTGAGAAAATACACAAAATCACTGCTAATTAATGATCGCTCTCTCGCTCTCTCTCTCTCTCTCTCTCTGTGGATATCAATATTAAGCTATAGCTGTTATTCTGCAGTTGCAACTGGCTAATATAAAAGATTTAACAACATTTATGGACGGGTTAGCAGAAATTAATGCTTGCAAAATAATAATAATTAATAAATAAATAAACAATATAGTAAAATACGTGATCACGAAAGGGATGCATGAAATTGCTCTTGAACAGTAAAAGAATCAAGGAGAATTTCTGCAACGTCTTTTAGTACCTGAAATCGCAACTCTTGTAGTCTAGACACTGCAATAAAACCAGAGCCCTAAATTGCCTTTTTTCTGACTTAATTGCACCGTCTGTTAGAGGGAATGTTCACTTCCGCAGTAAATAGTAAACAAGAAAGTCCGGCTGCTAGAACAAAATTCTTAGACACGTTTAAAAACGAACACTAATGGCCTATAGGTGCAAGGAACATATCCAGTGAAATCACCCCTGTCTGATCACATGGATACACTTTAACAGTTCTGCCAAAACACACTTCTCGTCTAGATAAGATATACGTGGGCGTGTGTGTGTATGTGTGTGTGTGTGTGTGTGTGTGTGTGTGTGTGTGTGTGTGTGTGTGTGTGTGTGTGTGTGTGTGTGTGTATGTGTGTGTGTGTGTGTGTGTGGGCGGGTTTGGGTGGTTTACGAGGACATTTTTTTTTAGGTTACAAACTGGTAATTACAAGGGTATTATGCTATAAATGTGGTTTATGAGATCATTTCTAGTGTTCCCATCATTCAAATAGCTTTAAAAAAAAAAAAAACCGTACTAAACGATGTTTTTTGAAATTGTAAAAATGCAGAAGAAAGTTTTTGTGACACCAACGTGTGTGTTGGAAGTTGTCTCCACGTGCTTTTATATGTGATCACTCTATCAATTTTGTCACAACATGTGGGCCTGCAAGTGTTTTGTTGGCACTAGTGTGTATGAAGGAAAATACATAATTAAAAGTTGTCTTTGAACTTCAATAATGTCAAGGACTTCACCTTTAACCCATTGCAATAAAGAGGAATCAAGGGAGCCCATTTAGTCAGGAAACACAGTGAACAGGACAGAACCAATCAGAGCAAGTGGGAAAGGACCAAGGAATGTCTTAAAAGTAACACTTTGACCTCTCACATTAAAGTACAGCAGGTAACTTTTCTAACTTTAGCACTCCCTTTAAATACACTTTATTGTCTCTGTAAAATTTAATATTTTCATGCATGAGATATTTAATGACATTTCGGCATGTTCTTTGGCCTTTAAGTTTGGTTGGTTGTGAGTGTTTGCGAGCGGGAAACATCGTCTCTTTCATTCTGGCAAATCTGAAACATAGATCGGAGTAATTATGCATTGCTTCTTAAACGTGAAATGTATACTGGGAGGAGGTCTCTTGTGCCTGAACTGAAGTAGTGTACTAATGTATTACCGAGATGTAAACACATTTACTTGTATTAACTGTAATAAAACACACACACAAGATATTCCTTCCTATCTAAATTCCAAATATAGAGACTGTCTGGTGCCTACGTCTGTGTGTGAAGCACTGATTTCATTGGCACGGATTTTTGTTGTATAACTGTGGAAGAGAAATGGCGGATGAGGTGGCATAGTCAAGGATCAAGGCTAAAATACTTCTCTTGTCACACCCACCAACCTTGGCCCTGGCTCAGTGACGTAACAGTGCTGAATGTCTTTCTCTTGTAGGCTATTGCCACACCGAGGAGCAGGATCTTGGAAGGTCCTATCCAACGCTAGAGATGAAGTTCGTCTTTGTCGCCAGCAAATCATTCTGTGTGTAGAATTATGAGAACACATGAATGCAAAAATTAGGCCGTGGATTCAAGTAAATAATGCATGTGACTTTCAAAACAATTTGCATGTTGTTTTCAGATGCATTATATTGTGTGGCGGAAAGCAAGCGCGCGACAGGATACGTTTGACTGCGCTTTATGCTACGGGCAAGAAAAATGGCGGAGGCTTCGAAAGCATCAGCATAAAACTTTGGATTGTATTCCCCGGGAATTTTCAGTTTTATAGGATTCCCCTTTAATGCAACAAACGCTCAAGCTATTTATGCAATTAAGTGTAATTACAGATTTATCTGATTAATATAATACTTTTTCATATCTGAATGTCATTAAACTTTAGGCTATTCTTCAGTAACTCACGATTCATTATAGTGCAGGATATAAGAAATCTGATGCTGACACTTTTCTTGACATCACATGACAACACGCAGTTTCCGATGTGAGTGCTCCAAACAGTGGTGGACTTTGCACAGAGCCTATTAACACTCGTTGCATGGCGTTACTTACTTCAGCTCCCCTGAATGTGATGAAAAGCTGTAAATACCATCGCCACTGGTGCCCACTCGTCTTTTAAATGATTTTTGTGATATTAAAATTTAATATAATGCTGATGTGCTTTTCGATTTCCACTCTCTGATTTATAAATGTCTTTAATACATTACATCATGCATCAGCCATAAATTTCCATAGAGCTCTGCGGGTGGGTGCCTGTTTGGTGAGGGGAAACGGCTAAAAAGAAGGTTGCTTTAAACTGAAAATATATTTTATGGTGGTTTCAGTTCCCAAACAGGCACTCTTTATATTCCATTTATGGCCAACAGACTTAGTTAAAGGCCTACCAGGTGAAAATGTATGTGTAGTGTTCCACTTTCTAAAAGTCTTCAGATATTCCAAAGAGTTGAAAGTAGGTTTAAAGACATTTATTTATTCTTCTCTGTGCCATAGCACATTTAATGACCCTTACATAATCGGAAATCCATCCTAATCTCTTTTAAAGCTTTAATAATGGAATAGGAAAAATGTTTTTAAAAAACGCAAGCGTTGAAGAAAGTATTTATTGCTTTTACTGTTATACACACTTCCTTGTTGAAATAGAATTGTAGATTTTCTGCAACAGCAACTTAAGATACTGTAGATGTTAACTTAATATATATCAAACAAACACATCTATATATCACAAACGTCATTCGAAGCTAAGAGCATGTTTGAGAAAGATGTAATTGCAAAAGCCTGGACCCTGTTTTCTTGTCGGAATAAACGCGCATAAAATGTAATAAAAATGTTCACAGAGTGAACAATAAAATAGAACGGGTTTGATTTTTTTCTCCATATGAGAAAGCTGTAATGAAAATATTATAAGTAACAGAAGAACCATTGATTTTTTTATACTCTTTATTTATATTAAAACACAGGGGCCTACTACATATTTCAGTAAGTAACCCGTATGTAAATAATACACTTTGCGCTGTTGAGAAAAGCAGTAGAAATAAAACATTTTCATAATACCAATAGAACATTTATAATGTACATTTGACCAAATATTAAAGAAGATTTAAATATGCAAATTTGTCTTCTGGAATAACTTATCATTGTACTGACATCTGGAATCAGAATGTCATCGAGCAAGTGTAGGATGTTAGCATAACTTATTAGGACACTTCTGCATTTATGTTTTAAACACCAGTTTCCCATTTCCCATTGACCGTACACCCATTCACCGTCTGCAAAATTTCGCTACTGTGCAGTAATGATTTCAAATACGATAATTTAGTTATGTAAAGATTTAAAAATATAAAAACACTTTCTAAAAAGCAGCACATGACATGTTATTATAATCTGATCAATGTTAAATGTGCATTTGTATATAAATGTGCCAGGAATAGTTTGCTAATTCTGTTTCAATTGTTCACTTCACGGATACATTGTTACTCACCAAGAAAAAGAAAGTAGTGCAGTTATTTGTAAAAAAAAAATAATAATATTTTTGGACATGAAAGGCAAGATGCACGTATTGATTTGAAGTTGAAATAACAAAAGCTTGAGTAAGATAACGAAGATATATTAAACCTGCAGTTCAATAAATTCACATTTTGGCATGGAACTGAGTGAAAGCGGCTGTTTAGATTACTTTTTCAGAGGAATCCCCTGAAAGGCTTAGTGAGAAGGCACAGTGATAGACAAATGAATAGACCAATCACAACAATCCCCCGTGTCTCACACTGGGTGCCTGGGTCACATGCTCTGACCTCTTAGTTGGTGCCCTTGCAGTTAAGGGAGGAGAAATGCTTGGGCCAACAAACACTGACTCGGCCTTGTTTTCCGATAACGATAGATAGCTCTTAATAGCGTTCTTTTCGTACAAAGTTACGAACGTGTTTTCCTTTTTCAACTGCACTCAACAGGACCTCGTAACGATACACTGTAAATGCTTCTTAAGAGTCGCAATGTGTATAGTGCTTAAATCGCACCGTAATTGAAATTTCATTATAGCTTTGAACGTAACATTATAAATACTTGCAATTTACCTTTAAAATTGTTCTTTTAAATAATCACACTAATTAACTACATAATTTAATATATAGTTTTGTAATTATTTTGTGTAGTAGGCTACGATCTACTATTATTATTTTTACACATTAACTGCTTTGTTCATCATATGTGTGTTTGCAATGTTTTGTTTACACAAATGTATCTGTGGGTCGAGGTGCAAGCTGCAGTGTCAGTGAAGATATATATATATATATATATATATATATATATATATATATATATATATATATATATATATATATATATATATATATATATAGGTGTTTGCAGCAGGCCTTTTTAAGTGCACAATAGGACGATGGATCATGGAAGCACTTACACAGGGCACATGTACATACAGTAACTGATCAAGCGGAGATCTGCTCCCAAAATGATACCGGTGACATGAACAATGTAGCACAACAACCGCGCCTTTGGGTGTCAGAGAGGAAGATGAGGAGAATGTAGAAGATGGCGAAGGTGGGAAGACGAGCCAAGATAGACAGTTTTCCCCTACAATATAACAACTTCATTCCCTCTAAATTATATTTTTTATACAATCATGCAGCCACTTTGAACCAACGTGATCGTGCACGCAAATCCTTGTGTTATATTTATCTGTTTATGCTTAATTATTTTGTCATACAGACATTTTAATGTAGTATAATATTTCATTTAATCAATTTTATGCATTTATTTTAAACTATAGGCTATAATTATAAAGTAGCATATTGCACATTAGATAATAAAAATGGGTTAATTCTAATTACATTGTATTTAAATATAGATAATCACATTTTAAAATTAAATAAATGATCATGGTCACATTGTATCCAACTGCATTAAGTGTACGAATCTCAACATTAATTGTAATTTCGTGATCACCCTGCAGGTGTCTGTGTCCTTGCGATTCTCTACTATTATTCCAAAGCACTCATATCGCAAACTTATGTACTACTTAAGTTACGATGTTTTTCGGAAACAGCCAGTAATTCTAAAATGATTCGTGCGATCGTTTCTACAATCCACTTTGGCTTACGATGCTTTTTAGAAACGAGGCCTTGGTTAATAAAGGGAACTTTGATCTAAATCTAAGTCTCGTTTTTTATATTTTTTTTATTTGTATTATATATGTAACAGCAAGTTTACCGATAACAAAAGTAATCCTGACATAGTAGCTACATGGAGTAAAAAAAAGAAGCGTTTTTACATTCTGTGCATTCAGTGTATTTTCCTGCAAATTTGTGAAAATTGTATGCAGACTGTTCAGCGGGGGGCAAACAATGCGGCCAAGTAACACTGATTGCTCATATTGTAGACAATCTGAGCATTTTTTAGAATTGAAATACTCACTAACTGTTTTTAATTGTTTGAAATTAGTGCTAAATTGGACAAATTATGTATGAATGTATGTATGGTGAGGCACGAAAATATGTTGAAATTGTCAATGTTCCAAATCAAACAGGGTGGATATCTATTAATCTGTCAGATAAATATTCTGTAGTGACGAAAGATTAAGCGGCTAACGCAAACTAGAGAATGCTCATTTTGTTAATTCACATTTTGCATGTAATTCACTCTGTTAAGAAAGGCTTATTCTTTTTTTATTTTCTTTTTTTTTAGTTCACTAATGCACTTAATATTTAATAATGTACAGTTATTTACCACAACAAAACAGAGCCCTCTCAAAGAACACAAGCGAAAGACAGAATATTTTAACAAATTGTATGCGCTTCTTGATATGTTCTGTGCTATTTGATAAGGCAAATGAATACAATTGTTTTGTAATTGGTCCGGAGATTCTAAATAGGCCCTACCTTATCCCAATTCTCCATACATTTAATCAAAATATGAGGCTTACATTTCCTACGCAGAAACAACTACTAGTAAAATATAAAACATGCATCCCTATAACAGAAATATATTAATTTATAACGTCAATGCACATTTTTTCTAACTAATCTGCCAAATTGATTTTGCAGCTAAAACAACTGATAACACTTTTAAATAAATGGGATTAAGTAGTGTCGGACAGCATTGTGGTAGCCAAGGCAGTAGATACAACGTGTCAACAACATACCAGTTCTATATAATTCCATGATTATTTTTACAATCATGGCCTATAATTTCTTGTCAAATGTGTGGTATTGCCCATCTTTGTTGTTATATTCACTTATCTTATGACTTTTGCCTTTCATTACATGAAGTGTTTAATTTACTTGCCTCAATTTCTTGTTCGTTTTGCAGCCGCAAAATACACGTAAACTGTATATCTGGAGACAACGAGTGGTCTTTGTTCTGTTATTGGCTTCTTTGTCCGAAAAAATCTGCTAGATGGCGCCATTGCTCCATACTGTGCTACATAAATTCACCAACTTGACCCCAGTGACGTCAAGACGGTCTGGCGCATCAAGGCCACTTTCAAAACCCTATTGGTCTGAAAATCACATGACAAGGTGCCTTGAATCCATAATTATGTTGCTGATGTTTTTCGCCCCCCCAAAAGATGTCAGCGTCCTACTGTCCTTATCCTCTTCCACATAAAGCAGATTGTTCTAAATCAGAAGAAAACCAAGCTAAGTAGCAAAATGTCATGCCCGAACAACGTGGCAGCCAACACATTCCTGGTGGACTCGCTGGGGGGAGGAACATCTCCATACAGAGGTGAGGGCTATTCTACTAACTCTGGAATGTATATGCAAGCGTCTGCAGAATATGGTTGTTCCATGATGATGGGTAGTTTTGGCATTGTTGGTACCCCTCTCTCCAAACGGGATGAGCTTCAACCGAGTGGGATGCATCTCAGCTCTTACCAGCACTCGCATTACCTGTCGCAGCGGGACATTTGGACCGCAGGCTCTAAAACTTACAGAGGCTCACAACCTGTTGCCCAAGCTTTGCACCCATGCTCATTTCCAGCCAGCAGTGTGAAGGAGGAAGCGATCCCTTGTCTTTACCAGACTGATATCGACAGCGCTAAGGAGAAATCCACCTACATCCGTCTGGGAGACAATAGCAGCCACACGAATCAAAGCACCGTCTCCACCCCCGATTATTTCCAACGGAGCCAGGTGTACACCAGTGAAAGGGGCAACCATGGAGATGAGTTCGGCTCGGACTTTAACCCAATACTCAGAATATCAACGCCGGTAGAGGCACTAGCAGAAGATTCTTATGTCAAAGCCAGCAAAGCAAGGCAGGACCCAGAAGATATGGCAGGGAACACGCAGGAAGGCGACATGGACAAGAGACCATCTAGAAAAGAGGCGAGTGTCTTAAAAACAGACAGTTGTACCGATGATTCCGAGAGCGAATTGAAAGGTAATGCAACTATTTCCTTCTCTCTGCCACACACACACACACACACGCACGCACGCACGCACGCACGCACACTCACACACACACACAATCACAGTCTGCTTATTGTATGTTGCTACAACATGTGAACTGTCAACTAAGTTGCACATAAAAATGGAAGCTATTTGCACCGACGGCTGGTTAGGCCCTGTGTATACATCTTAACAATGTGTGTTTTATGAATTATTCATCTTTTGTACAAGTAAAATAACAAAATTCACTTAAAATAAATAATTAACCGAAACAGTGTTTTTTTTTTTTTTTTTATGGAAACGGTATTTTAAAATGTCAATTATTAGCATATAAACAGTATCACAGAGAGGCAGGGTTACGCAAGCACACAGAGTTTAGTGCGCTCCAACACACATTCATCCAAGAACAGCAGGGCAAAATTAAACAATACACACCAATCTTAATTGCATTAAATTAGACTTTTATTACACAGCAGTTGGTATCTTACAGTCGCTACTAGCAATGTATTTACCCTAACATGATCCGTAGCCTATTTTCTTTCCTTTTTTTTTTTACCACCACAGCGACATATATAATTTAGACAGTTGCTTTAGATGTCGGTTGTGTTATTTATTTATTTATTTACAATGCAGGTTTTATTCGTAATCCAAACCTTTGCAATGCAATATTCAAATGCCCACTAATGCGCATCTACCGATACAGTAACATGACCCCAAAAATGACTATATGTATTGGGTCCAAGTAATATCTGCGATGTTGACGTGAGTGGAAGTCATTTTCTATATGTTAGAATTTGAATTGCATTTTTGGAAAAATATTACAGACTCTATACAATTTTATATGTTAATATATTACTATGGCGGTTTAGTAGACATTTAACGAATCAGCAATTGTCGTTTAATTTAAATGTGCTATATTTTAGTTGATTTATAATATAGCCTATTGAAATCGTTGTATTCATGTTTTAATATTATAAAGGTCAATCAAATATCACTCAAACTTTGTAAGTGAAATATTAAATTAATATTACAATAAGAAAGATACAACTAAGCAAGTTATATATAAATAATACATCTTATTTTTGCTAACTTAGCACTGAATGGCTCGCGCGAATTGTTAAATAAATTATATATATATAAATATATATAATTTGTTTTAATTATGGTATTAAAATCTTAAACATTTTGAAATCTGCGTTAAGTTAATCCATCTGAAACAAGGACTCTTTTTGTCTTGGTTGATTTAATTTGTTTACAATTGAAAGGAAATGTAACTCAAATGGTATTAGTGATATATGAAATAAATGTATGATATTAAAATAAGCGAGATATAACTAAGCCAGTTATAAATAGAAAAGACATCTTCTTTTTGCTAACTTAGCACTGAATTGAACCAACCAATTGTTAAATTGTATATATAAAATGTAATGATGCTCAAATTTGTGTGTTTGTTTTATTCCTTGTATTGAAATCTGGTATTAAAGTCTGAACATTTTTCAACGACACACTTGAAGTTAATCCGTCTGAAACAAGTACGCTTTTTGTCTTGGTTGATCTATTTTGTTAATAATATAAAATGCATTTAGAGGAAAAAATATATTAACTTTTATATTTTAGCATTATTGCGGATATTGCCTTTTTCCCTTCTCTTGGACCATGATTAAAATAAATTACAAATAATTGCAGATTTTCAACGTGCAGTGATTGAAGCCCTACAATTGGACATTTCACTTGAAACAGAATTTACTTGAAAACGTTCAATTGACAATATAGACAATGATTAAAAAATGCATAAACGAAAATATCAGACATCCTAAATTGTGAAAACTGAGGGAACGGCATCTCTGCATTTTACAAAGTTCAGAACGAGGCCATTTTAGATTAAACCATTAAACCATTACAGACTCAACATATATACATGCTGGTATGATATTTATTCTTCCAAAAAGCAACAATCTAATAATATCTATAAATATAAATACTTTTTGTTTTAGTAGCTACACAGCGTGTAAAATAAGCAACTGCAGCGTCACAGTCATTGCTGTTAACTAGCACTCATTCTTTGGTTTATCAGTTGTGTTTTGCTTACTTTTTGCAGATGACGATAAATTGGAAAAAGCTGGAGACTGGCTAAAAGCGAAAAGTGGACGAAAGAAGAGATGTCCCTACACAAAGCATCAGACACTTGAGCTGGAAAAAGAGTTCTTGTTCAACATGTACTTGACTCGTGAGCGCCGTCTGGAGATCAGCAAGTGTATCAACCTCACAGACAGACAGGTCAAGATCTGGTTCCAAAACAGAAGGATGAAGCTAAAGAAGCTCAACAGAGAAAGTCGCGTCCGGGAGCTTACTGGCTATAGCTTCAACTGATGGCTAAAACACACACACAAAAATTAAGCAAATACATACTGTCTCTGGTCTCCACCGTTTTGCCAATTTCTCCTTTTTTCCTCATAGTTCTCCTCTTTAATTCACAGACTGACACATATACGCAAAATGTAAAACATCAAAGCACTTTTGGGGTAAAACGCAGGCCCGTCCCGTTTATTGCTAAAGAACTGGAAATCTCTTGCAAACAATTTTAAATGTAGTCAGCACTTGAACCTAACCTATCATTGAGGAACAGACAAGAATAGCATTGTAAATATGCCAGTAGAGGATTAAAAGGACGCTTGATGGAAATATTAGTGATATATTTGTATTACTGAATACCTCAACTCGGAATATACTTAGAAAAAGACTATGATGTCTTAGATTAGCTTGTTTGCCGTCAGTGCGCTTGTCCTACACAATGCGTGCTCTGTATTTTGCATGCTTTGTTTTTAAGTGTACTTGCCATTTTGATGTTTAACACAAGAGGCTGAAAAATAAAACAGGGGATGGGAAAATCTAATGTCCTGGTATGTCCTTCCCCTTGCCTATGTTCTCCTGTATTCTGTTGACAAAGAGAAACTTTGGTAAAGACAGAAAAGATAGAGAACGTGCATAGCACTTCCAATATGAGTGGGAGACTCATAACGTTGATTTAAATATTATCCAGGTGACCACAGTAAGTCAAGGTCATAAAATTGTAATGTCATGACGGTCCTGGAAAGCGCTGGGGGTGGATTTTATGATCTGCAAATATAATGTGCTGCTGCAGTAAAGATGCATTAAAAGGTGAGTGGAGGAGGGCTAATTCACATACTCGACACTGCAATGTGCTGGCCTCACTGACGCGCTCTGCGGTCTGCCTGGCTGTTTTGGAACCCGGAACTTTCAATATGGAGTAATGGAATGCTATGATGCGATGGACCGAACACGGATAAATGATAAGAACTACAACAACATTGAATGAATGAGTGGATCCTATGAGCTACGTTTATCAGACCCTGTAAAGAAAACTCAAGGTAGGAAAACATTTTCCATATTTTTCCATTTAGCTCGACGGAGACTATTCCTGATACCTCCTGCGTTTAAATGGCTGATACTGGATAACAGTTTTGATTTGAACGAAAGTTGCTTATTTGAGGACGTTAGGTGTGCACTTTGCTTTAGGTACGTCTAACAGTTGTTGGTAATGCACCTCCAAATACAAGTTGTTGTGGATGTCGACCTATAATAGCATAATGTGTTATCATTTTAATATTTGGTTATCTGTAATGCTTCTGAATGACCATTTCACTCCTTACTGGAATTTGTAAGATTATAATTTCTTTTGGCAGAAGCCACAGGAATCTCTTTTAGCAATGTCCTCTTGTTGCAGATATACTTATATTTGCATCCTAGTGATGTCAGTGTCACTCACTTGTTCTGTTGATTTTTAGACACTTTCGTGTCAGACATTTTAATGCGGGTTGCTAGGATTGACGAAAAGCTTTTGTGCTCATTATTAAAACTACCTAAAGCGATGGACGGTCTGGCAAGCTAGAATCATCACAGGCAAGATTACATAAAAATTGACCTTCAGGCATTGAGGAATGTTATCAAATTCTTACTTAAATGTGCAGAGTCTGTTGCTTGTCTTCTCGTGTCCTGTGGATAACGCCGTAACGCGCAGCTGATCCGTGGTTTAGGTAGTTTCATGTTGTTGGGATTGGCTTCCTGGCTCGACAACAAGAAACTGCCTTGATTACGTCAGTTCGTCTTCATCAAGGGCGACAATTGCCGTTAAATTACACCCTGTGCAATGAAGTCTTCGCAAATGGCATTGTAAATGAACTGAACGATTATAGCCACAGCGGGCTCTTTTTCTCCTTTGCTCGCCTTTATGTGTCGGGCTGTAAAAGCGAAGAATTTAGACTCTCAGAGGGAGAAAGGACTGTAAACATCATGGGGCCAAACTGGTCTGTTCCAAATATAGCTCATTCTTTAATTGCAAACTGTTCTCAAAAGTTTTACCCACATTGTCAACACTATGTTTGTAGTGATTGATATAGAGAGAATTTAGTCATAGAAAGAGTGAAGAGACAAAGGAAGCACAAAAGAGAGTTGATGGATTGATGGATGGAACTATCAGAATGGACACAAATCCGAATGTCATTCAAAACTGAACATTATTTTTTTGCCCCCTCAAATATTATTCAACAACATAAATCATAATAACAACGCCATCTTTTATTTTATATATATATATAATACTCTGTTTTCGGGTGGTGTTTCGCTTTGGGTTCATGTGAATAAATGATTATTCTCTCCACATATTAAATTATACATGTGTGTGCATAGGCCTATACGTACAATTGGCCAAGTCAAACATTAAACACATTTGCAAATGTGTATACATCTTACGACAAATGTCATTGTTTGGTTTTGACATTGTACTTGCTTGAATTGTTGCCAATACCTAGGCCTACTTCACTTGCTGCGGCTGTCTCTAAGGCAAACAATGCTCAGAAACTGCAAAAAATGAAACTTACACAAGGAGCTATTGCTACCATAGCTGACCATTAAAATGTAAAATTTTTGTTGGTGCAAACTTGTCAGGTTGATTAAGTTTTGTCAAATAAATATTGGATAACTTGAATAAAATATAACTTGAATTTTCCAACTTAAATAACACCAGTGTAAATTAGCTATTTATCACCACATTTAGTTCCATTTTATTTATAGTGCATGCCTTTCTTTCTTTCTTTCATTCTTTCCTTTGCGAATCTCGCTACAGTTATTATAAGACTTAGCAAAATTTATAAAAGTCCTGACAATTTCACCGTGTGTTGCAGGAAACTATTTGGTTTAACGTATGCTTGCAAAACGACAGACAGGTCTGGAACAAAATTAGAATACGCAAAAACAATTCAAGTCAATTATTTGTATTGGTATAGCGCTTTTCGCAATACATATATTTTCGAAAGAGTTTAAAAAAATGTTTTGCCTTTATGTCTTTAAGACCCACAGGACAAAAACAAAAGTACTGCAGTCAGTGCTAAATATTAAAACAATATTTTCACAATAAATGCTTGGGTACTACATTACATAACAACCACATGAAAATGTGAGCCACTCCACATTGCTGCGTGGTAAATGTCAGTCTTTATTTACACTATACGGGTACTGAATATAAAAAAAAACTATCTGAATAAAGGCTTGGATACTAAGTTACATACATTGTAAAAAAAATGCCAGGATTTTACAAGATTTAACAGTAAATTCTTACAATATTTTTGTAAAAATATTTTACTGTCACAACAAATTATCGCGAAATTTCTTTATTTGACTATCGCAGTGCATTATGGGAAACATGTGGTTTGTTTTAAGTCACCATTATGGTGTTTAGTGTTCCCTATGGATGGGACCTTCTCTAATTTATTACTAATAAATTTTTTGCCCAGATGGTGCAATTGTGTTTAAAAACACAATTTATTATACTGTAATGTATGTGGAAAAATCTAGTAAATTTAGTGGTTGACTTTATGTTGGCCCGTGATGTAGAAACTACATCTGATTATGCATTTGAAAGTAAAGAAATTATCAAATTAAATTAACAATGAGGAAGAGATTTTTGCAAAGCTAATATGGTTGGTTTTATCGCACATGTACTTTTATCACGAGTTGTCAGTCAAGTACGCAAGATATCAACACTCAGCATACAAAAATCAACATTGTGATTCTACAGCACAACACTGCCACATTACAGTAATTTATTAGTCCTGGTCACTGTGAAGTCACAGTATAAATTTGTCTTTTAATTGTAGAAATACTACTGTAAAATACACTGTTAAAGTCATACAACTAGTAGCCAGGTATTTACTGTAAACATACATTACATTTTTTATAATGTAATGGTTACAACCAGATTGCTGTGTGGGAAAATCTCAGTCTTTGGTTACACTATACAGTAATAAAGCGCAATGCCTTCTAAAACAGAAAATAAGTTTGTATTGTATGTCTCATGGGCTACTGTAATCAAGCATATTTTTATGGACAGTTGTTTTTTGCTCATCAACGAATGGTCCTCTTTCTTGTTGGAGAGTTGGGATTTCACCATATCTGCTTGTTTTCTTAACCCCCTCCCCTGCCTTCAGCTGTTCTGCGACGGGAGGAGACAGTCTGGAATCCAAAGTCATTTTCATTCAGTTGAGTGAATGGGGTTTTCCTCTGGAATGCGTCACCAACAAAGAGTTTACAGCACGCGTAATGGCCCCACAGGACACTGCCGCCTAGCATGCGGATATAGCAGCAATATAGCTGCAATGTCTTCAAATAGCCTAAGGATTGGTCGACATCAAAACATCAACTCCTACTCAATATATAAACTGTATGTTGAAATGTTTAATAGTGAATTTAATTGCTTGGATTTCACAAGCATAGGACTAATATCAAACGTGTGAAGCATTATTTGTAGCAGACTGTGGTAGCATTAGCAATCGCCTTTTCCTAGTTCGAAATGGACTAACGCCAATTTAGTATTTGACGGGAATTAAATATGAATTATTAAAGCTGGTCAGTTTTCAGCGAGTTTATCGGGGGCATCCAGGGAGAATGAGAATTATTTAATTTGCAATGACATGTTTTTTTACGTTGTCAATTGATTCCAACTTTTATCTTACGCGATTTAAGTTAGTAGCCTTTATTTCATCAAATAAACATAAAGGCCGGCCAGGGAACACAATGACATTTTGAACGAATGTTCTATTTGGGTTTCATTACATATTGAAAAGTGGATTTGTATTTAGTTTTGAAACAGAATATTATATTTAGCTAACATTGCATTGCATTCAGTTTACGTGAGTATGTCTGGATCAAAGTCTGATTGCAGATAAATAAGTCACTATGCTAACTAAAGGATTTTTATTTACTGGGGCGGGTGATCAATACTGCGTTTATAACAAAACATATAAATGCAATGTACAACCTAACAAGTAATGTATTGATACATAAGCTGTTCTTATTACCTGGGACGGACAAAAGCTGCATTATATTTGCTTTGGCTTGCTCACTGGGTGCCTAAAGACAAAACAATTCTAAAGTATGATTTTCAATTTTTTTCATTTTAACTGCTCAATGAGAACTGAAAAGATGTGTGTACGCTATACAATAAAAAATGACTTGATTTGATGATATATTAATTTATCTTAGTTGTTTAGTTAACAGACCAACCATATTTATCTATTTTTTACTACGGCCACACACAACAATATGGTATTGTAGATGCGGACCCCCCCCCCATTAGATGAAGTACAACATTTACAAATATAGTACATATATTATTCATATACAATAAGGAGCAATTGTGTATGGGGATAATGTAAGACAATGTGAAGGTCCATGTAAGACATTTTTGGTTGCTACATTTTTCTTTCCACTTCATTTGGAAGAAAAATAGCAAAACACTTTAAAGCATTATGCATTGAATATCCAACTGTTTAAAAAAAACAACCTTAGCGATCCCGCTCGTTCTTCATCGCACATAAAGTCGCGAAGCCCTACATGATTTTTGCCTTGCGGATAGGATTAAATCAAATCTATTTGTTAAAAAGATAACACAGTGAAATAATGTTGAATAATCTAGAGGAAAATCTCTAAAACACGACATTTCTGTGGGAATATCAATAACACCCCTATGTCGTCGTAGTGTACACAACTAGGTATTTCAGTCTCATTGGCGCTGGAAAATGTGTGTATGGGTATATTGCAACATTAAGACAACGCGTGACATTCTTCAGATCCAGATAAAAACATGTCTTTTCTGAGGATAATACAAGACAATATAGGCCTCTTTAAGAAAATGCGTTTTAACCTGCTCCTGACTTTGAAGTGCACTCGTGTAAGCTGTTATCGTGCGATCTAACAGTAAACTATTGCAGTCCATCTTAGTGAAGTCAGTAGTTGCGTCATTTTCAGTCTCATTTCACCATTTTATAGACAAAGTTGGAGATTAATGTTGAGATATCACGTAAATTAAAGTGCATTAGCTATTATAGCCTGCTGCACGTAATGTCGTAATAACAACAACATAACAATCAATTTGAAGGCTTACATTATGTTAATACAAGAGAAATGTATGCGTATATTATAAAGCTATTCTTTTTTATAATCACATGAGACTGCGAAATGCATTTGTGGTTGTCACTCCTCTTTGGTTGTTACCACATAAACATAAATGTTGCTGTGTTTATCTATACACTGTGGAAAGTATAATTTTATGTGTGCATGTGATTGCTAAGTATTTGGAAATCACAATAGCTGATCAGCAGGTTTGTTTTAGGAAAATGTGTATAAAATGTACGATGTTCTTGAAGCTAAATGTTTGGACAGATAGAACAGTCAATGAGCTCAGACTATCGCTTCCGCTTGTGCCGTGTGCAATGCATGGTTCAGTTTTATCCTAAGTCACCCTTCTCAGCTTCAGTGCCAGGACACTAGTCAACATTATATTCCACTAGTTTGTACACTTGGAGCAAGGTCTACTGAGAGCCAGTTGTCCCCTTTTAAAACACATAGTCGAGGCGACTATAGGGAGAGAGCAAACCAGAAAATAAAAATGGTTTGAAAATCCATAATATATTGAATGTTGGAATTGAGTGTGGGGAAACATCCCTGTTAGTAAGCGAATTCATCTCTGTGAAATACATTTTTTACAGCACCTTCACTGACTGAAGGGATATATATTTTAAATGAGAAATAAAATATTGCAATTATGGTTCGAAATGTTAAAGACATTCATGAGATATACAAGGGGAAACATGTATTTAAATTATTCATCCTTTATTGATAACAATATTACATTACTAAACATCAAATGTGAATGTCAGTGCTAACATTACTATCATGGAAAATGTTAAGTACAGAATATTAAGAAATTCATAAAAAAGGCTAAATCACTGCACAGTCCCACTGTTTTTATAAGAACAGCATAACGTTTTTTCCAGTAGTTAAATGTTTAACATAACCTACGGGGTTGCTTGTTCAATATGTTGAATTAAATCTTTCTAACAATTTGATTGCATGCATTGAAACCCACAAAACGCTAAAACAATGTGTTATTTTATTAATGATCTGGCATTAGATCTTACTTTGTTTTCAGAATATATTAAATATTATATATATAAATATGAGGTGGAAATCAGATTAACGCTATTATCAACAAGCGGCAACGTCTTCCTGTAAAAAAAACCGTTTAGTCAACAGATTTCTTTTGCTTTCCGTTGTTTTGCTGAAGCGAGAGTTGTAAGCTTTAGTTAGATGTTTTAAAACTGAAAGAGTGGAGCATATTGGCACTAATTAGCCTGCTTTGGTTCGGGTCAATTTACATAATATTAAAACTATTTATATAACATTAAAAATGTTGATTGATTCAATAGCTATTTTTTTTTTTTTTTTTTTTGTACTATTAGCTAATAACAGTTTGAATATTAAAGCACGTATTGATATATGGTTTTTATTTTAGAAATATCTGACTTTCCCTCAAAACAGGGTGGGGAAAAAAAGCCTGACCTCATGTGGCTGATTTCATACTGGGCCTAACACTGACATGACTGCAGACCAAAAAAATAAATATTTCCAAGTGTAGGAATACGCTTAAACCAAACACAAAATATTAAATGTAAAGATTCACATGTTCACTGTAACGTATTTGAAATGTGTAATTATTTACGCGTCAAATGGGGTATGGCATTAAACTATTGCACAAATAAATTATATCAGATTACATATAGAGTATATTTAATGTGTGAATAATGCAATGTCAGCAATGTCAAATATCAGCAATGTCAAAGCAAATGAAATAACCTTAAAACCATAATATTATTTTACGGGTAACCAAACTGTTTCATTACAATAACTACAATTAAGTTTGATTGAACTGGATAAATGTATTAAATACAGAAATACACACAAAAAGGACACAAAAAGAGAGAGGGAATTATAACGAAATGGCTAAATGTATCCAGATTATGGTGCAGCATCATTTTCAAAAATCGCGCTGATAAAAGACGAAAAAGAACAAATGTTTATTATGTTTAAAACCTTTATCTCTGTTACTATTTTAAGAGCTTGTAGATTTGTAGAGTCACTCTTTCTTTTCAGTGTATTTGACAGAGGTTTGATTAGACTTCTTTCACAAGTGTTGCTTTTATGTTAGGCCTATACTAGGAACTCAACTGCAGTTTTATTAACGACACGTTTATGAACAATCAAATGGTCCTCGTAAAAATTTACTGAAGGACATAAAAGCATGCACGACCACTTGACAAATATAGCCGCAGTTGCGGTGCGTTTTCATGCGTCGTACTATACCATCGCCATTTATTTATTTTTTTTACTCCGTTTTATGAGGGATATCCCAATTGCATTCATTTAAAACTAGTGTAAAATACAATTCCCATGCATAAAGGGAACTCTCTGGACTGCGTAAGAGCAGTTTATTAGTCAAATGTATAGGAATAAGTGTTTTTATATATAGAGAGAGAGAGAAATTGTGAAACTGAGAAAGAATATACAAAATAATTGTATTTTTCTAGTCGCTTTTAATAATTCATATTGTTCAAGCAGGGACGTGAACAAGGGAGCTAGAGCACAGTAGCATACACTCGACAGAGATGAATTACACCAACAAATAGTGCCTTTGTAAGGCTATTAACATAAAACGTGCTCTTTAAGGCTACAAATAACACATCGCGTTAATCAGTTGCATCATATTACATTAAAACAAATTAATGTTCGTGTATTTTAGGCTATGTAAAACACAACATTAGAATTAAGCAACCTACTCGAAGCACGAATTGCATTGCTGTTCCAAGAGAACGCGCATTGATCTGCTGTGCAGTTTTTCAGGGGGTAAATGTTATCACGTGTTCCATAGGCGTCCAATCCCAGCTGGGGAAGCTTTCTGAAATAATTACCTGTCTTGATTGTTCTACGGTCAGATAAAAAAGTACACATACACTCCATATAATAATCGGATGCATGTAAAAGGGAAGGGAGACATCGCTATGTCGGCTACGGGTCCCATAAGTAATTATTATGTGGATTCCTTGATCAACCATGAGAGCGAGGATGTTCTGGCGAGTCGTTTCTCAGCCACTGGTCCGATATCCTCCAGCTCACGCCCGACGCCCCTGGTACCGGACTGCGCGGATTTCCCGTCCTGCAGCTTTGCCCCGAAACCACCAGTCTTTACTACCTCTTGGGCCCCTGTTCATACTCAATCGTCCGTGGTTTACCATCCATATACTCATCAACCTCACCTAGGCACAGACACAAGGTACGTTCGCTCTTGGCTGGAGCCTATTCCCGGTACCGTGTCTTTTCCAGGATATGCAGGGAACAGCAGGCACTATGGGCTAAAGCCCGATACCTTCCAGGATCCTCGTGCTGGAGACTGTCTGGGCTCGAACGGACGCACTTACACAGATTATCTTTACTGCTCCGCTGTCGACATTAGAGAAAAACAACAGAACACACCATCGCCGGAGACGGAGAGCCTTTCTTCCGGGAAGCACAAAGACGACAAGGCTGAATTAGACCCAAGTAAGTTAAAGCCATTCTTGTTTACAACCGGGTACGGGATGCCTCTCAGTTTATTGCATTCTCTTGGTGGTTGGCTGTTGTCCGTCATAAAACCAAGTTCTATACTCTTTCATCCTCTGTGCTGTACTCGGCCAACTCTAGTCGGCTTTGGGGCTAGCCACTGATGACAAACGCCATAGGATTGGGTTGTAAAGCGGGCAGTGGGCAATAAAAATGGTCTCCTTCAAAGACAAGTCTGGCAAAGGTTGTTGCATGTGATTTTAATAAACAGACTTATCGTAATAATAACTATTATTATATTACTATCCCGTTATATTTATATGCTTTTTTGGTATAGGATTTTATATTTTCGATATTTTCTCTATATTTTATTTGCACACTGTTTAATACGGGAAGATGCGTAGTAATCCTTAACATTTACAATTGGTGAAGAAGATGCGATTTTGTATGTGTAGTCTAACAAATGTAATTATATACGAATACTAATATTACTTGTTTTGAATTATACACGTTGTTGGCTACAGCCAACATATTTATTAAAGTGTCAAATAAATTACAAATGTGAAAACTTCGAACTGGTGTTTTGAACCATTCTATTAATTAACATATAAATTTAACATGTAACATTTACGTCGAGAAACAACACGTGGAATGTTCACAGTGCATACATTGCATAGCAGAACTTTGAGCGTAGACTTGTGAAGGCTTGAGTCACAAGCCTTCTTTTTATGGGCCTATAAAGCAAATAGGTACATTCACTGCGCCTCTTCTCTCAAAGAGTTGGCAAAGCCATTTCAAATAGAGCTGAGGGGGACTACCTATGAAATGACCTGATATTTATTAGTATTAATCTTAAAGTGCTATTGTTGAAAAATGTTGCCTAAATGAGAACTGGTTTGGCGCTTCAGTTCATAAATATTCAAATATATAATCAAGAAAGAAAATGATTGTCTATAATCCGGTTAAATGGGGCATTCATCTGTTTTGGATAGCATGTTTGCTTACACCATCCCCTAATTACATGTTTTTAAATGTTGTTTTTCAGACAATCCCGTGGCAAACTGGATCCACGCGCGCTCAACCCGAAAGAAGCGTTGTCCATACACCAAGTATCAAACACTCGAACTCGAAAAGGAATTTTTATTCAATATGTACCTCACAAGGGACAGGAGATATGAGGTAGCAAGGGTCCTGAACCTAACGGAGCGACAAGTCAAAATCTGGTTCCAGAACCGAAGGATGAAGATGAAGAAAATGAACAAAGAAAAAAACGATAGTAAAGAACAATAAATCAAAAGCCATTCGTTGGACACAGACTGAAAAGAATCTCATCATTTAGTATCGTCACATTTAGAGTCTTAACATTTAGCACCTTCGGTCCATATCAGGAACAGAGTAAACGAATTTCTAATTGGATTTACTTCACAATATGGTGATTCATGTATGATTTAGTATAAGTGTAATTTCACCATCCTGCCATGAGTCATATTAATAGTAAATGTAGTTTGGATTTACATTACGTTTCTTTACTCACAAACACAAATGTAGACTCTACAGTGAAGATGCCCGAATTTTCAGTGAGAAAATACTTGAACTTTGTTTTCAACTTCCTAATTTATGCTTTCTACGTGACTGTTTCTTTTCTATGCTTCCATTATTTGTAGGAGGTCCGAAAGCCGCGAGTATTTTATAAAGAATAACAAATCTGTAGTTAAAACAATATATGTGTTCACGTCGATGTACTTAGTTTGTTTCTGGTGTACCTGTTTGTGTATTTTACGTTCTTTAAACTGTAAAAAGAGTTTCATCATAGATTGTAGATATATTCAAATATATACAAACATGTAAATATGACTTGTGTCTTATTGCAATCATTTCACAGCAAAAAATAGCGTTCAGGAATGAGTTTATTATATGCTGTCCAGTTAGAGTTTGGCCATTATGCAATGTTCTCATCTGAAAGTATAAATGATAGAATGAGTGCACGACGGCAAATCCATTCTAAATTGGCTCTACCATATGCCGAAATATCAAAATAGCACAACCCAAAAAGATCAAACTCCAAAACGCCTGGTAGGCCTCATCTCATACCGTGCCTTCCACGATGTCATATTTGCCTAATTTGAAGCCTGTTTCATAGCACTGCAACATTGTTTTCTTAATTTTGAGCCTTGTCTTTTTTATATTTGAATTTATTTGGTATGGAACATTAAATAACTATATTTACCGATTTTTAATATTATCATCAAAAGCATTTTTATATGCAATTGTATAGCAATTGTTTTGTTATGCATACATTAATATGACTACATTTTACAGGGAAAAAATATTAACAAAATAGTGAGTCACCGGTGCATCTTGAACAACTTTGGAAATGTAAAAAAAAAAAAATGCATTATCAGGCCAAGGGCTCAGTAAAGATAAATAGTTTGAGTATTTGAAGGCATTGGTGTACGTTCAACAGTTATTTAAATATTGATTTAATTTACAATGTTTGAATGCTAAAGTCAATTGATAGCAGTTCTGGCGTTGATTTAAGTAAAGTTAATATTTTTAGTAGGCCTTTTGGCTTCCTGCGCTGGGCTGAAATTGCCTTTTTGTGGGTCTTAACAATACGAACAGGATGCGGTGATTTCAAAGCCCAATCTACTAGGCCCTACGTTTCCGCCCAGAACAAAAAAAAATGCTAGTTTTACAACCCTGTTGGAGCTTGTGTTGTTTGTCTCAGATGCAGACGAACAAAGCCAACCTGGCTAACTGGCTAGACGTCTAGGCTAAATTACTTTATGGTTTAATGGACGTTGGTGGTGGACGATCTCAGAGTGTTGTGGAGATCCATTTTGTCCGTTGGACTCACTAGAGGCAACCGCAATCAACCAACACCCACATAGATGCCTTGAAGAGTCACTCCAAGCCATTTAAAGACACTAAACTGGAGAAGCTTAGTTTTCACTTAACACGTGCTTGTAAGACTACTCCACAGTCTCTGTATGAGTGTTGGCCTTAAATCATATATCCAATTTTATTTGGAATACTTGGATTTTGCTGCACAATTTGTGGCCATGGCCTCCAGTCAATGATAGTTTAGAAAAGTTCCCACATGCACACTAGATGGCGCTATTGACTCACAGTTAAGGCATTTTGGGCTGCTGAGGCCTGGGAATGGGCTGAAAGTGCTGAAAGACTTGCCGTCCCTGTTAATCATTTTCCGGCTAAAATAAAAGCGAAATGTCAACACGCTTAAGAAATTAAGCTTTATATGCACGGCTTTATAGTTACATTAAAACAACTGTTCTTTATACATTTAATGTAGTTTTGTTAATTAGTCTCGAATTGTAATGATACGAACCTTTTCGTCTTTTGTTTTGTCAAAATCAATATATCTCACTGATGGCTGTAAAAAGCAATGTGTCGGATTTTTTTAACCTCCACACTATATAATGGGCTGTCTAGCTGATGTAATTTATTGAAGTCACTGGGAAATACTAACAAAACATTTAGTCTCGTATGAGTTCTGATTTACAAATCGCTGCATAGGCTTTCTACTTATTTATTTGGACACTCTTTATTATTATTATTATTATTAGTATTATTATTATTATTATTATTATTATTATTATTATTATTATTATTATTATTTTAAAGGCCTGTTTATCCATGCTGCTTTTTTGATTCGCTTACCAACTTTTTAGACACGACAACGGACACCTAAATGACATCCCACTAAACGCTTAAAATATTAAATTGTTTTAATAATTATGGATTTTAATTTCAAATTAAGAAGCTAAACATAAATGCAAATAAAAAAGATACACCATAAAATGTAACAGAGAACACAACAACAAAGTAATACATTTGTTAATAAAATAATTGTGTTAAATTATTTAAAATAAGAATGTGCGAACTTGAATGAATAAATTGATGTATTATTTTTGTAAAAAATGTGATATAAAATGTGTTTATTAATCAGTTAAACATAACAAATTATTGCTGTTTTTGCATAGTGCCAATGTTCCTACAGCTGAGGCAAACAATGACCCAGAATTTGCATCTTTATAGACTGTGGGATGTCTATAAATTTCCTGTGTGTATCTCTACCGTTTAACAACGAAGAGTACAATTGTAAAATAACGCCTCAAAACCATGTGCTCATATTTTGGGAAGGACCCTAAATGAGCCAAGTTGAAATAAACAACAAGCCATAATGTGTCTAGTAAAATAACGAGGCATCTATTGCGCAATTTTATTGTGTCAGTGCGGCAGATTTACTACTTTTAGTACGGTTTAGGAGGGCCAAGAGAGGCTTGCGTGTTCAGCTCTCTCTCTCTCTCTCTCTCTCTCTCTCTCTCTCTCTCTCTCTCTCTCTCTCTCTCTCTCTCTCTCACTCACTCACTCTCTTTCTCACGTGTGTGTGTGTGTGTGTGTGTGTGTGTGTGTGTGTGTGTGTGTGTGTGTGTGTGTATTAACACTATAATGCAAATGATCAAATTTTCCGTCAAAATAAATTGTCACAATTTGACATAGCCTAATAATAATAATAATAATATGTAAAATTATTAACATTATTATTGTAATTCACTGTTTATCTAATATTAAAGATTTAAAATGTATTTAGCGGTATATAGCCGTTTCTTCATGACATTGCCTCAGATTTTGGCGCTGGACTAAGAACCGTTCAAACTGTTAATCTTGGGTAACATAGTTCCTTTGGGCTATTTCTCGATACACAACTTTATAAATATACAAGAGGGTAGGCCCATATGTTGTGATCGGAGCGTATGTGGTCTTTTGAAATAAAATTATGCCATGCTATATCATATAAATTATTTTAAAGTGACCGTGGGGCTAAAAAGAGCGTTGATGCCACAACCAATTTTCATTTTATCACTTACAGTTGTTAATTTTTCAATTAAATGGTGTTTTCCCGTTCAAGGTAGACGCCTGTAGACGCTCTGGAAAGATGAGGAGGCAAAGGGTGGGGTGTAGGGGACAAGGGGTGGTGGTGGAGGGGGCTCATTGTAGTGGGGGTGGTTGGTTGGGTGGGAGGCAAAAAAAAATGTAAGAGCTTGTGACTGAGCAGTCGGAGCTAGCCAGCTTTAACATTAACACACATTCACTGTTCACGCCATGATTTGAGGCTGCAAAAGGAAAAGGCTGGCGATAGAAAGAGAGAGAGACTAAGCGAGGGGAGCTGAAGTGGGAGCTGCCTCAGATTGTCCGAAGGGGCAGCATTTCTCCATCAAGTTCCGGTTGCTCTGTCTGCGTTGCATGCCATTTGGAACGGCAACAATAGGTTGCCACCATTTAGAGCTTGGACTATTTTTCAAATAGACTGACTCTTATTAATGCTAGATAAACATGAGCTCCTATTTTGTTAATCCTCTTTTTTCCAAATACAAAAGCGGCGAAACATTAGAGCCAACTTACTACGACTGCAGGTTTCCACAGAGCGTTGCCCGGAGCCACACGCTTGTGTATGGACATGGAGCAGCTGCACCGGGGTTTCAACACCCGTCGCATCACGTACAGGACTTTTTCCATCATGGAACCACAGGTATCTCCAACCCTGGTTATCAACAGAACCCCTGTGCATTGGCCTGTCATGGAGACGCAACGAAATTTTATGGATATGAAGCCCTTCCGAGGCAACCGCTTTATGGTACCCAGCAAGAGGCGAGCTTAGCGCAATACCCAGACTGTAAATCGTCCAATAGCACTAACCCTGGAGAAGGACAAGGCCACTTAAGTCAGAACTCCTCTCCAAACCTCCTGTTCCCATGGATGCGGCCTCACGGTTAGAATAATAACTATTTCACATTCTGTTCAATTAACTGTCGTTTGTTTGTCTCTGTGTGTGAGTCAGTGTGTTAAAGCCTTAATATTATGTAGCGTACAGTGTTTAGCAACTGCATTGACAGATATAGACACAGATGGAGAATCATTTCAATGTTGCAAAATAGTACTTCGCATTTGTTCACCTCACCAGGCAATCACTGCTTTTTATTAAAATGAAATTAGACGTTTTGACAGTTGGCTACTTTGTGTTGCGAATGAGTTGTTCTGTAATGCCAAAGAGATAGAGGATATCCGAACTCAGATTATCCTCGCCACAGTTTGAAATAAGCACCTGTCTTGCCACATTTGTGACCATTAATGGGTCATGATGATATATTTGTGATTTGAATGTTGTAGTGTAATAGCATGAAGTTGTAAGGAGTCGACAGGTGACATGCAATTTGTTTGATTAAAGTGACTTCAGTCGATTCGGTGTTTCCTTCCTGTTGACGCAAAACAGGTATAAGAGAACATCAAATCTGACGTCAAATTTGAGTCTAAAACTCGTTAAATTTCAGAAAATAGTTTAAAGTAAATCTAATTATCTTCTAAAAGAAAAGGCACACTTATCCAAGTGTATCCGAGTCTTAAAATAAGAAACAATCTCGTAACGAGATTGAGTGACGGAGACAATAAAGATGTGTTTACGTGTGTTCATTTTGTGAGTGTATTTTGTGAGTGTATTTTGAGTGTGTGTGTGTGTGCACGGCAGTAACCCTTAATTAGAACTGCTGTCTAACCTCAAAGATAGAGACAAGGCATTTATGGGAGAAATCAAATGACAGCATAGATCTACTATTAAGAAAACAATTCATACTCCTTGATACACACACACACACACTACACACACACACACACACACACACACATATATATATATATATATATATATATATATATATATGTGTGGCAAATGGTGGAATTTGAGACAATGTATAATAGACTACAAAGCAAAATCGGGCACAAGGCATTTCACGTTTTTTGCCTGAGCGTTTCTTCAGTGTGCCTTGCTTGAAGTGTGTGTGTACCTGTGTGTGTGTGTGTGTGTGTGTGTGTGTGTGTGTGTGTGTGTGTGTGTGTGTGTGTGTGTGTGTGTGTGTGTGCGTGTGTTTGCGTGTGTTTGTGTGTGTGTGTCTGCGTGTGTTTGTGTGTGTGTGTGAGAGAGAGAGAGAGAGAGAGAGAGAGAGTCTATGTGTGTATGTGTGTGTTAAATATTGATTAAACATACAAACGCACACATCTAGCACCTTAGTACTGATGTTTCCTAGATGTTATTATTTTTAACGATATACAATAATATGTAGGCCGAAATGTAAAGAGAAGGAAGCAATGAAGGCATGTAAATGACAGATATTCTCGTTTCAATCCAAAGCTCCAGGGAGACGCAATGGAAGACAGACATACAGCCGTTACCAGACTCTTGAGCTGGAGAAAGAGTTCCTCTTCAACCCATACCTCACCCGCAAGCGCCGTATTGAGGTGTCCCACGCACTGAGCTTAACTGAACGGCAGGTGAAGATCTGGTTTCAAAATCGCCGAATGAAGTGGAAAAAAGAGAATAACAAAGACAAATTTCCGGGGCAGAGAGGAGAGGCTGAGGCAGAGGCAGAAGCCGAAGAAGAAGGCAACGAAGACGGTGAGGTGGAGGAAGGAGAAGAAAAGGAAACGGAAGAGAAAGAGGAAAGCAAAGAGTGATTTTATGGTCTTTTTTATGGTTATATGGCAGATATTGAAGAGGTCTCGCGAACGGGCAATGAAACAGAAGACAAAAAGTGAGAAAATCCCCCTCCATACAAAAGTACCTTAAACCCTGCCCAAAAGGGAAAAGCGCTTTTTTTGAACTAACATACGAGGACTTTCACCATTAGCGAAAAGTGGACGTGTGTTTGACAAACTACTCAAAGTGGCCGTCTACCAGAAACACAATTGACCCATCATATTATTTATGGAAATGTAAGCAGCATGATACACATACAACGACGTTTAACATTTATTTCATACTTGATATGTCTGGGGGAATAAAAAGTGACTTTAAAACGAAATACTGAAATAATTGTATCCGCTTGTCACTAAAGAAAAACTATTGGTCTTATATATAAAATTAAAGCCACAACATGCTGACATGAAGAATAGATTGTGTATTCGGTGTAATATTATTTCAGCAATCCGAATATGGCAATATTGCATTAGTGCCACTGCTGAGAAAGGAGATGGCAAATGTAGAAAATGCATTTTGTATTACACATACTTTATCGATTACTAAACTGTTCTTTATTGTTCTATGTGAGTAGGCGAGGTTACCATTTGTATATATTTTTTTCATGATTATTTTATTGGACTCACCAGAGATTGCAATCGTTTGAAAATCTCGAGAGAAGCTACCTAATCGTGGGAAATTTGCAATATACATTTCTACCTAGAGATTTCATAAACTCTTTTTTAGTGTATTAAACCTAAGTTATGTAATTTACCCTTTAAACACTTACTATTGTCGAGCTTTTTGAGGTCTTAGGAAGACAAAATTTGCTCAGAGCCAATTTAGCAATTCTAAGAGATTGTATTACGGCACTACCTAAAACAAAGCTATGCTAGCAAGAAATAATTGCCAATTTATTCTACATGCAACGGCGCTGCTTTGTTAAAAATATTTAGACATTGCCCCAACAACTTAAACTGCCTATAGAAAATACACATTTTTGTGTAGATGATCAAACACACTACATACTACCCTACCTTCTAAGGAAAGAAAGTCATTTTATCGTGCTAGTGTTAAAGCGTAGATTTTGAATTGCACTGAGTATAACCTTGTACGTCTTGTAATATCTTGCTGTTCTCAATATGCTCGTTTTACTGGTGTTTCTCGTGTGAATATAGAAATGCGTGTGTCCAAGCCATTGTTGTTGAAATCAATGGAAGAATAAACAAGCTGGCTCATTCACCCACGTCTCTTTTTATGCCTGAATCCACTTGTTGACAAGACATTGAAATCCCAGAAACCGCTTCTTTCTCCAACAACCACAATGATGAAGTTCAGATGGAATACATACGTAAAAGGAAAATGTATTTTTGTTTGTTTGTTTGTTTGTTTAACAAAAAAAATACTTGTCAAATAATACGAAAGTAGGTCTCTCATAATATTGTTGTAGACAATATTCCAAATCTGTGTAATGTTTGAAATGGCAAAATAAAATCAAAAGTACAACACCATTATTGTCTGCTTTATAACTGAAAACGATGATGGACATTAATGTGAAATGTTGATATCCTTGGTTGGTCTCTTTGTACACGTGATGACAATTAGTTTTAGTCTTTGACTTAATCCTCAATGTTGAGGAAAAGTATAGTTATCATCCCAAGATAAATGGCGTCTGACGAAATTCACTATAAAGCACATCCATGTTGTACATTGTGCAAATGAATAAATATCATGCTTTTAATCAGTTGTTTCATTGTCAAGAATGTCGAATTTTAACATTGATAAATATAAGCACATTCTCTCAAAGATCTCAAGATTACCATTTCTATGAGACTTCGTATCGGGAAAACCAACCCATCCCACAACAAAAATAGCTACAAATATGTAAGTAAAAATGTGTCTGTTACATGACAATAAATTGGTTTTATGTCGGTCGCAGGGAAAGTTTCATTAAAGCAAAATAACTAAATATCAGATAAGGGAAACAAACAGCATAAGCTATAATATAAGCGGACAGGTCTTTTTTGTACTTACAGCACGACCCTGCTCGGAGACATCTAGAAGATCTTCTTTGTCTGCACCTGTGCTGGTCTTCTGAACGTCTTTTGAAAGTAACTTAAATCCTGGAATTTTATTAGTATATGCTCTTTTATATTGGTTAATTACAAAGAGTTTTTTTTTTTTTTTTTTTGCCCCGTTTGTACCGTAAACCCAAAACGAACACAAGGTATAATGTCTTGTCCAGCAATCTGACCAAACTGTTGGCCAACAAAACTCACTGTCATTAACCTTCCGTTCAATGACCGAGGAATGTCTTATTTATATAGCCTATTAACTATTTCTGTACAAAAAGACCAGATTAGAAGACTTACTTAAAGCAACAATAGATTTGTGCACGGAAGCAGCAAGAGCTAGTAGCCTAGCTATGTTTTCAATGTCATTGTTTAACTCATTCAAAGATGACAGCATTCACAGAAACATGTATTTATTCAGCAGTCAACACTAATCAGACCGAATTTGCAGTGTGAACGAATACAATCCAATTAGTAGCTGTAGAGATTTTTTTTTCATATACAAAATGTTGAAAAATATATAAAAACATTCCTATCTTCATGAAAGTCTTGGTGAGGCCCACCTATGTGCAAGTTCTGAAAAGTGTTGTCTCCTTTACAACATGTAATAAGAGGTCATAATAAGGGTCTAGTGCCTAATAAAGCAGTGTAATTGGGGACATCTGAGCCAAATACCTAAATAAATACAATCTTAGCGATTTAGGGTGAACAATGTCAGATTTTAACTTCAAAACCAAGGAACGATAATTGGTATTATAGGGCACTCAAAAAGCAAACATGAAATACTTAAGTAAGGAATTTCAGATGCTTGATATTGAAATATTTATATCTGCTGATAAATACCAAATTCCCGTTGATATGAACGAATGTCAAGATTACGTTCCAATATCTCAAAACTACAAAAATCGAGGAGAATGCTTTAAAGTATTATCATGATCACGAAACAGACGTCCTGTGGCTTTTCCGCCTGTTTCACAAAATGCTGTAAAATTTGTTTTCTTGCAAAAGCATTGAAACTAGATGTTATTACTGACAATAAGGCCTAACAGTATTACTCATTTCACTCTAGTTTTGTTGGTATGGCATTTCGTTAGCTGATCAACTGTTTTAAATATATACATTTGTTTTAAATATTTAAGGGAATAGGCGTTTTCAGGACGTTCTTGTGGTAGTGACAATTGCAGTGGTCATTGTCCATCCGACTTGCCATTGTATATAGCACTGCTGTTACATTCCAACTTAGGCCTTTACTATACCTGCAGTAAAGTTTATTGGTGGTGTAAACCCGGCAGTGTCGTATCCGGGCAGACGTTTTGCCTTTTGATTTCCGTGCAGTGCAGACAAACTAGAACAAGAGACAAGGAAGCCAACGTGGACGTGGGACTGCTTTCTTAAGTGAATGTGTGCAAGAGTGCATGCGTTTGTAAGTATATATATATATATATATATATATATATATATATATAAACATGCATTCTGATTTGCTGTCTGTATATGTTTGTGCAATCAGACTTTTAAAAAGTAGAAGAATGAAAAGGGCTGAATTAAAGAAAAAACCAGATGGCCCCTGAATGCTTTCTTTAATTTTTTAAGTTTGTGAACTTTTGTCGATTATTTTTACTATGAAAAGTCTAGTTCATTTGAACAAAAGCCTTAGCGTTATATTGCCTTGGCTGTTTAATAAATCCACAATTGATGCTTAATTACAAAACAAATTACAACAGACTTGTCTGCATCCTATATATATTGCAATACATGCAGATGTACTTTTTTTTAATAATATCAGTTTCCAAATATTGTTTCAGACAGCACTCAATGCCCATATAACGAATTTCGTTAAAAAAAACTTTGTCGATAAATAGCGTCAGCTCGTAAATAATAATGTAATAGTTTAGAATAACTGAGCGTTTTTAACATACTTGCTTCACAGTGAAATGCACACTTCGAACTCTTGTATTTTCAGAAATGATAGTTTCAGTACTGCCATAATGGAAGACTTGAACATTATTAAAATTGCATAATTAAATTGTTGTTATGCCTAACTTTTAAAACTTTTGCTTATCAATTCTGAGGGGAGACGACACTTTTTGCATTAATATTAGTTGTTGTGGAAGCTAATGGAGTTATTTGACAGAACAAGAGCAGCCAAAAAGCAGTCGGAAAGATTATTTTTTTAAACGGTTGTTTAAATTAATAATAATAAAATAAATAATAAAAAAAAAAAACTGAAGATTTTCAATACTGAGGGACTTTTGGGTTCACCCTTTAGTTTGCGCTTGTTTACAGAGACACGTGTAAATCATGACTTCATCGAAATGTAACAATTATTACTTTTTTGTCAATAAGGTTTTGACAAAGTGAACACATGAGTCTTCTCTCCCTATCTCTCTCTCTCTCTCTCTCTCTCTCTCTCTCTCTCTCTCTCTCTCTCTCTCTCTCTTTCTGTCATTGTGATAATTAATTTTCTTGCAAATGCTTCATTGTTGACAGGATCATGAGAGTATTGTATCTTAAAAAAGTATTGAGAACTATGTGGATCCCAATGATTGTTAGTACAGTAGCCTATAATGTGTTCTGTGATGTACTAATGTTCTTCACTAATGTATAAAGATTTCCATTATTTGTTCCGGAAAGCTGCAGACATGGGCTCAATTAGCTTGTGTTGTCTGTGAATAACGAGGCCAAAACACATCTCTGTGTACGTTATATTTATATTAGATTTACCCAGTAGCATTGTAATCATAAAACTTGGGTAAATATTAAAATGTGACTACTAAACAAGCTTTCATTGTTATCTATGCCATCAACTCATATCAGTGCGAAAAAATAAGAAAATGGGAAAAGCGATATTTGAGAGAGGGTGAAAAGAAACACATTCCTAGTTGTTTAGAGGGGGAATTTACAGCCAAGTAATAAAAGTTTACGACTGAATACACGCGGTCATTGGTTGCGTCAGACCACGTGGTACTCACTCTATGAACATGAACTTTGTGCTGTTGTCTTCCCCTAGATCTCTCCATCTATAGACTAGCGAGCTCGCGGTAGCGTTTAAATGATCTAGACCACCAAACATTTCTCCCGTTTTGCGTTTACTCACTAGCCCAGGCGGAAATTAAAACGCTCTATAACACATTTTGTTTCTTCTCCTTCTTAGCTTGTAATGACTGAATGTCCTCAGACGTCGCCGCCTCCCCAGTCCTCTTTCTACCTATCTGTTCCCCTTGAGGAAAACACAGCACTGATCGGATATTTACACACACGGTCAGAGCACGTAAATATCATCATGTTTTCTCGAAAGATACCAATTTGTAAGAGCGTAGAAATGTTGCGGAGGAGTGGGACTTAGATCCCATTGCCGTGCCATATTATATGTCTGCTGCTACACCGCTAAACTCGCGTCACACAGACAACAGAGAAAGCTGGTAAGTAAATGATTCTACGTTGCTTATTGGCTTGTAACACATATGTTTGATATGTTTGACGATATTTGTGTCTGACGCACTGTGCTTATAACAGGCTATAGGCTATTTGGTAACGTTTGTAAACGTAACCTACTGAGCTGGCTGTTAATTGATTGTAAACACAATCCCTCTTTTAAAGTGACTGTTGTGCTGTTGCTTTCTGGTCATACTATTGATTGTGTTATTTGTCTCGAGGACAATGAGTAGACGATTTTTAAGAAGACGCAAGATAAGTCCCGTCCAAACCAGTGTGGTTTGGGGTTATTAAGTTTATTTTCAAATGGCTGAAATAAGACGTTCACGGGTTTTATTTACGATTGTGATTTTTTATATATACTGGAATAGGCTATTGGATATCTGAGTTTTAATTCGATGCTTGCAGAAGAGTGATGAATATAAGGCCTTTCACCAAAGATAATATTCAACCCATAACCTGTTTGGTGACTATGCCGTGTTGGTTAATTTTAATATCAGTCATCAGTCCTGATTATTTACACTACATATATATGACATAAGTTAGATATATTAAGATAGATAGATAGATAGATAGATAGATAGATAGATAGATAGATAGATAGATAGATAGATAGATAGATAGATAGATAGATAGATAGATAGATAGATAGATTAGAGAGAGAGAGAGTGTGTGTGTGTGTGTGTGTGTGTGTGTGTAACCGCATGCATTAATAACAAAGTAGACAAACTGGTGTGTTCTGGTTGTGTGCGAATTGTACTGACAAATTCATTGTGATATAAACTGTCATTTTTCTGACCTATTCACCTTGCATACACGCTCAAATATTTTCTGGCTTTTTTCCTCACTGACTCTCTCTCTCTCTCTCTTGCTCTCTTGCTCTCTCTCTCTCTCTCTCTCTCTCTCTCTCTCTCTCTCTCTCTCTATATATATATATATATATATATATATATATATATATATATATATGTGTGTGTGTGGGGGCATGTTTATGTGGTTTACGAGGACATTTATTTAGGTTACAAACTGGTAATTACAAGGGTATTATGCTATAAATGTAGTTTATTAGGACATTTCTAGTGTCCCCATAATTTAGCTTAAAAAACATATTAAACGATGTTTTATTGAATATGTAAAAATGCTGAAAGTTTTCTGTGAGGGTTAGGTTTAGGGGTTGTGTTAGGTTTAGGGGATAGAATATATAGTTTGTACAGTATAAAAATCATTATGTCTATGGAAAGTCCTCGTAAGGATAGGTAGACCAACATGTGTGTGTGTGTGTGTGTGTGTGTGTGTGTGTGTGTGTGTGTGTGTGTGTGTGTGTGTGTGTGTGTGTGTGTGTGTGTGTGTGTGTGTGTGTGAGAGAGAGAGAGAGAGAGAGGAAGTGTAACTTATACATTCACACACACACACACACAGAGAGAGAGAGAGAGAGAGAGAGAGAGAGAGAGAGAGAGAGAGAGAGTATAGAGACCTCTTACTGCCATTTTAAGAGTACATTTTCACTGTAAATGTAAGAATTGTAAGCAGAGTCTAAAACACCATGTGTTCTGCTGAAGACAGACAGTCATACACATAATGGCTACACATAACAAACAATATGTTAAACGCTCCAGATGTATCTCAGCATTTTATGCGTAGTCAGAATCACCATCACTCTTTCACACACACGCACACATTCACGTGTTCAATCTTACACTGTCATTCTATGAAGACGAAATCAAACAACACTGCCACCTTGTGCCCGCTCCTTATTCAGTCATTAAACAGAGCGGGAGAGCTACTGGTCACATAAATCTTCATTTTCATGAAGGAATGTTCTTGACATATGCTGGTGTAGTTGGTCTCTTTAATATAAATGAAATTAGGTTCTTATACATGGCAAAACATTGCTTCACTAGTGATCTTATACAGATAACCATTAGTCCCATGCTGCAAAATTAATAAACTTTCCTTCTGAAGACATTGTGCAGACATTATTTTGTGATAGTTCCATGGTTTCGGCACCTGAACTTGCTGGGAGAACGGAGTGACAACGAGTGTTTGATTACAGATCAATATTAACATGCTTATCAAAGTTGTATTGCCATATGTTATGTAATGAAAACAGAGACAACATTGACAGACATGAAGCTTTAGAAATAATAGTGATTTTCTCATTTATTATGGTGTAATGTTAGTAAAATCCGTTGATACAGTCCAGTGTTCAATAAACGAGCGCTGAAATCTTCCGTCATGGCCCCAATTGATGTCCATGCATGAAGCTGGTATGGGGGAAAACAGAACAAAAAGAAACATTTTATTCACATGCATCTACCTTTGGTAAAGACAAATATATCAATGTGTTTGCCAGAAAGAACCATTTTGCATTATTTATGTTTTGTTTCTTAAATTGGGAGTATGTGTTCTGACCACATGATGATTTTTAAAGGTTCTGAACAATGGATCCTAATTAGAGCCATGTTTCTAAAAACACACTTCCAATGCTCGCATGTGGCTTGTGGATGTGTGTGTGTACAGGCTACTTGGTAATAGTTCGTACCCAGAAGTGTGATAAAACTCATGTTTACTTTGTATAATGTATCTGTACGGGTAAGGGAAAGGTTTTGTATTGCATTATTATAAAAGTGTATTATTTCAGTGGTGTAATGGATATAGAAAATTATAAGAAAAAACAAACAAACAATAGAAGTCTATGGTATATCCCCATTCAGACAGCCAAGTAAACTTTGTGTGTGTGTGTGTGTGTGTGTGTGTGTGTGTGTGTGTGTGTGAGAGAGAGAGAGAGAGAGAGAGAGAGAGAGAGAGAGAGAGAGAGAGGAGGTGGGGTTTTACACAACATTGAGTCTACTCTTGAGTCTCCTCTTTGCCACGGATAATAACTGGGGAAAGTTTTTGTTTGGCATAATAATTTCAAAACTACGCCGATTTAAGTAATCCATGTCTCTGCGCATAAGGAGTCTAAGATTTATTCATTTGTGCATTGCAGTTATTCTTAATGTTAATAACAACGTTCTAAACAAGTCGACGAAAATGACACATTTATTACCATCTGACTATAATTTGCGTAAACTGTTAAGCCAATCTTGTGTCTGCCACTGCTGTTGATTTCGAATAATAGAAGGCATCATTCAGAGTTGCCATGGAAATTAAAATAAATTCCAAACGAACTTTCAATTCCAAACATTTCCTTACAAGAACCGCAGGCAATGTGAATTCGCTCCACTTCAAAACAACTTATTCGCGGAGGTCATTACACGGCCACATAATTTCACGGAATTATCTTACCCTAGTTAAAAAGCATAATGCCGTTCGTGTGTTGCTGTAAATATTTAGCTGCATATTAGATCTCTTTACAGCTGTCATGTTACTGTTATTGATTTTGTTTTTGCATAGGTAATCGACATAGATGAGAGGCTAGGAAAGTTGGGCTTTATAGCAAATTATGTCTGCTCAGCAGTGGAATTTGTAATTGTGGAAATCCGTAACAAATAATTAGGCCAAAGATAACATTCCTTAAACTCTTGTGCAGATGATAATATCACAGATAGTAAATTACGCTTAGAACGATTTCGATGCATTTCTGTGTGCCTAGTTCGTCAAGGGTAAAGAGAATACAGGCCAAACGGGATGTCTATTTATTGCCTCTTCAAACGCTAAAACACAACCATGTGATTTGTCTTAAGGGCTGCAATAAAACACTTAAAGCTATTTCTCTCCAGTCACATCAGCATACCAACTGCAGACTAAGTGTGATATGTTCTACTCACTTCTTCATTCACCAGACTGATACCGTAAAATAGTTCACAATTTTAAATATATCCCCAATCAAAGCCGTTGGAGTAATGCAGAAGAATCCGACATGCATAGACACAACGTACACTTAGGTTATGATCTCTCAATTCAGCCAAACTACGCGTCGAAGGATATAAATGGCAATAGAAGCAATTGCTCGCAATAAGAATTGATAATGCATTTCTGATAAGCTTTTAACGTAACTTCCCGAACCTTAATATTTTCGACAATTCAGGTGCCTATCGTGTCTTGCTTATTTTAAAATAATTCGCTTAATTTAAAAGATAATGATAGCTGTGAAAAAAGGTAACGCATGTTTCAAATATTTGAACATGCAACTGTTCAATTTCCACAATCTAAAATTGGCTATGAATGACATAATATAATGCGCATGCTTTCCCCGCCAGGAATATTTGTATTACTATTATATATTATATGTATTTGTAAATTGAATCATGGTAATAGCCATGTTTGTTTCTACGTCCTCATATATAGGCTATTATATATTTATTGAATACTTCAGCTACTGTGATTTATTTTTTTACATCAATACTTTTATAGCAACATTGTTAAAAATCACATATAATATTACTGTTAATATTATTATTAGTATTATTATTAGTATTATTATCCAAACCTTTGTCAATGGATAAACATCGGGAAAATAAAATTATATATTTAGTAATCATAAACTGATTAAAAACACTTACCACGTTAGTGTTTAATAGCTTTATTCTCTCTGGCCAATAGACACAAATATTCTGGATCAGATATTTGTCCAAAATATTACAATCTATCAAAAATATATTAAGTAAATTCTTAATATTGATTAATCCCGGCTTTTAGTAACTTGAAATGGATACAATACTTATTTATATCCTAATCAATCGATAAGCAGATTAGCTTGTTTTATAGCTGTTAAATGCCCTCTCTCACTGGCAGGCTGGAAGTAAATTTTAATATTCTGTCAAACTCTTGTTTTGCGCACCTCTTTCTAAACCACTGTTTTTAGCCTCACTTTCTGGCATGTGGCCTGCATTAAGGTCAAGGAGTATACCAAAACCATTCGTTTAAAACCATACAATTTCCCACTACTGATTCCATCTATAATATTTAATATAAGTATATAAAGGGACCATATAGCTATAATATAGCTGCTATCATTTAATAAAGCTCTAGTTGTAATTGCATTGTTCAACAGTTAGGTAATCGTTCAAATATGGTCCCAAAATATGAATGTAGTGAGAGTACTTTACTTTTGCAAATATGTTTCACAGAAGTGTTTATATATATAATATATATATATATATATTCTACATCGTCTCTCAAAAGTTAGATGTTAAATACATGCTAAAAAATGAGAAGCTTTCTATCCACAAGATAAGAGACACGCTGCACAGCCCCCATACATTCAAAGGGGTAATTGCCTCAGAGCTGGAAGTCCTCAGTTGGTTTTGTGACTTTTATGGCACCAAGGCGCGTTTGACGCATTCTTTAGTATGATGCCCCTTCCCCCCTCCTTTTTCGGGTTCTTTTTCTCCACTGAAATGATCAATACATTACAAATGTGGAAAGGAAAAGCACAGACGTTTCCCCTTTAGCGCCATGAAAGCCCGAGGAAATTAGAGAAAGGAAATACAAACAAACATTAAGTAGATATCTGAATAACAAAAAGACAGTCTAGTCCTTACGCCACAGTGGAATATTCTGACTGATCGCAAAGCTGTGAAGATGACTATTAAAATACTAATAAATATCAGCACATTTAGTTTCGGTTGTCTGCATATACGAAGGATGAAAAATAAATAAAAGGAAGACAAACTAAATTTGCGTAGATAACAACATAACATGCAAACTGCAGCATATATCTGCAATTAGGTCCTTGGTCATGTGTGTGTGTGTGTGTGTGTGTGTGTGTGTGTGTGTGTGTGTGTGTGTGTGTGTGTGTGTGTGTGTGTGTGTGTGTGTGTGTGTGTGCGTGTTTTTGTGATTTACGAGGACAATTTTGTAAGTTACAAATTAGTAATTACAAGGGTATTATGCTATAAATGTGATTTATGAGGACATTTGTAGTGTCCCCATAATTCAAATCGCTTAAAAATCATACTAAACAATGTTTTATTGAAAATGTAGAAATGCAGAAGGTTTTCTGTGAGGGTTAGGTTTAGGGGTTGTGTTAGGTTTAGAGGATAGAATCTATAGTTTATACAGTATAAAAGTCATTATGTCTATGGAAAGTCCTCATAATGATAGGTAGACCAACATGTGTGTGTGTGTGTGTGTGTCTGTGTCTGTGTCTGTGTGTGTGAGGTTAAAATTGTAGTTATAACGCGAACATAAGATAAATTTATGACGCCATGAAGGTTTAACTGTATTAATGATTAGGATATCATGTTATATTCAAGGTATCAATGTGCACAGTTTGGTCTACGTCACAGGCAGTCAGCAAGTGTAAAAATGTATCGTTCAGGTAATTGATAGATATTACATTTTACTCATTGTAAAATACATCAACACTTCTTCAAATACTTCCAGAAACTCAATCACAATATACGTAGACAGGCTTAAGTAACGTGATTCAATGAGACCAGGTTGCTTATTTCAGCACACAAAACAAGCTTACTGATGAATGCACACAAAAAAACGCAGGAATGTGATTCTGTATTTCTCTATGTATGAGTGTGTGTTTATTTAAACATTATCAACTGAAACCACGGGGATAAGAAGCTACAAGCTCGATATTCCTCCGTACACAGCGCATTCAATTGGCTGAAAGTGGTCAGGTGACGCTGTCATATTGTCCTTCCACGAGCCAAGCGTTGGCTATAACACTTGGTTTGCGCGTCTAAACCGGAGACTGGAAATTAATATTATTGAATTCCTTCTGAAGTTCATTTTAAAGAGAGTTAGGAAACCAGACGGGAGACGTGTGTATGTGACAAGAGGAAGCAGATTCCAAAGCACAACAAAATAGAGTGTAAGATTGAGAAAGCAAAAAGATAGGAGGGTGAGTTGATGAGAGGGCGATAGGGAAGGTATGAATTCGTATTTCGCGAACCCGTCGCTCTCCTGCCATTTATCTGGTGGGCAAGAGGTTTTGCCCAACATGCCACTGAACACGACCACGTATGATTCCGTCAGACATTTTTCATCTTATGGCACTACGGTGACCCAAAACCGGATTTATGCGTCCCCTTTCTATTCACCTCAAGATAACGTTGTGTTTGGATCAAGTCGAGGACCGTACGAGTATGGATCTAACGTGTTTCTCCAAGATAAGGATGTGCTTCCCAGTTGCAGGCAAACTAGTATGGGACTCAATGCGCAGAGCCACGTTGCCCAGGATTACAACCTGGAACATGCTCGTGCAGGAACACAAGAACAGAAAGGGAACATTCAGATCTACCCATGGATGCAGCGTATGAACTCGCACAGCGGTAAGTTTTTACTACGACTTGGGACATATCCTGGTGGAATGGGTCTGTTTTACGATACGTCCTATCAACAAAGTAGCTACATTTTATGGCCTCATAAACCACTACTAAATCATTAGACTATAAAAGCCCCCTATTTCAGAGAGGGGAATCCCATTTGGCTAAACTCCTTTAATACTCAGTGCCAAAATTATTTCAAAAACTTGTGCCTTAAGTGTGAGTGAATTACAACAATGCACAATAAAAAAGTGTGTTTAAATGGCATATATTTTGCCCTGATCTGTGTAATCACCACTTAATTGAAAATTGAACAGTAAACCTTTCCAATGTACTTTTTGATAACACGTGGTAACAAATGTTAAAATAAATGTATTTAAAAAAAATGGAAAACAATGTCGCGTTGCTTTGTTGCTTTGTGCGCAATAGGGGTCGAATACTGCAAAATGCATTATTTTGTCAAAATGTTATGTCAGTAACCTTATAAATTTAATATAAAATATATAATTTTCTTCGTGCTTCCACCAGGATTCCGGCCAAGTATGTTGATTAAGATTTTGTGTGTAAATTGTTTTTATTTATCTTATTTTTCCTCACAACAGGAGTTGGGTACGGGTCAGACAGAAGAAGAGGTCGCCAGATTTACTCCAGATACCAAACTTTGGAATTGGAAAAAGAATTTCACTTCAATCGATATTTAACCAGACGCAGACGTATCGAGATCGCCAACGCTCTGTGCCTAACCGAGCGTCAAATCAAAATCTGGTTCCAGAACCGGCGCATGAAATGGAAGAAAGAGACCAATCTAACTTCTACTGTACCTGGGACCGAATCGACGGGTGCTTCTCGGGAGACCGAGAAGGAGACCGAGGAGGAGACAGAGGAAGTTAAAAAAAAAGATTAGGCTATCCTTTTTCTCGTTCTCGAACGTTAACTGCAACGTAACTACCTAAACTCAGAAAATTGCAAATATTAATGCATGGACCGTATACTCTGCTATTCCTTTGACCGCCTCCTCCGACTTCCACTCCATACTATTACCACCATGCCACTAAAATATACACACGTAGAAACAAACGGGGAAATTAAGAGTGTCGCAAATGCACCATTGTGCAATACTTTTTGAATAGAGAATAGTTCTTGTTTGTCTGCGTGGTCAAAAAAAAAAGCTACAGATGATCTATTTGTGTGGTTGACAGCTCTAGTATTATCATGTTGCTAGGGCTAGTAGAAAATCACTCCAAAATGTATTCAATTTTGATAAGTAAGCTACGTTTCCCCTTTCCCCAACTAACTCAGCCTCCAAACAGCTCCCAAAGCATTCCACAAGTGAAGGAAACTTCTTGTATGCACATTCTGTGTTTTTGTCCAGACGTATTTGTACAATGATGCAAGCACTGACGGGATGAACTATACTACCTAGATGCATTCAATTTTCATATTATTGTTTTCTTAATATTGCCTTTGCCTCGCCAGATTTTTGATGTTCAAAATGCCACTGTACTGGCACATTAACTTTTGAAAGAATTTCAAAATTACATTTCATGATACTTGTAGCTGTATGCATTTACAATTGTCTTAAAGTGAGAATCACACCCATATGAATTCAAACATATACCTTGTAAGTTGGTACACAATTATATTGTTTGTGTAAACTGTGTATTATTTAATAAAATTCTTGAAAGAAAACGCTGTATTGTCCTAATGTTGGCTCCACTTTTTAGTGCTGCTGGAATTTTAGGTTAATCGATTAAAAATGTGGCATCACACGCGTGTTTGTTTTGAAAAAGCTTTTGTATAGAACTTTTATTTACTTTTTATTTATTTACATTTTTTTGTGATGATTAAACAACGGCAAGTTGATCAAATCCACGATTTCATCTAAATTGAGTTTATCCGTCAATTGTACGCCATTTTCAATATCACAGACGTCCAATTATTTGGATGGAATATTGAAACACAATAATTGTTAATATACATAATATATAGTCTATTATAACGTCTGCTACGACGTTTCAGTCAAGAAATAAAACAAGACCACTTCATGACAAAGCGGCAATGCTTTGATGGCGGAAGAAAAATACCCTCTATGTTGAATTGAATCCAGTGGTATAACGCTGAATTAAGTTATTATTTACAACTTTGTGATGCCGCTAAACAAATGCCCCGGTTTCAACATGTGGAGAGTCCTCAAATGTTCTTTAGGCCTTTAAATGATCGTAATAGGCATGAATGGTCAAATGACATGAAAGACAGACAGAGAAACAGACAGACAGACTTACCGACCGACCGACCGGCAGACAGACAGACAGACAGACAGACAGACAGACAGACAGACAGACAGACAGACAGACAGACAGACAGATAGATAGATAGATAGATAGATAGATAGATAGATAGATAGATAGATAGATAGATAGATAGATAGATAGATAGATAGATAGATAGATAGATAGATAGATCTCTCACACAAACACATGCACGCGCGCACACACAGAACCCAAGATTTTATTGAGAAAACAAGAGATAAGTCCCATGTTTGCCATAAGTAACTGATGCTAGTCGTATACTCCATATTATTCATATTACCATGTCATTTGATTTGTCATAACATCGGATCGCATTTGATCTTACTCATCATTCACATGTCTGAGTGTGCGTGCATTATGACATGCGAATCCGCCTTGTCCAGTATTAAACACCAGATGACGCTCTTGTCTAACGGTCTCGCCCTTTTAAACCCGGGCCCTTGGATGATTTCCATACCGAGAAGTTATCGGACACGATTCCCTGTCTATCAATAACCTCCTGGGGATCAAGCCAATTTATGACTGGCCAACAGTCGCACGTGATTCTATTTAAACATCCCATATTTGGGCATGATACGTTGCATCAAGAAAAAAAAGAAAATGATTTCCTCCACCTATAAATCCTGCTCTTTTTTAAGACAAGCCTAACGTCCCTAAGAAATACAAATAAAGCCCAATAAACAAATAAAACTCCTAAACAACGTATGTATATACTTTATAAGTTGATTCAGTCTCTGCAGCGTCCTCTTGCTTTTTGTGATACAGGTTAGTTTGTTTTGGAAATATAATGAGCGCATACGTTGGAATGTCTCTTTCTAAGCAAACGCAAGACGCCTCCTCTTGTAGAATGCACACTTTTGGCAACTATGGATCACTCCCTGAGTTCCACCAGTCCAATTACGCGTACGAAGGGCTTGATCTCAGCGGATCCTTCACTTCTCAAATCCCCTCCGATTCTTTGAAACGGGAGGCGATAAACACAACCGACCGTGCAAGGATCAGTGCAGCAATTCAGCGACCACAGTCCTGTTTGGCTCTGGGCTCTCGCTTCGTAAGCACTCGCGGGTACAGCCCCCTCAGTCACGGACTGTTGAGCCAAAAAGCCGAGGGGAATATGGAAGTTATGGAGAAGCCCAGCGGCAACAGCCGTACAGGCGATATCAAAATGGAGACTACTTCGGCGATAAAGCAACAAACTAATTCAACTCAGTCTCAGCGTCAGAACCAGTCGCAGCCGCAGATATATCCGTGGATGACAAAACTACACATAAGCCACGGTAACGTTGTTTAATGTCTGTTTTAGAAGAAAGGAAACTGCACGCATCTCATCCTCGTCATTGCATCCACTTCCTACCCTGTTTTGTCGCTCCATATTTTTCCTCTTGAGTTTTATAGGCCAAACGCAGGAAATAATAAAACTAGTGGCCGTAAATTTTATGACAAAGGCATCTATTGCTCGTAAACCTGTCCTGTTACTGTGAAGAGGTGATTTCCGTTAAATTTATGGAGATATAATTGGTTAAGAAAAGCAAAAACAGGGAAACATGTTAAATTACGTATTATTTCTTGTTGTAAGAATTAAAGGGAGTTTGTATGTCATTCAGGTGAAACGGGATTTCAAGGGAATCTTTGTAGGCGATGTATCAGTTGTTTTGCCCGGAATGACCATAAACAGAGAGACTATTGTATAATCATTTATATTTTAATGAATAATTCGGCTAGTTGCATTAAGAATAAACTGCATAATTGTTTTTAAATTGTAGTGAAACTATTACTAGTAGTGTCCATTTTCATTCTCCAAGTATAGTTCTGAGTCTAAGTTCTCAGTCTTATTTCCATAGCTCTTAAAATATTTGGGTCAGGACATGTATAGAGGGCCTTCACACATTTATGATTATGTTTCATAACTTTGGTGTAATTTTTTTGTTTGTTTGTTTGTTTTTTGTACGGCACTTGTGATTTCACAGAAAATAAATAAATATTTGCGCCATACCATCCGCCCACTGTTTTCATTTTAGATTTCACATTGTAGTGTCCATATTTAATTTTATGGATTATGTTTGGTATCAACTTCATCAATGAATATGAAGATTATGACATTAATATGCATGATAACAACCGTAGATAAAAGTATTCCATATAGGTAATCTCATATCTTTCTGATGCTACTTCAGAATCTGACGGTAAAAGGTCACGAACCAGTTACACCCGCTACCAGACTCTGGAGTTGGAGAAAGAGTTCCATTTCAACCGATACCTCACACGTCGCAGACGTATCGAGATTGCCAATAACCTCTGCTTGAATGAGCGCCAAATAAAAATTTGGTTCCAGAACCGTCGCATGAAGTGGAAGAAGGACTCAAAGTCGAAAGTGAAAGGAGGACCATAAATAATGTGTTGTACGGCTTGAACAGTCTAAAAATAAAGACAAGGTTCATTTTTACTGATATAAACTAATTCAAATAGAGTTTTCTTTTCCACAACAGTTGGTAATGTCTTTCATTTGTCTCCAATACAATGTTGTTATGTGAATATGTCCACATTTGCAATATTTATTGATAGTGTCTCCTCCAACGGGTTGGCCCCCTCACTATATTGCGGGAGGTGCTTATTTGAATTATGTATGATCTGAAACTTTATTTGAATGTGCTTTGCTAAAATTGGTTGTAACTTTAGTCTTTCCTTAATATACCAAGCCAGGCCTGCATCCAATTAAAATGACTTAAATGTAAATGCAAATAATGTGGTCTGTACGCTTGAACATTCATCAATATGCCAACTGTATTTTGCAGTTTAATGGGACTTTTCTTTGTATCCATTGTACTGTCTCTCGTAAATAGATGAACTATAATATCCACACAATGCTAATAGGGCAACAACTATAATGTCATATTAATGGTTGTGTATCATATTATCTGTTAGCCAGGAGCCTATCAATGGTTATTTGCTATTGGGGATTATGTCTGTTCAAATACTGTACAATCAGAACATTTATTCTTTTGTTGTAACTTGTTCCTTTGGGCTAATTTTAAGGCAGGTAGTATCATGACTTTTGTTAGATTCTACTTGTCAGTGGTATATATGCCACGCTGTAACCCCATTGAGTGCTTATTGACACATCTTAATCCAAACATGCTACAGGACATACTGTACGTTCTAATTGTAATTTAGCTACAAATCCTATTTTTGTGTTATTCCAATCGTTGTATGTGTTTGCATGTGTGTGTGTGTGTGTGTGTGTGTGTGTGTGTGTGTGTGTGTGTGTGTGTGTGTGTGTGTGTGTGTGTGTGTGTGTGTGTTTATTTGTTCTATTTTTCTTCTTCTGGAGTTTCTCTGGTACACCACATGAATATATTTCCAGTTCCTAATCAATTATTAACTTTTAAATGGCTAAACATGCCAATACAGTGGCAAAATATTACCCATTTTCATTAGCTCTGTCTTTAAAGCCATCTACGTCAAAGAAAACAATATAGTTATAATGTAAATAAACTTGTAGAAACTTCAGAAGATCAGATTTTGAACATTGTTTTGTTTGTTTAAAACATTAGGAACAAAAGTGAAAATTGGTCTGTCATTTAAAAAAGCTTACATTTTTAGTTTTTCGTGCAGATTTAAGGAGAAAAAAGTGTTCTGTGCAGTACAAATATTAATATGATTTTTTTAAATAATTATTCGTGTATCCATCGAGGACCAGACTTCATGTGTATACTTCCAGTGATGAGGAATGGTTGATCTTTAACATTCTTGCCACTTATTTACAGTAGCCCTAGACGGAGGCACATAAAACTTTACGACCCCAATAAACTTTTACAGCGCTTCCTCTCACCCATCAGAAACTGACAACTGTTTCCTCTTTTCACAAACCGGCGGAAGTTTACACAAACATTTCAAAGTGACGTTTTGGTATAAAACCCTTAACAAAAGACTGGTTTGCAAATGTAATCAAGTATTCCACGCATTACATCGAATTAATTGTTAGTTTTTCTTTTATGAATGGTTACCCCAGTTTCCCAAAAGGAATCAATAAAATATCTGTCTGTCTGTCTGTCTGTCTGTCTCTGTTTATCTATCTATCTTTCAGGATATCTCTGTAAGACAGCCTAAAACTTTATTGTTTTGTGTGTTAAGCAGAGTGAATTCCTACTGCTATTACATTATTGTTGAAATACGTAATTTAGATGAAGCTATGATGCAGCCTGTAAGCTATTTTGTGGGCAGAACTATCACGTAATCCAAGTCCATTGCAATAAAGGTGAAACAGAGGACACAGCAAGACCGTTGTCTTGCTAGTAGAAAATTTGCATTTTGTACACCTTGTTCTACACGCGTGATATCTTTCGCTATACTATTGTTTTTTTATTATTATTATTATTATTATTCATAATTCTTACCTCTCACCCATTTCATTGATTTTATAATGGCACCGGCCATTTTAATAACCATGTTTCTGAGGTTTGTGCATATTACAATTAAAACAAACTAAAGTAAAAATCAAAACAGTCAGCTATCCCATTTATAGGCTACTACTACTCCAAATGTGCTTTCATTTTAGAATTGTCTCACTCACCCATATTGGAGATTCACTGTAAATTCCCGTGCTTCTTTGAATTTCTACACTCGCTGTCTTGACCGTTAGAGGCACTTTGCGAGTTACTGTGACTATGTTGCTTTTTACACAAACCCCTCTTTTTTTAGCTCGCTAGCCACGAATTTAGAAGTTTTCAGCGTTATTTATGCCAATTGCCCAAAGCTGGACCAGTGAGTGGTGCAGGGAGAGCACGTGGGGTCATTAAAGTGGGTTTTATGGCCTGCAAGACCTGACAAACCCTCAATATATTTACATCATATATAATGTCAACTGTCCGTAATCGCAGCTGTTGGCTAGTCTTATCTCTGAGACAACGGCTTAGAGCCGAGTGGGTTTCTCGCGCCAGGGTCTGTAGACTGCTAAAGTTCGACTCTCTAAAATGGATCCCAGGTGGTTGCAGTAAGTTAATAATCTTGTTGTACCCTATTTAATTAAATATTTACTTTCCTCCGTAACACCCTGGGGAATTAATACATGTTGTAATTTAATAGTTCCTTGAAAAATAGTTTCAAGTGGTGCGCAATGTGTCCTCTTCTGTTCAGTTTTAACTTTGCCTTTTGTTCACTGGATAAATTTAGGCACTTGAGTCTACGTTTAAATATTTGCATATCGCTGATATTAGTGTCAACATGACATTAATATGTTTTGTTGACATTGTCTTCAAATCTAATTCTGTATATCATGATTCTGTAAAATGTATCTTGATTGAAGTAAGATAAAGTTGTGCAAGCCTATAGGGGGGAAAGCGTGAAGTGCTTTGCCTTGGATAGCAATTTTGTATGCACTGAAAATGTTGTGTGCTGGTATCACAGAATGTGCGCGTATTAAAACCCCCCACACTTTGTTGTATGTGGATGTGGATGTTTTGGTGAAAGTGAAAATGAAGGACTGCGAGAGGCTAAGCGATGTTGTATTGGTTTGCAAATGAGAGCATAGATCTTTTGGTTAGACATAATGTGGGGTCATGTGCAGGGCAGAGATGATGTGGTGTTGTGTGGTGGGGTCGTGTACAGTTCAGTATGGATTGTGAGGCAGTCACATGATTAACTTAACACAAAATTCATATCTAACTATATTAATTAATGAATATACTATATCTCGTGTATGGTTGAGGAAATGGCTCTGAATGGTTCAAAGTCAGCGGATTAGAAAGTATATTTAATACGGAGCATATGACAATTTTGATCACTGTTATTTGCGGTTTTCAACACTGGATATGCAGTGGTCTTTATTTGACAGATGAGGCTCCACTTAACCATTATAATCATGGTATGAAAAGTTTAAGCCATATTTTACTTTATGATGTTGTGCTTGGAAACAGAATAAGTCTGACAGCTATGTTCATTCGGAATGTTCTCTATGATCTGAGTATAAGGCAGAGCTTGGTTGACCTGGAAATCCACAGCCATGCTGCTGTTACGATTTTGTGGAGACCTGTGAAATATAATGAGAACCAATGCATAAAGTAATTCAGGCCCTTTTGCTGTGCAAACAATTTGCAGGTGAACAAAAATAAGTAACAGTAGTTCCATTCTTTTCATATGCCAAAACTCTCCATTGTATGCCTCTACAGCACACTTGCAATGAAGGAAAAATAAGGTAAAAGTTTATTGTCCCCCAAATGTTTTGACATGCAATCATTTTTGCAGTTTATTTTTTACCAAACATGTAGTAATAATAGGGGATGGTGTGTACATTTTGGAAGAGCTTCACAACAGGGGATCTCCCGTTTTGTCAAGATTATATTTAATGAAAGATATTTTAGGTAAGTTTGCAGATTAAAAAAATAAATAAAAATACTCTAAATTTGTGGAAGGTCTCAAATATATTAGTTTAGTGAATAATTGAAAAGGCTTTTGTTTCCATTGGTAAGGTCCCTCAAAAGAATTGAAATCTCATAAGATTTATAATGGGGAAATTTGGATTGCAATTAATATTCCTTCATTTTCCTTCCAATGAATCACGACTTCCATCAGTTTTGTTCAGTTTATACCGTGTTTGTTAAAACAAACCTCTAAATGCCATTGCTTCTCAAGTACTTATAAATTATACATATTTTTTCTCATATAACTTCCAGTCTGAACATGACATTACTCTGAGATGTGAATGTAAGAGCCAGATTTGAAGACATTTCACAAAACTACTTTGCACAGCTTCCCTAAAAGTTGCTGATTATAAATGTGTTATGTTCAGTGTTAGAAAACAATAGAGTCTAGACTAAAAGCTTATTTACCTCAGCAGTTTTGTCTTGTAAGGCTGCTTTTGGTTGTAAATACCACTGAGCTGTAAATTCCATGACTTTCCAAAGGCTTTTGAGGAAATACCTTTCATTTTTTGTAGACAGAACTGGCACTAAGAAAAGAGTAAAAGAGTAGTTAAAATGCAGTTTAGCTTATGTGATATTATAACATAAGCACTGGCTAAATTATTACTTTCATTACTTCATATTCTTTCATTCAATCCATTTTAGGCAATCAAATATTATTATGGTTATGTATGACATGGCTCTTATGTTCAAGAACATTTTACACAGTACTTTAGAACCATTTAACAACATTAATTCTATGGTTGTAAAATTACATAGTTAATTTAGCGTATTTATGTTAAATTATATTCTAATTTTTTTTTTCATATCAAAATTCCATCAAGTAATCTTCCACAAAATAAAAAGAAAAGTTTTATTTACTTAATTTAGCTAAAAATTAAACAAATAAATTTGATGAAATGTTGGTATGAAAATGAAATGTGTATATCTTAAAAATAGGCTAAAATATGTTTTGAGTGCACACACAAACACAGCACTTTAATCAACACGATACATTTAGAGCATTTTATTGTGGTTTAAAATGTGGGAATTCAGAGCTTAACTGGATCATGTAGCGTTCACTGTGGTGTAACAAAGAACACGTTCATCCATTGAAACATTTGTAGCAAATGTTCAGTTTTAGTAAAAGAAACCCCTTTTTTCTTTTTTCTTTTTTCTTTAAAACATACATTTGTATATCAGAAAAATATAAAGCATTCAATGAATTCTTTAATTTGATGTTGCAATTTATAATTGCAAATTGTAAATTTGACTTTGTTTTCAGTGAATCCTCTCTCCCTTCTGTGCACCCATTTATTTTATTCTATGATTAAAACTCTATTAATACTGTGTCAAAAACATTAACTGCCAATAGGGGGCAATAGTTTTATATTCCTCTGATTTCCTCTCTCGCAGTGCAGACTACACTGTGTTCACCATTTACTTTTGCCATTTACTAGATTACAACTGGACAACGAGCAGTGTGCCAGTATTTGTCCTTGAGAGCTGTTCACATAAATACATTTGAAAGAATGGATAATGACACTGAATTTTAAAGGCATTAATGTTGTTGCATGCTGAGGTAAACCAGGGCAATGCTTTAAATGCTTAAATAGCCTCTAGTAACAATCCACATTCTGTTTGTAGACAATCTCTGTTTGGAAAAGCAATTTGAAAATTCCAAGGTGGTACCTTTGTCCTCTTGTGGACTAACTTTTCTTCATTCAGTGAACTGTATAAATTAGTTGAATGCATAAGAAAAAACAGAGTTGGGAAATACAAATTGGTAGGTTGGCTGGTGGTTATCTTAATAAACCACTGTCGTGATTCTGATTCATCAAGGTAACTTTTGGTCATGGGACAATATGGGCTGTATTTACTACATTTACGAATTAGAGCTTTTGTTAAAACATACCATAGTGCTTTTGTCTGTACCAGAGTGTTTAGATGGGCCTTATTGTGTGAGAGCTTTTCAGTGCTGAAAATGAAAAATTGTAGTATTGAGGCAGATTTGCTCTCTTCGAGGATTGAAGTTGGTTGGATTCACTGTCTTTATTTACAAAGTTAAGTTTTCCCTCTGTGTAAAAACATTTAACTGACCAAAATTACTTTTAAAATATTCTTTCCACCCTCTTTTGCAGTGTAAATTCAGGTAAATCAGGCCACTTTTGCAATTTATTTAGACAAAGAGTGGGCAACTTTATCCACATTGTTTTTTTGCATGTAAACCTTAGCAAGTAGGATCTCATTTTAGGTCCTCTTTTATTGCAAAAAGAACTACATTCATTAAGGAAATTGTTCTGAAAATAACCTGTGCTAAATACATAGCCTTGTCCTAGTTTCACCCTCAAAGAGAGACAAAGGAAAGCTGTACTAAAACCCTTAACAATCCAGAATTGAATTGTAGCTGTTACATTGCTAACTTTGAGTTGTATTTTTGTTACTTACACATTCCATACATTTTAAATGAAGTTTCACAGCCTTCATATGGTTATATACATTCTACATATTCATTCAGCCTGTTAATTTATACCAGCGTTGTGAGAGAATGCAGGATTCCATCACAACAATTCCACAATTGTAATATCATGCATGCCTTGATACACTCCGATAGGATATCATTTTATCCTACAAAACCTGTCTACACTAAGTGACTATTTATTTTTATTCTAAATTGATTTATTTCTTTTTAGCGGACGAGGAAATGATGAACATAGGGAAAGAAGTACCGCATCGTTAGACTGGTAAGTCGTTGTTTCTTCAGCACAGAAGTACAATATTCTTGTCCCATCTTGTTTCGCTGCGTAGTAAACAGAGAGGGCAGTGTTCCCTGAGAATAGAGGGGGACAACTAAGGCACATTTGCCATCTGTTAGTGGCAAGGAGGTGAAGTTTGAGCAATTTGTTGTGCTAGTGAGCTATTAAGCTCTCTTGATCATTTTTTCCCGATTTTTTTTTATGCAAGCAAGTCAAAAAATTGCATTGAGGAAACTTTCTATAACTCAACACTATTTGCATAAATAATGAAAACAACCTGTTTTATTTCAGTAAATAAAACTACAGTAACTATGATAACTGAATTAAAATTTAAATACAATTATATATAATACAAATAAAACTTTAATGAACGTGTTAGCCTCACTAGTCTGTCTGTTTTAGGCAAGTTAAGAGTTTCTGACTAATACTATAAATAAGATAAAAGCTAAATTTAACTGATTTTGCTTTTTACTGGACACATAAGAACTGCACAATTCATAAAAATGTTTATTGGTATTTATTGAAATTCTTATATGTAGAAAAGTATATAAGGCTCAATTTTCCAATCCCCTTGTCATTTTTATTTTGTATAAATGTGTTGGTGACTAACTAAATAGTAGACTTCACTAGAGTAAGACTTTTAGAAAATTGCACGCGAATTACTGCAAATGGGATAAATAAAATGGCATACAGGCATAAAATGGCATTCCTTCAAGTGTACCAACCAAAATAGCAATGCACTCTATTTATCTCACTCTATCTATCTATCTATCTATCTATCTATCTATCTATCTATCTATCTATCTATCTATCTATCTATCTATCTATCTATCTATCTATCTGTCTGTCTGTCTGTCTGTCTGTCTGTCTGTCTGTCTGTCTGTCTGTCTGTCTGTCTGCCTGCCTAGGGAGAATTCACCAATACAGAAATGAATCAAGCAAATTCGCCGGCGGGTAAAGATTTTTCTAAGTCTCTACATTATAACTAGTTATTGAGCTAGGTGCAAGATCAGAGGCCATTTGTGTGTAGAGGGAATTCATCGCTTTTTGCTCATCAATAACTCCTTGGCAGTGAACTATTGGGACGAGTCGAACGCGAGGGGTGAAATGCGGGTCAGGCTGTCTAAATAATATTAAAATGCGTCCGCAAAGCAGGGTTGAGTGGGTGGATGGGGGCGTTTTCAGGCTGGTGGGGGTGGATCTCTATCACATCTGTAGGGTCTAGAAGTAAAATAAAATATAGGTGCACGGCAAGTAGGCTGTTTCTTAGCATTTAATTTTCAAAGAGTTGTGCCATGTCTATTTGTTTTGTTGATGACATTTTTGTCATGTTTATGGAAAAATTTAAATGACGTATTTATTATTTCTGGTGGGTTATAATTCGGAATTAAAAACGTAGGCTCTGTTGCATATACACAATTTCTTTTATTTTTAAAATCCATAAGTTTTTAAAGTGGTGCGTCCTCTTATTGTTATCTTATCTGTGCCTGTTTATATTACATTTAGAGAGAAATACTGGGCACTGTGTTGCGGGTTACCGGGCGGTCATATGGTAATAACGTGCACAATAAACCCCCCGGAACAAAAGAAACTTATTTTTCATCTGTGCTGTCACGTGTCCGCTTTGTGCACAA